>NC_133777.1:58844594-58953473 GCF_003597395.2 Chelonoidis abingdonii
GCAAACTAGAAGGTAAGGGCCGGGGATGAAAGCATTGCTGCTTCTACGATGGCTGCATGCAAATTATAGGGGGTCACACTGGGCCACCCTGTTCATCGGATGTGCGAGGGGGGGGTGGTAATCTCGAGCCATGGCTGAGATTCTGCGGTACGGGGAAGATGAGGAGGAAGAGGAGGAGCCTTACAGAGGAACGCACTCGTCTCCTTACAGGCCGGAGCTTTTTTCCTCAGCCAGCCTGAATTACTCAGCCTCCAATGCCAGTAGCAGGCAACATGAGCATGGAAGGACCTTGGTGAGTGACCTTTTTGTAAATGATAAAAATGGTTAAAAGCAAGCATTTTTTTAATGATTGGTTTGCCGGATGATGGGAATAGCATTTGCGGTCAGACGGTTATTGGAAAAGTCTGTTAGCATGTCTGCGGGATGGGCGAAAATCTTGGGAATTCATGAAAGCTTCGCTGGAGGTCTCCAAACGCTTTGAGAAAGGTTCTGGCAAGGCAGCTTGATTCTCGATCATGGTAGACCTTCGACCCGCATGCATGTAGCAAGTAATCCTGGTATCACTCGTCATGCAGCTAGTGTATGCTCCGGTGATTGCTGGGCATTCAAGCAACATCGTTCTTTTTCGCTGTATACCCAGGAGAGTGATATGTCATGGTAACCTGGTTGAAATTCAGGGAATTTAATAAGGGGAGAGAGATTGGCCATTCACTCCGCTGTTCGATGTTGTTAAAGAATCTTCTTAGGTAGCTAAGCGGGGGGAGAGGAGGCAGGGTAAATGGCGCTGAGCTTATTCCATGTTTTGGCTAGCAGAGATTTCCTGCTACCAGCACGTGGTAGGCGGGAGAAGGGGGGTGATCTAGCAATGATTTTCCTGATAACAGCCTGCGGATGGAGGGGAGGAGTAAAGTGGATCATCGAGAGAATGGATGGGGGGGTTGGTTTGGCTGCTGGATGTTAACGGAAGAAGCAGCACTGACGATTTGTTGGTATTTGGGAAAGTGCGGGCACTGTGTTATGAAGGCTACAGAAGCGGAAAGACAATGGCTCATGGCCGCGATGCAGAGCTGAATTCTGCTGGCAGGAACGCATTGTGAGATTCTAACACCAAGAGTGACAGGCACTAAGATGCAATGTGCCTTGTTAGTGAAATCAATGTATGTAAGGTGAATAGTGTTGTTCCACTGTGAGAGTATATCGCTTTGTAAGTTATTTTTTGCTTCTTTGGTTTTCTGGTAGGCTTGTCTGAGCTCCTTAACTTTCACACTGCACTGCACTGAGTCCCTGGTGTGGCCTTTCTCCATCATAGCCTTGGAAATTTTTTCAAATATTTTTTCATTTCGTCTTTTGGAACGGAGTTCTGTTAGCACAGAATCCTCTCCCCATATAGCGATCAGATCCAGTACCTCCCGTTCGGTCCATGCTGGAGCTCTTTTTCGATTCTCAGGAGACAGCATTGTTACCTGTGCTGATGAGCTCTCCACGCTGGCCAAACAGGAAATGAAATTTAAAAGTTCAAGGGGCTTTTCGTGTCTACCTGGCCAGTACATCCGAGTTCAGACTGCTGTCCAGGGCGGTCACAGTGGTGGAGTGTGGGATACCGCCTGGAGGCCAATACCGTGGATTTGTGGCCACATTAACCCTAATCTGATATGGTAATACCAATTTCAGTGCTACTCCTCTCGTCGGGGAGGAATACAGAAACCTGTTAAAAGAGCCCTTTCTATCGATATAAAGGGCCTCGTGTGGATGGGTGCAGCATTAAAATCGGTTTAACTCTGCTAAAATCAGTATAAATGCGTAGTGTAGACCAGGCCTAAGTCAATATCTCCTAGGGAAAGGATATAAAGTGGGGCTGTCAAGCGATTAAAAAAAGTTACTCGCAATTAATCATGTGATTAAAAAAATTAATCATGATTAATCACACTGTTAAACAATAGAATACCATTCATTTTAAATATTTTTGGATGTTTACTACATTTTCAAATATATTATTTTAAATTACAACAAAACAAAGTGTACAGTGCTCACTTCATATTTTTTATTACAAATATTTGCACTGTAAAAAACTAAAAATATTGTATTTTTCAATTCCTCTCATACAAGTACTGTAGTGCAATCTCTCTCATGAAAGTTGAACCCACAAATATAGAATTATGTCCAAAAAACTATATTAAAAAATAAAACAATGTAAAACTTTAGAGCCTACAAGTCCACTCAATCCTACTTTTTGGTCAGCCAATCACTCAGACAAACAAGGTTGGTTACAATTTGTGGGAGATAATACCGCCTGCTTCTTGTTTACAATGGCACCTGAAAGGTGAGAACAGGTGTTCACATGGCACTGTTGTAGCTGGCATTGCAAGACATTTATGTTGCTTCACGCTTCAACCACCATTCCAGGAGGAGATGCTTCCATGCTGGTGATGGGTTCTGCTGAATAATGATCCAAAGCAGTGAGGACTGATGCATGTTCATTTTCATCAGCTGAGTCAGACGCCACTAGCAGAATGTTGATTTTTTTTAATTTTTTTTTTGCACTGGTTTGGGTTCTGTAGTTTCCGCATCATAATTTTGCTCTTAAGACTTCTGAATGCATGCTCCATACCTCGTCTTGCTCAGATTTTAGATGGCAATTCAGAGTCTTAAACCTTGGTTCAAGTGCTGTAGCTGTTTTTAGAAATCTCACATTGGTACCTTCTTCGCATTTTGTCAAATCTGCTGTGAAAGTGTTCTTAAAACAAACGTGCTGGGTCACCATCCAAGACAGCTGTAATATGAAATATATGTAGAATGCAGGTAAAATAGAGCAGGAAACATGCATTCTCCCCCCAAGGAGTACAGTCGCAAATTTAATTGACGCATTTTTTTTTAAACAAGCATCCGCAGCATGGAAGTATATCCTCTGGAATGGTGGCCGAAGCATGAAGGGACATATTATTGTTTAGCATATCTGGCACGTAAATACCTTGCAACGCCAGCTAGAAAAGTGCCACGCGAACGCCTGTCCTCATTTTCAGGTGACATTTTAAATAAGAAGTAGGCAGCAGTATCTCCTGTCAGTGTAAACAAACTTGTTTGTCTTAACAACTGGCAGAATAAGAAGGAGGACTGAGTGGACTTGTAGGCTCTGAAGTTTTACATTGTTTTGTTTTAGACTGCAGTTATGCAACAAAAAAATTCCATATTTGTAAGTTACACTTTCATGATAAAGAGATTGCACTTCAGTACTTGTATGAAGTGAATTGAAAAATATTATTTCTTTTATGATTTTTACAGAGCATATATTTGTAATAAAAACTAATAATATAAAGTGAGCACTGAGCACTTTGTTGTAATTGAAATCAATATTGAAGAGGTATAGAAACATCCAAAAATATGTAATAATTTAAATTGGTATTCTATTGTTATAAGTGACATTAATTTTTTTAATCAATTAATTTGAGTTAATTGCGTGAGTTAACTGCAATTAATTGACAGCCCTAATATAAAGTAATAAGAGGAGGCACCCAAGATCAGTGCCTTGTGAGATCTCCACACAGTTTTGGAGGATCATCCACCAAAACAGATGAAGGTATGACCTGAGAAGCAAGAGGAGAAAAAGGAGAGGGCAGTATCTTGCAGCAAGACAGACCAGGATTTTGAGGAGAGTATTATTGCAGTGTCAATAGTTGCAAAGTGCTCAAAGAGGCTATGAGAAATGGCTATCAAGACATCACTAAAAACTTTAAGAGCAATTTCAGAGGACTGGAATGAGTGGAAAATTGATTAAAACAGGAATTCAGGATGGAGATGGAGGAGAGAAGGAATCAGAAGATCAGTCCCACTTCTGTTAAGGTGGCTGGAGGTAGAAAAGATGGGAATGGAGAAAAAGAAGGGTTAGATGCACTGGAGATTAGGGAGAGTAAGCAGAAGAGCAAATGGAATCCAGGGTAAGAGAACATGGAGTTAATGAAAACAGTTGGAGAGGAATGAAGAGAAAGAAAGATCGTGAGAAGAGGAAAGAATGGAGAAAATGATGAATGGGCTACATGGTGAGCATCAAGGAAAAATAAGTGGCAGACAATGATTAGTGAGTCAATTTGGTAAATAAGAGAGTGAAATGGGTACGCCACAAAATGACCTGAAAAAATGAAAAGCAAAGCAATCTACTAAATGGCAGTGAATTCCCAGACAACTGGAATGATTAAACAAGAGAGTAACCAATAGATTTCTAAAGTTTGTAGTTAATTTTTAAGCAGGTTAATGAATCAATAAAAAGATAAGACAGGGCTTGCGTCTGTGTGCTAAGATAAGTAAAAAAAAGGAATTAAAAAAATCAGTGTACATGCACACAGTCTAACTTCTCTCCTCGTAACTCAGTCAATTCAAAATGTATTTTCATTTAACTTCCTAATGATATATTTGTGCCAATTTTTGAGTTTCTATCCCCAACCTTTAAGATACTAGGGAACTATCATTCAAAAAGGCTTTTTTTTTTTTTTAATTTAATTTTTTGACAAGAGTGTCATTTCCTCCCTACCCACCACACATTCTCTCTTCCTACTTAAAATCAACTGAACTATTTTTACTCAAACCTCTAGAGGAGACCAAACCCTGGTAAGTTTCATCCCAAAATGTAAAAGTTTGCAAAGTTATAACAGTTGAAAGAGGCTTTTTAAAATGGCAATACCCTATCTACTTTAACCATAGGTATATGCTCCACTTGTATCATTTTTTTCTACAACCTGTGATGTAATATCTAGTAGCACTATCTGCATGATGAGTCCATAAAATATATTTTTTATGAAATCAATTACAAAATGTGAATTTCAGATTAAAATATGCACTAGAATAATGCAAGTTTGCTGGCATATACAGGCCAAAAAAGTTTGCCACAAAGGTAGCTTCATCATTAAATCCTTTATCACTGAATTGAATTTAAGCATGGCTGTATTGGTTGAAAAGAAAAGGTTATTAGAACACAAATCAGCATATTCTAACTCAAGAATATGGAATCATTACAGATAACAAAATTAGTTTGTGTGTAAAAGAAAACTGTATTAGTTGATATGCGTGGGTAAGACTGTACAAAGTGCTGTAAAGTATTCCATCATACTTAAGAAATAGTATAGTAATACATACACACACACGAAAAAGTTTCATCTCAATCTTCAACTCTGGCATTTAGTGACGAGCGCTTAAGCAAATAATGGTCCATTACATTTTCCCATATAATTATTATGCTTTGAGGGTAGAAAAGTATTTTATACCTAAACTGATGGATTTCAATGACAATTTTGAGAATCTGATTTAAGTTTAATAATGATACCATGAATTTTTCATTTCTGCTAATTTGTGTTAAACTGGGTGCCATCTGTTAAAACAACAACATTATGTAAGATGTACTATTTGAAACCAAATCATTTCTTCATTATCTAAATGGATTAAGTTTTCACTTATATAAATTTAAACTAACAGTGTCTAGTTTATTTCAAAAAAGCACATTAAAAACTCTACTCGGCTAGAACTCTTCGCTTTGGAATCTGGCATCTATGGAGACTGACCCACCATTCATGACTTAAATTGTATGAAAAGTAACTTCATGAAGCTAGGAACTGAGCCTAAGGCTCCATATCACTTTTACTGATGGTCAAGACAGAGCTTTATGCAGGCTATCAATTAAACATATTACTCCTGGGGGAATTTTGCACCAAAAAATTAAATGTTCTGCAAAACCCTGCATATTTTGTCAAAACAATAATATAAATCACACCAGTTTCAAATTATTTTGGTAATTTATTTCAAAATACCTGTCAACAAGTATGTCTGTAACAATACAATAATTAATTTAAAACTACAATACAGAAATGTATTTCCCACACCCCTCAGAACCAGTGCAAAGGCTTGAGAGAGTCGGGGTAACAGAGGAGCTGAGGGAGAGGGAAGTAATTGCTGGGAAAGAGCCTGGGAGTGAAACTTGACAGTTGCTGGGTGTGGGTGGAAGAGGTACGGAACAGGGACGGAACAGGGGTTTTGGGGGCTATGGGGAGAAATTATTAGGGCAAATTGTCTGGTGGGGTTTTTTGCCTTTGCAATATCCTGAAGGTCCAGTTTTAGGTTAATAAGGAGAAAAGACAACCTTAAAACTTTTAAGTTCCTAAGTGGAGTAATTTCATCACAAGCTGTGTTCAGTATTGGCATGAAGTTCAAAACTAGCCAGCTCCCAGAGGTAAACATGAGTAAAATCCATCCCTGTGTCTGCTTCTTTCTCTTGCATGCACACTGTAGTAGAATGAAAGTAGTACCCAAATTAAGGTTGTCTATATCTTTTAACTTTAAAGTGCTTGATTCTACCCCTTAAACAAAATGTTTCCATCAACATATGATTTCTCTCTCACACACAATGTCCAATTTTTTTTTATTTTTTAAAGGCAAGACCAAGTTCTGCTGTGAACAACTGTAGTTATGAAGTGTTAGGCAACCTTAATATTGGGATGTTACCTCTGTGTGCTGCACTAGGACGAACATGGACTTGGTGTTGTTTACCAACAGGGCCAGAGTGGCATACGTGGACAGGATGAGGGCCACGTGATCCTGCACCTGCAATCTGTAGCTGCCCTTGATCAGTTAGTTGTCGAGATAGAGGAAGATCTGAACCCCACAACGTCTGAGATAGCAGCCTATCACAGACATGCACTTTGTGAATGCCCTGGGAACAGTCGACAGGCCAAACAGGAGGACCGTAAATTGGTAGTGTTCCTGCCCAACTGTGAAATGGAGGAAATGTCTGTGCCCCTCAAATATATGGAATGTGGACGTATGCGTCCTGCAGATCGAGGGAGACATACCAGTCCCCGGGATCCAGAGAGGGGATGATGGAGGCCAGAGAGACCATGCGAAACTTGAGTTTTACCATGCACTGGTTCAGGCCTCACAGGTCCGGGATGCGCCTGAGCCCTCCTTTGGCCTTTAGGATAACGAAGTAGCAGGAGAAGAAACCCTTGTGTCTGAACTCCGCTGGTACCACTTCCACCATTCCTAGGCCAAGGAGCCACCACACCTCCTGCTTGAGCAGGGCCTCATGAGAGGAGTTCCAGGAGGGACGGAGATGGAGGGTGGGCAGGCGAGGTAGAGGTAAACTGTAGGGTGTAGCCCTTGGAGATGGTGTTGAGGACCCATCGGTCTGAGGTCAGCCACGACCACTCCGGGAAAAAGAGCAAACAGTTAGAGAAGGGAAGCTTTACTGCGAGTGGATTCCTGGTATGAACTGGTAAGTTGCCCCCAGGCGTCACGTCAAAACTGGTGCTTTCCCGCCTGTCTACCATCAGAGGGCCGAGGTGGGGGGCGGACTGGGACTGCCTCTGCCGGCGTTTCTTATAGTCCCTTGACCTTTTTCATAAGGGGGCTTAACTGGAAACTTGAGGACGAATAAACCTCTTCCCTGAATAGGTCCTGTCTCCTTAAGTCTTTATTTTTTGGAGTAGGGGCTGGTTGGCCCTGCCTCTCCCTGTGGTTGACCGATTCAACCACTAGGGAGTTGGGGGCAGGGTGGGTGTACAAGTATTCACGCACTTTGGCAAACACAAAGTACTTCCTTTCCGCCCTCTTAGAGACTGGGGGCAAGGAAGCCGGGGTTTGCCACAAGGCATTCAAAATCTTTGCCACCCCTTCATGGAGTGGGAGGGCCACCCTGCCTGGTGCTGAGCTGAGAGGACGTTGAAGAAGGAGTCCGAAGATTCCTCCACCTCCTCGGCTTGAAGCTACCCTTTTCAACAGTTCCTGGTGGAACAGGTGGAGGAGGGGCCGTAACTGCCTCATCAGGGAGGATGAGGGTGCGGTACTCTGTGTATCCACCGGTGCTGAAGGTCCCACCACTTGGTTGCCCTCTGGGTGCAGAACCGGTGATGAATGCCCCACTGACTCCTTCCTGGGAGGCCGACAGTCTCTCTGAGGCTCTGGCCACCAAACAAGTCACCACCAGGGGCTGCGCTGGAGGTCATGGGATCCCATTGGTACCATGGTGCCGGCCAAGGAGCCTGGTGCCACTGCACCTGCTGTGACACCGGTGGAGCAGGCTGTTCAGCCTGACCAGCCTGTCCCATTGATTGATGACTACAAAGGGAGGCTGGGCGTATGACTGGCTGCTGCGCCTGGACCAGGAGGAGCAGCGGTGTCGGGAACGGTGCCAACCATGAGATGTGATCCCGGGGTGGAGGAGCAGAAGTACTACCAGTAGCAGCTGTTCCAACGGGCGGATCCACGACAGCGAGTTGCCGGCGATTGATGCCTGGGACTAAGGGAGCAGAGCTGTGGCAGGGTCCTGGAGCGAGATGAAGAACAGCAACGATGTTGATGCCTGCACAACGGTGGGCTATGGTAACCTCTCAGAGGCTAGGACCTCCAGTGCTGTCTGTCCCAGTCTTGATGGGGCACGCTTTCCTCATGAGGTCTATGGTCCCTCGAGGAGGAACAGTGCCTGGAACCCCTGCCAGTCAGTACCCAGCCAGACAACTTGGTGGGGGTTGACGGGGACTGGCATGGACTGCACACAAGGCAGTCACTGAGCAGCGAACGGAGTTGGGAACATTCCCTAGACTGTGAAAGGTACCGACCAGGTGGCGACTGCGGAGATCCAAGTGGTGGCTTGCCTCTGGACTGGGGAACCAATGGTTGCAGGTCCCCTGGAACCAGCACAGACATAACATCCTGGGCCGCTTGCAGGGCCTCCTGCATGGACCCAGACTAGACTCAGACCCAGAACCCAGACCCAAACCCAGAACTGCACAACGTGGGTCTAGTCTCTCCCCTGTCTTGCTCCAGTGTCTCAACGGAGAAGACCTCCTCTTAGCTCTTTTGGAGTGTTACGTGGACGGGGAGCAGTGCTGGCTAGTGGAAGGCACTGAAGGGTTGTCATGCACCGACGCCGCAGCGCTTGGTGCCGATTCGGAGTGGCACACTGGAGTTGGGGTCAACGCTGACTCCATCAGAATGACTCGGAGTCATATGTCCCTTTCCTTTTTGGTCCAAGGCTTAGAGGATCTGCAAATCTTGCAGCAAATCGCTGAAGTGGGTTTTCCCCAGACAGTGTAAACAGTCCGCATGCGGATCACTCTCTGGCACTGTCCGCCTGCAAGTGCCACACAAGTTAAAGCCTGGAGCATGCCCCGACCCGGGTGCACTAAACCAACACTAAACTACAGGTGCTACTAACTATGAACGAACAAGAGCTCAAGAAGGAAGCTGCAGCCAAGCTGGAGCAGAGCAGTTCTGATGCACCTTCACTGCTGGCAAAAAAGAACTGAGGGTGGGTGGGAGCGCGCCGCACCCCTTCTACCACACTACAGAGACGCCACTCCAGAGATCATTAGGGGCACTCCCAGGGCACCAGTGCATGTGGAGAGCACGCACACCTATTGTGGAATGCACATGAGCAATCACTTGAAGAACCTCCATTCTTCTTTTTTTAAGTATGTGTCAGTGTGGATCCCATAACAGATGACTGGCAAGCAGTACCCTCTTCAGGATGGTGGGAATGAGATGCTTCAATTGCATCTGTTGAATAGTGACTGGAGTACCACTCTTGCAATTTTGGCCTCTTATTAGTCCAATGCATAATGTTGGACCAACATGGATGGCTGCTCCACTTAGCAGCCTTGCAGATTTCAGATATCAGCACATTTCAGAAACAGGCCAAGGATGTCACTGGGGATCTGATGGCACGACCCTTAATAGTCAAATGGAGAAGTACATCAGCCATTGGGTAGCACAGTGAGATATGGGTTACCCATTTGGAAGTCTGATGAAATGCCTTGACCATTGGAGCAGCCAACTACAGACATGGGGACAGTCTAAAAGATTTTGTCCTGTTGATGCAACATTGAAAAGCTCGGATACGTCTAGGATATGGATCATCTTCTCTCCTTGTGTGGAATGTGGCTTTGGAAGACACAGGCAAATCAAAATCAGAAAATGTCTTGGGAATTAATTTTTTGCACAAGGTCTCAGTATGACTGGCTTTATGAAACAAGATGAAAGAAGTTTCCACTCTGAGTGCCTGAAACTTGCTCATTCTTCTGGCTAAGGTAATGGTCACCAGAAAGACTGCTTCGAGTGGCAGATGGAGTCCTAAAGGTTTAAGAGGACAATGCTGGAGCAGGTTCTCTAATCAGTAAGTAAAGGCATCAGACAATGACAAGGACAGGTTTAAACCCAGTGAGATTCTAGTACGCCATTACAAACAGTTGGTGTGAAGCATTTCACCCCACTGTACAAGGAGGTGTGCAGGAGAATCTCCTCTCCCCAAAAAGGAAAAGGTAAAGAAGGGGAAGAATGCCCATTTAAACAAATTTTTAATAAAAGTATTGAAATAAAGAAAGTGAAGAGAGATTTCTTGACAAATTAAGAGTTCCAAAGCCTAGAAAAAAGGAACAGGTCAAATACAGTCCAAGCTCCACCTCACTGCCATGGGAGGTGAGAAGAAACTTGAGGGTTGCAGCCACTCCACATGAAAGCACAAGGAGGCAGAGGAAGCATGCACAGCCCTGAAGGATGCTACCATTCAAGCGATTATGAGCTCTCATGAGGCATATGTAAACTTACAGTGGAGTCCAGAGATGAGAGAGACATACGTATAACATTATAAATTCTTCAGTAAAATGTGGTGTCTCATCCTTTGATTTTTTAGAAGAACCATACACGGAGAACAAGAGAAATGCAAAATATAGTACCTGCTCTCATTAGGTTGACAATCAGCAGATAGTTTCAATTAGTTAATTAAATCCTCCCAATATAGTCCCAAACAACAACAACAAAATCTATGTAGTCTCAGTCTTAACTCTATTTTAACATATCGGTTATGTAAGAGTAAAAACACATTACAAAGATGCTGTAACCACCCCAAAAACAGATATTACACACCAAAAAAAATGTAGAGATAAGGTTACATTAAAAATCCAAATGACTTAAGGTAAGGAAATGTACAGTAAAGACACCCAAACAATCTTTTCTCTACACTGTAGTGACACCATACAGTAACCACACAATTATGAATAGAGCATAATTGTGTTTCCAGTTTAATATAAACTGATTTTTTTTAAGAACAATACATATTTTCTCTCAAGTCAGAATGCATTCTTAGAAATACACTACCTCACCAGAGCACTATGAAATATTTGCTGAGAAAGTGGATGAAACAACTAGGTCGCCATAAGAATGGCTGTGTTTGCTACTCCACAAAGTGAGCACTAAAAAGATTATTAAAAAATACTGGATAAATATGACTATTTATATATTCACAAAGCAATTTGGCACAGAAGTTAAAATATACCTACACTAACCTCTTTAATGATGTAAAGAAGCATACCAAAAAAATTGTATGACAATTACATGGTATCAAGTATCGGAGGGATACCAGTTAGTTATCAGAGTTTGCTGCTTTTACAGATCCAGACTAAGAGTCCTGTGGCACCTTAAACCCTTTGCTGCTTTTACATGGTAAACTCATCCAGTTTGGTAAAGGGAGACCAGAGAGGCTGCACTTTAAAGAGGTAGCTAATTTTCTTCAACCTTATTCCAGTACACTGTGTCTACCTCTAGACAATATTTTTCCAATAACTTCGAAATCACAAGATTTAGCTATTTAACCACTGATAACTGAGCACTCACTTGGACACATGAAGCATTATATGTCAGTTACTCCAATCAAAGTTTATAACTCAGAATTATCCAAAATAAATCATTTTGGATAATTCTGAAAGACTAGGGTCCAGGTCAATTTCAGTTTCCACAATACCACTCAACTTGCTGTTTCCAGCACAACAAATACAAGAAGTATGGGTAAATTCTGCCAAACAAAATAAGGAGACCCAGTAATAAAAAGTAAATAGTTCCATTTCAAACTCTAATCATTTAACTCCAATGAAGTCCCTCTCTCTTTAAAAATGTTATGCACAGGGAATAAGCTATGAATACATGTAGATGGAGCTGAAAAAAATTCACTCACTGGAGGCAAGTAGGAAGCTTTTCCTGCTACTTGGGGGCATATGTTAGCAGTTTCTACAAAAATTAAGCTAATTAAAAAAAACCCAAAAAACTATTCTTCTTCTTTATGGTTCTAGAGTAAATATTCCAAACTGCAAACCAACTCAGCATTGTCTTCCCTAATCTGCAGTCAGTTCCAGTGCCTTCGCACAGCACTACCAAGCACCAGCAGAGTATTTAGACTCTGGTCTGTTTCACTGTTTCTATTTAGAACCTGTGAGAGGCAATGAAACTCCAGAATCGTATCAAATTTACACACATGTTATAGAGAAAGCAATAAAGCATAGAAACAGGTACTTCACAGAGGAGACAGACTAAAAAGTGGTCCAGAGGTAGATAAAGGAGGATGCTTCTTCACATCATCCTTCCCAGCAGCCAAGAGGCTTTAGGTGAGAAGTCGAACAGTGGAGACCTGATCCATTCTATGCTCACACTCCATAGGAGCCAGCAAGCTGAGGAGAGGGGTATGGTAACAAAAGCTTCTCTCCTTCACAGCAGCCAGGAGGCTCTGGGATGGGTAGGAAAGACTAAGCATTGCCTTACCAGATCATTGGTCAATCTAATCTTGTATCCTATCTCCAACGGTGGCCAATACCTGCTGCTTTAGAGGAACATGCAAGAAATACTGCAGTAAACAGTCATGGAATAGCCTACTCATAGGGAGTAGTTTCTTCAACTGTAATTCTAGATGTTTTCATCATCAATATATCATGAATGTCAACCTTTTTCTGAACTCTGCAAGGCTCTTGGTCTCATTGATATCTTGTGGCGTTCAGTTCCACTGGTTAATTGTGTGTTTTATGAAAAATTGTTTCCTTATTAGTTTGAAATGTGTTGCTAATTGGTTCATTAAAAAGGTCCACTTTCCTTATATTAGGAGAAAAATGAAACAGAAGTACCCAACCTATCTTCTCTATATACTGTTCATTATTTTGTGTATCATGTTCTTTTTACTGGAACGTAACAGCACAGATCCCCTTCATTTTTTATACCTCACGCTGACAAGTAGGTGCATCTTGTAAATTTATCAAGGTCTATAATAGGAAATATTTCAGCATGATCTCAATGTTTTGTCCTGATCGCTTAAGGCAGGGGTTTGGGTCCTCTCAGGGGGTCACGAGGTTTTACATGGGGGGGGTCGCAAGCTGTCAGCCTCCACCCCAAACCCCACTTTGTCTCCAGCATTTATAATGGTATTAAATATATAAACAAGTGTTTTTAATTTATAAGGGGGGGGGGGCGGGTGTCACACTTATAAGGTTTGCTTTGTGAAAGGAGTTACCAGTACAATACACCACTACTCCGACATAACGTGGCCTTGGGGAGCCAAAAATCCCTACCGCGTTATAAATGAAATGCCGTTATATCAGGGTACTGGTGGCAGGGCTGCAGTAGTGATTTAAAGAGTCTGGAGCTCTGGCCGCGAGGAGCCCCATGCCCTTTAAATCGCTGGCAGAGCCCCGCTGTAGCAGCCCTGGGGTAGCAGCGGCAGGGCTCCAGTGGGATTTATAGGGCCTGGGGCTACCCGCAGCAACCAGAGCCCCAGACCCTTTAAAGCGCTGCCTGAGCCCCCCTGCCGCAGCTCTAGGGTAGCAGTGACAGAGCTCCAGGGGTGATTTAAAGAGCTCCGGCTCTTCGTGGCAGCTGGAGCCCTAGACCCTTTAAAGTGACTCAAGACACCTTTTAAAGAAAAACTGCTTACATCAGTCACTGTTGGCACTTACATAAGCTCATATACAAGCTTTCATGATGTCACTTTGTCTTTTTTAGTATTTAAAATGGAGCGAGAAAACACGTAGATATAAATGTATACCTACATTTTGTAACAAATAACTCATAAGATTACCATAAACAAAACATTAAAGAAAAATATTTCTTTCAACTCCTCTCCCATTTCATTTACGTTGTGGTCAGATTCATTGTTTTATTGCTGGTACACATCTTTCTCCAGAATAGAGGATCCACAAGAGGATGTTTACCAGTATCACAAGCATCAAATCTCAAAGTGAAAACAAAGAGATGTCAGACAGAAGTGTGCTCTGAAACAAAAGTGAGAAATGAGCTGAGCATCCTGGGTGATGTTACAATCAGCCACTTCTTAAACATCAACAGGAAGCAGAAAAAGTTGCACATTTTAAAAAGGACTTTAAAAAAAATTCAGAATGCATTATTGGTGCTATATCAAAGAATATATTTTAAAAACTTTGTGCAGATCACGGCCTTTTAATTTGGGTATGTACAGTGATTTTTGGTTTTAGTAAGAAAATTACTATTTGCATACACTCCAATTGCCTCTACAGGGCGGTTTTTTTAAAAAAGTTCATGTTTATAGTGACTCATCCCAAAAGGCTCCCAAAGCTCTTTTCAAACATATATGTAAGATCACCCACATCTGAGATTAAGTGTGGCAGTCACTCTATACCAGCAATACCCACAACAGGTCTGTTATTAAAAATACATACATGGGAGAGACACCTTTACCTCAGTTGTATTTAAAAATGGAATAAGTATATTACTGTTATTAGATCAACTACTATATCCTCAATTCAAGTTAGAAGAAATAGCTATAAAACACTTCAGAGAATTCTTAAGACTTTCTGTACTACTTCTGTCATCTGGTTACAGCAGCATCTACAGATAAATAAAAAGAGATTACATGTTCTGTTCCTATCTGAATAGGGTAGGCTAATCTGAAAAGCATGGCTTTCAGTTATCACAGATTTCAGAATAAGTACCTACTACCAGTACTCCAGGGACATCTGAACTGAAAATATGAACTACTTTAAAATAAAGTACAATGAGTCTGTCATTATTCTTGCTGCAGATAAAGGAACACATTTTGCCACGGCTGATATAACAGAATGCAAAGACATTTTATTTTCTTTGCTAGCAAAGACGTTGAAATCAGATTGAACACTAAGCCCAAGGCCAATCTGTTACTATAAACAAGAAAAAACTGTTATCTTTTCAAGAAAGTGATTCGTATAGCAATAACTACTCTTCTCTACTTTAGGAGAGACACTGTAAAACTAAAGTCGATACTGAATAAATAAGAACAAAGGCTCTATTTTCCATACATTGGTGGATTTTATAAATTCTCAACAAAAGTAATTTAGTGAAATTTTTTTAAAAAAATGCTTTAGTTCATTACTGAAAAACAAACAATTGCTTTTTAGAAACTCTGTTTCTTACCTGCTCGTAATTTAGACGTTGAATTTCAGAAATCTCTTTTGGTTTTGCATCAAGAATATAGTCTCCTAAAAAAAAAAATTCAAGTTATAATTTATTCCACAACTCAAAGCTTTAGATGTACTCTTTAAAAGGTTGTCTATCTGCCTGAAGCTCTTTGACAAAATGATGGCATCTTTAAGTAACTGTCTTTTAAGACACTTACCACTGGAACAACTTCCCAAGGGTCATAGTGGATTCTCCACCACTTACATTTTTAAGTCAAGATTGGGAGTTTTTGTTAAAGATATGATCTAGGAATTATTTGGGGGAAGTTCTATGATCCGTGTTATATAGGACGTCAGTGATCCCTTCTGAACATCTATGAATTTAAGTTGACCAATAAACTGATGAGATCCCACTTCCTCAGAACTTTAAATCATAATTGTTAGAGAAAAAGTTAATACACAATCTTATCAGAAGGCAAGTGAAACCCAAATGATAGTTAAACATTTCAGTTGGGCATGTAGCCACTCTATTTGCTGACTTTTATTTCTTTTTGGCAAATAGTCATTTATTCCTAGAGTTTCTAACACAATATTGTTTGCAATGTTCTTTCAGTGTTTTATGAATTAATTTTTATTCGGTCCAAGATTTGCTGTTTTCTGTACTGTTTTCAATGTGTCATGATGAGAGTTAAATATTAATTAATTTAGCTTATGCCTTTATCCAGGACAACAGATTATTAAAATACAGCAGTGGCTCTCAAACTTTATTACTAGTGACCCCTTGAACATAGCAAGTCGCCGGGTGCAACCCGCCTTATAAATTAAACACACTTTTTAAATATATTTAACACCATTATAAATGCTGGAGGCAAAGTGGGGTTTGAGGTGGAGGTTGACAGCTCACGACTCCCCCATGTAATAACCTTGTGACCCCATGAGGGGTCCCGACCTCCAGTTTGAGAACCCCTGAAATACACCATGTTATATATAACAAGTTATACAGACACAGACTTTCAATTCTTATATTACACAAAAATATCCACTCCTTATTTGTATCATATTTACATACATGCTTGTGAAAATCTGGTTACACTGTTAGAATGTCTTTTAATTATCTATTAATTTCCCATTTTTACATTTAACTTGGATAAAAACAAAGACTGAATACTTTATACATTACACTTTGTTTCTGTTCAAAAATGTGTTTTTCCTCTGAGACACATGCAAAAGTGAAAGTGACAATTCTGCTTGCACAGCAAAATATTCCTCTTGCAAGCGCAAACCACCTGAGCCCCCTGTTTAAAAGAGATCTTTCCTGACAGCCAGATTGCTCATTCAGACCAAAACCTTGGACTAGATGGGACACCGCCCTCTATTATCCAGGTGAAGCTGGCAAATCCCAAGTCATATTTCAAGTTTAAGCAACCAAAAGAAATAGTAACAGCAGCAAAAGGGCTACATGGTAATATAACAAAGTACATGAATAAAAGCAGACACCAAATTAGAAACTAAAATAGATATTAAAAGAAATGTGAAATCTGAATCCTTTATGTTTTGTTAGCTTCAGATTGGGTTGTGTTTTATTTTAATTTAATTTCATTTTAATTTATTTATTTTGGAATCTGATTATTTAGGTTTGCTGTAAATGTAATATGATCAATCATATCAAAATCAAACAACACTGAAAAATAGGGATGTCAATCACAGTTAACTCACGTAATTAACTAAAAAATTAATCGCTATTAAAAATTAATCACAACAATCGCACTTAACACTAGAATACCAGTTTACATTTATTACATATTTTTGGATGTTTTTCTACATTTTCAATATTGATTTCAATTATAACAGAATACAAAATGCACAGTGCTCATTTTATATTTTTTATTACGAATACCTGCACTGTAAAAATGATAAAAATAGTATTTTTCATTTCACCTCATGCAAGTACTGAAGTGCCATCTCTTTATCATGAAAGTGTAATTTATAAATGCAGATATATTTGGTTACATAACTGGACTCTAAAACAACACAGTTTAAAACATTAGAGCCTACAAGAGCACCTCAGTCCTAATTATTCTGTCAATCGCTAAGACAAACAAGTTTGTTTACACTGATGGGAGACCCTGCTGCCAACTTCTTATTTACATCACCTGAACGTGAGAACAGGAGTTTGCGTGGTACTGTTGTAGCCATCATTGCAAGGTACTTATGAGCCAGATGCGCTAAAAGGTTCTTATGTCCCTTCCATGCTTCAGCCACCATTCCAGAGGACATGCTTCCATGCTGCTGATGCTAGTTAAAAAAATAATGCATCAATTAAATTTGTGACTGTACTCCTTGGGGGAAAAATTTTATGTCTCCTGCTCAGTTTTACCTTCATTCTGCATATATTTCATGTTATAGCGGTCTCAGATGATGACCCAGCAGATTTGACAAAACGCAAAGAAGGTACCAATGTGAGATTTCTAAAAAATAGCTACAACACTCAACCCCAGGTTTCAGAATCTGAAGTGCTGTCCAAAATCTGAGAGGAACGAGGTGTGGAGCATGCTTTCAGAAGTCTTAAAAGAGCAACACTGTGATGGGGAAACTACAGAACTCAAACCACCAAAAAAGAAAGAAAAAATAATCAATCTTCTGCTGGTGATTCAGATGACGAAAATGAACACGCATCAGACCGCACAAATTTGGATTGATATCAAAGAGAACCCATCATCAGCATGGAAGCATGTCCTCTGGAATAGTGCTTGAAGCATGAAAGGACATATGAACCTTTAGCACATCTGGCACGTAAATACCTTGCAATGCCCGCTACAACAGTGCAATGCAAACACCTGTTATCACTTTCAGGTGACCCTGTGAACAAGAAACAGGCAGCAGTATCTCCTGTCAATGTAAACAAACTTGTTTGTCTTAGTGATTGACAGAATATGAAGTAGGACTGAGGACTTGTAGGCTCTACAGTTTTACACAGTTTTGTTTTAGAGTGCAGTTATGTAACAAATTTATTTTTTTAAAAAAATCACATTTGAAAATTACACTTTCACGATAAAGAGATGCCACTTCAGTACTTGTACGAGGTAAAATGAAAAATACTATTTCTTTTATCATTTTTACAGTGCATATATTTGTAATAAAAAACAACAGTGCACAGAGGTCACTTTACAAGGTGCCACAGGACTTTGTTGCTTTTTACAGATCCAGACTAACACGGCTACCCCTCTGATACTTCATTGAAAAGTGTTTTTCAAATGGATGATCACTGTGAGGTGGTGATATGGAAAATAAACACACAGTTGTATTGATAAAATAGTTCTCTTTTTTGTTAGGTTTTTCTATAAACAGTTTATTTTTGAATATTTCTCCTATACTGTCCACTGACTGTGCGCCTAAGCCAGGGGTTGTTAACTCAGATCCTCAGGGATCTCCCACCATCCAGGTTTTTGTTTCAGACAGCAAATAATTGTTTTTATTAAAATCCATTAGTTTGTGTTGCATATAGAATGCTCGAGTGCCCTGGACGTTTTTATGAATTAAGACATTTAAGTGTTTTATATGGAATATTAAGGAGTGTATATTTAAAAAAACTATTAAGTGCCAGTTGGATTAAAACCCTGGTCTATTGGCTGTTACCAAGGCCCAAAGAGGACCTAACACGCCAGCTGAAAAATCTCACTCTTTGGCTTTGAATCTCACTCTTTGGAGCTGTAAACCTCACTCTTAAGGGCAGCCAACCCTCAGCATCTCTGTTAGCTATTAGTTTATCAAAGAGAACGGAAATTCCTAAAACATTTGCTTAGACTTTGATTTTTAATGTGATGAAATAATATATAGCAATGCCCTCACAGCACAGATTATCATAACCGCAGACAAATACATTCTTAAACAAAGTTAATGAGAGATCTTGAATCAATACCCAAATTGTTGTTTGGCATGAGTTACAGACCCTTTAAACCAATATATCTGTAGACGCTTTGATAGAACATAGCAGTATCTGCTTTATAGGTTAGATTAAAACATGGTCAGACAAAATATGAATTGCTTTGAAAATTAGTATTGATTTGGTTTCAAATAGTTGTAGAATTTGACTAATGCATCCAGATCTAATAAGCTATTTAATTTGTATATAATACACTAATCAAAGTATATAAAAATTGAGGATATTGGCAGCAGCCAACTGGCTAGGAGTACTGCAAAGAGCCAACTCCTTTCCCCATGAGCAGCATAATCTTCCGTCTCTTGGGAGTAGGAGATGTGGGGGGACCAACCAGACCAAAGGATCTTGTCCCATCCCATTACTCTTTTTTATATTTTTATTTATTTTATATATATATTATATATATATATACACACACACACACACACACACACACACACACGTTAGCTACCAGCCTTTCAGAATCCTTGCAATGTTGCTTCATTTTCCCTTGCAGCATCTTTCTCCCTCAATCTCTATGAGTTAATTCTTCCCTTATCAGACATTAACTCACCATCTCCTAACAGGCCCTTTAAGAATAATGAAACAGTGGGAATTTCCTCACAACAGGCAGCTTCTTACCATAACCTGAGAAAACCTGGCAGATATTTAGCAAGAGATCCCAAAATTACTGTGTCCTCATGAAACACTTAAGGGGGACTATCTGTCATGAGAGCCTGAATCACTATACTTTGAGCTGAAGTAAGGCTACAAAGAAAAAGCTGTCTTTTCAGGTAGGTGGTAAAGGGAACAGCTTGCTCCACACTCAGAGGGGAGGAATCCATCAGCTTTGCTAATACTTAGGCTTGGCAGAATTGAATTTTTTTTTTGTTTTGACAGATAATATTGTGTTTATTTTTAAGCACTGTTTCCAATTTTTACATTTTCACAGTTAAGGGTAATTATGGAGGGAGGGGTCAGAATTACAGAAAATGATAAGATTCAACAAGTTCAAGCTTTATAACAGTTACTACCACCAACTGTCAGCATTAAATGTCAAAGTACACAAAGTAAATATCCTTAAATCAAACTAAGTTCTCAGGCAGCATTTCTCTTAGTTTGCCTATTTGCAAATTTTGATTAAAGAAATACTTTTTGGTTTGTGTGTGTGTACAGTGAAATTGATGTTTATGACAATTATTGAGGAAAGTTTCATCCTTCCAAGTCTACCAATACTATATTGAGGTCCCAAGGATGAGGGGGCTTCCAAATCAGTGGAAAAACGTGAATGAGGCCTTTAAGGAATCTTCCTGCTGTGGGATGGGGGAAAAACAAAAAAAAGTATGGCCCCCTGAATAAGAGTGTGTTATGCAGATATTGCTGCTAGAAGGAATCTTATGGAGCTGATTGAAAAATTGAGATTTCAGAGTTAGTAACTAGTCCAGTATTGCTGAAACTGGTAACATCAGGGAGAAAGCTGGTGCTGAAATCCCCAAAATAAAAAATCTCTTCCATTCAGTTTTATAATTAAATCTGGTGAAGGCTTCCTGCTTTAGAGCAGAATGTTCTGAACCTTAGAAGAAAGCTTCTTTCTGTGGACATCATCCAGCCAACATCCTGGCTGTCAGATGTAACAGAGCTGGGTCCAGGTGTATAATCTAACTGTTGTTTTCAAAGACTAAGCAGCCAGGGTCGGTAAGGTGATGGTGGCTGTGCTGAAAGGTTCATCAGTTCAAAATACCACAACTGCTCGGCCCATACTGGAGTTTCCCTAGTACCCTTGACATCATGGGACATTGGTGGAAAGGTATGCATTAGTCTTAGTAGCCAGGCAATTTAAAAAAACAAAAAAACCAAAACAAAACACAAAAGCCAACATCTGTCAGGGAGGATGGACTCCAACACTCTCTTAAACAGCTTGTCAGGCTTCTGTTGTTCTGGTCTGTGGCAAACAGGTGTATTTCTGGAAATCTCCACTTGTGAAAGATGTTATGTAGGACTGAGTCTCTGACAGATCACGCATGGTAATCTGAGAACAGCCCATCAGCTGTTCTATGAAAATAATGAAACCAGGACGGTGCAAGGCAACCAGTGTGGTTTGATTCAGAATGCACCAATTCCATGGCCACATGGCTACCTAATAGAGCAGGGAATGATCTTGCTCCCCCCATGGCCTGTTGACATAATGCCTAGTTGTTGTGTAGTCTGTCAGAACATGTGCTGTGGATCCAGAAATGCTTTTTCATGCCAGTTGGACGGTTCTGAGCTCTAGATATTTAAGTAGAGAAAAGCTTTTTGGAGATGTCTGTCAGAGTGCCTTGGGAGGCAGCAGGTACTGTGTTGTACACCTGATGAGGAGAGGACTTCTTGAGGGACTGTGACCATAGGTGCTGGTTACTAAATTTCATAAATAACCTCAACTCTATCTGCTTAGAACAGCCTTCAAACAGTAGATTAAAATAAAGGCTACAGGGGAAAAAACAAACAAGAATTTTTTGAATTACTGCAACTAAGAAAATTGTAACCTTTAGTGCCTCTGACTGACAAGCAACCCCAAATTACAGATATGTATATGGCCATATAAACCATGTGATGTTTCCCATTCTCTCTTGCCATCTCCTATGGCTCTTGATGGGACAGAGATGACAGTAACCCTCAGTTTGTATGACCTCTTACAAAGCAGCCATTACCTCCCTTTGCTCCCAGCAAAAGTTAAGCAAAGCTGCTCTTAGTGAAGATGGTGTCACCTATGCTGTGAGGGTCCATGACCTCTTCAGCATGGCTTAACTTCTTTCCTGTTGGGAACAACAAGAGGTGGTGGCCCTTTCCTAAGAACAGTTCTCTGTGGAATTCCCTGAATACCAAAATTATATTTATCAGCCTTAGTTATGAAAAGTAAAAGCAGAACATTACTACTAATCATAAAATGAATGCCTTCAAATGGAGCCAATACATGAGATTTCAGTGAGTTTGAAACGTCTGCTATTCCATTATCAAAATAATTCATAGTAAAGTGTTCAGACACTGGATGCTACATTTCTTCAAGAACTCATTTTAAAAAACAACAAAAACAACTTTAAAACTGATGTTATTTCAAACTAATTAACCAAATCTGGTGCAGAATGAATTTACAAATAAAAGATCAAGTGCAATAAACTGTGGGAAGGATATGCTGTATTCCTTATACATAAAGTGGTTGAATTCTTGCTCTAAGAAAAAACCACCACACCCCTCACAATTCCGTAATACATGCTCATAAAAAGTAAATCTGAACAATCCATCTACACATGTGCTTCCTACAGTAGCACAGATCCATTCATTGTATAGCGCCTAATCTTTATGTGTTTTTCCTCCTTGTTATTTTAACCCACAATAAACTATTCCCTAGGGAGGGAATGTTACAGAGAAAAATCGTTCTTTTCATTTTTTCAGGTTAACTTTATACAAAAGACTGAAACATCACTCCAAAGTTATTAGGCTGGGAGGGAAGGACCTGTAGCGTCTAGAAATTAAGATGTGTCTAGACCTTAAGATGCGTGGTGATTGAACCTTGAATATCTGAATGTTCTGGACTGTCAGAGTTAGACTTGTCTTCTGGAAACAGTTGTAGATGGGTTCGAGACTGAATCTGAGAATGAAGTGGTGCCTGCAAATAAGAGACCCCATCTATCATGCCAATTACATTAATTTTTTGCTGTTTCTGTAATTAGGTAAGAACAAGAAGGAAAAAAATAAAGCCACTGTAGAAAATTAAAAAACAATTGTCTTAGTTCTTTTCAGGAGATACAATATGAACAAAGCAAGGAACATGAATAAGAATGTCTATTGGCATCCTGGAGCATGAGGCCAGGCCACCTGCATGATCTGGGCCATAAGCTGGCAGCCACAGCAACATTTTACATTTAACCATGAAGGTAGAGCACAGAACTTCCATTAGCAACACCAGTGAAAAGCATGAATGATAACCAAGGTAGTCTAGTATACCAGAATATATTTTGTGTAACTTATATTCTTTTTTGTGTAATCAAAACCTGCTGGAGAAAAAAAAGTTATATGGAAAAATATTCTCATGTAATACTACCAAGTGATAAACTACTTTCTTAAATAGAATTATAAAACTATTCTGGATCACTACTAACCTAAATATTCCATCAGCTGTTCAGCAGTTATGATTTCCATCATTGGTGGCAGCTTAACCTGTGGAAAAAAGAGGATTTTGCTTCAAAAATTGAGAAGTATATTTGAGGAAGTTTGTGTTACATTAAAATTAAAAAGTGATTTTACAAGCTCTTTTGGGCAGAGACTATATCTATCTCTGTGTTTCTACAGCACCAAGCACAAGGGGGCCCAGATCCTATAGGATACCTCTAAGGGATACATATTATAATATTTCAAACAATAGAAAATACTTTCTAGTACATGAACTAAACACCCACAAGGGTGAAAGATCTCTCCGCCACAACATGAGAGTACGGTCACACAACTTAAAGGAATGACAGCTGTATACTGTCTGTGTACTGTATTTAATGTAACCTGGTTAATTTTCTTTTTATTGTATGTAGTGGAAAATTCACTTGGTACATCTCTTGTTTTTCTATCATCTTTTCTTTCTGTACTTCACTCACCCTTTCTTCTTTCCTTTCTCTTCCCTTCCAACTCCTGATCTTTCCCTAGAATGTTTTTTCCTCCACTTCCTCTCCTACATTTTCCTTCCTTCTCACAAGGTCCATCCCTCCCTTTTTCTATTGTATTTCACTATTCTAAATTATCCCATCAAGCTTTCCCTCTCTCCCCTCCATCATGCAAATTCAGATATAGGATTTTTTTTGTTGTTTTTTAAAAGAGAATATTTAATAGCAAAAGGAATAAACTTACTAACCAAACAGATACTAAATACTGGGCCAAATTCCTATGGAAGTACCTAAGTGAAACCCCTCACCATATGCACACAAACAAAGAATTGGTATTGAAATCCCTGAATCTTGCTTGGAGTACCATCTTTTGTATTAGCCTCCAACTAGTAGGTGTCTGATAAACGTGAAGCTCTCACGCCAGTCTCCCAAGCCTCTCGGGCTGATAGAGAAGAAAGTCATCTCAGTTTACTTCTTTATCAACTCTGAACATGGAACCCAAACCTCAATTGAGTCATACTCTTTGGAAAAATAGTTCCAGTGCCTACTTCTGCAACTGATGAAAATGAAATTAGTACTTTTCCTCGGTCTTTAATAAGACTAGTGAGGAGTTTAGGGACGATGGAGGGATGACAAACGGGAATGTGGATATGGAGGTGGATATTACTGCATCTGAGGTAGAGGCCAAACTTGAACAGCTTAATGGGACAAAATCGGAGGGACCGGACAATCTCCACCCGAGGTCTTTAAAGACTGACGCGTGAAATGCGAGACTCAGGTTAGGCGAGAATTTTTAAGCAATCGGTAAACTCGGGGGGTTGTGCCGTACGACTTGGAGAATTGCTAACGTAGTTCTTATTTTAAGGAAGGGAAATAAAAGTGATCTGGTAATTAAATAGAACCATGAAGCTGACGTCGTCGTGTCGTCAAGGTCTTGAGAAAAAATTTTATAGGATGAAAGGTCGTCCACATGTCAATGGTAATTAATGGGATCGAATTGCAACAGACTTACTCAAAGGTAGATCTGCACAAACACCATGATCTCCTTCTGAGAAGGTGACGGATTACTTAAAACAAAGGAACTGCGGTAGATCTAATTTACCTCGATTTTCAGAAAGGCGTTTGACACGGTCCGCATTGGGGAACTGTTAGTTAAAATTGGAAAAGAAATGGGGCGATGAATTGTGAAAGTTGGTAAGTGGATAAGGATACTTGGTTAAAGGGAGACTCCAGCGGGCTACTCAAGGGTGAAACTGTCTGTGCTGGAAGGAGGGTTACTAGCGGTCCTCAAGCGATCGGTTTTGGGACCGATTCTTATTTAACCTTAAGTGATCCGCCCATCGCGGCATGATAGTTACTTAGTTTGCGAGATGACCACAAGGCTGGGAGGTATTGCTAACACGGAGAGGACCGGGATACTATCAGAAGACTCTGGACCACCTTGACACTATGGATTAATATAAAGATGTCCCAAAAGAAAAGTGCAAGGTCATGCACTAGGGATTAATAATAAGAATTTTAGTTTACTTGGGGACGCATCAGTTGGAAACGACGGAGGAGGAGGATAACCTTGGTATGGTGATAGCAGGATGACTTATGATTGCCGCCAGCGTGAATTGCTGTTAAACAAAGCAAATAGTCGTTAGGAGCATCGGGCGAGCCCCAGCAATGTGGAAGAGGTGTTAGCTGCCATGTTATATTACTGGCGCTGGTGAGACCCCACCTTGCGAATATTGTTGCAGTTCTGGTGTCCGTGTTTAAGAAGGATGAATCAAACTGAACAGGTTCAGAGACGGGCTACTTTAGGATGATCCGAGGAATGGTGAAAATCTGCCTTATGAAGGAGACTCAAAGACTTGGCTTGAGCCTGGCCAAAAAGAAGGCTCCGGGGGATATTGCTTGCTCTATATAAATATATCAAGGGGATTAACATTAGGGAGGAAGGAATTTATTTAAGTTTAGTACTAATGGCACGAGACGAATGGGTACAAACTGGTATATTAGGAAGTTTAGACTTGAAATTAGACGAAGGTTTCTAACCATTAGGGGAGTGAAGTTCTGGGAACAGCCTTCCGGCGGAAGTAGTGGGCAAAAGACTTATCGGGCTTTAAGACTAACTTGATAAGATATGGAGGGATGTTATGATGGGATAGTTTAATTTGGGCAATTGATTTGGATTATCAGCAGATAAAGTCGCTCAATGGTCTGTGAGGGGATGTTGTTGGATGGGATGGGAACTGAGTTACTGCAGAAGAATTCTTTCTGGGTGGGCTGGTGAGGTCTTGTCCCACGTGCTCGGGTTTAGCTGAATCGCCATATTTGGGGTCGGGAAGGATTCCTCAGGGGGATTGGCAGAGGCCCTGGAGGTTTTTCGCCTTTCCTCTGCAGGTCTGCGGCATGGGTCTCTTGCTGGTGGATTCCCTGCAGCTTGAGGTCTTCAAATCTCAATTTTGAGGATTTCAATAATTCAGTCATGGGTTCGGGGTTGTTATAAATGTGTATGGGTAGGGTTTTGTGGCCTGCCTTGTGCAGGAGGTCAGACTAGATGATCATATTGGTCCCTTCTGACCTATGAGTCTATAAATTCAATTATCAGTTTCACTGCTTCTAGTGGGATTCAGAAAAAAAGCAGAAATGGAAACTAACAAGGCAAGTTTTCACTCCGCTGCATCTTGGCAAAACTATAAACAGCATGAGCAGCACTAGAGGTCTCTGAAAACTCTGGCAGACAGAACAGCATCAGGTGACACTTATAATTTTGAAACCTTAATATTTGATTCTCCAGAAGCCAATGGAAGTGTTTGCCTAGACAACCGAATTTTTGAAACCTTTTAAAACTGAGTTACTTAGAATGGATTAGACTTATACAACATCTCAACTTAATCGCAAATCAAATTCATTTTTATAAGGCTTCTCTAGCACTCTACAAACTAATGACTTTCAAAACCTTTGGCAAGCGTGCATACAAGATTTTTGCCAAAATGGCACGCAGCCCTTGAGTTCTGTTGCAAGAATTTTTCTACACAGAGAGAAAGTCCAGAATAGATAGTGTACAATAGCTATTGCTGAATAGGTATTCCACACTAGCTCCCCATATGGATACTCTTATTTTGCACTAAGTGCCTTTGTAAATTTTAGGTTAATTCATTTAGAAATGGATTACCCCAAATTGCTAAAAGGCACTCAGTGCGGAATAAGAGTGTCCACACAAAATGTCAAAGTGGAATGGCTATTGAGATCTAAATTTGCATCCTACTTATTTTACAGTAACTCCCCTGTATAGATAAACCCTTAAATCCCCAAGCAGCAATATTGGTCCATGCTGTCTTTCACAATCCACAGCAGGCCACGAAACTATAGCTATTTTTCTGTTATGTAGACCTTCCAAGAGCTAGATGCCTGTGCTGCCTTCAAACTTGACTACAAAGATGTGCTTAATCCTTCCCACAGAATTCAAGCAGAAGCTACAGCTAATGTAAAATAAGATCCATTTAAGCAATGGGAGCATATGGGATTACATCTGTGCTTAAGTCTCTGAACTGCCTTCTTGTTCACATCCCAACAATTCACGCTAATAGTGATTATCTTTAATGCCCTGCATAGTCCAGAACTAACCCTTGCCTCTGATGATTTGGGGGAACCTGTATGTATAACTTACAAACTCTGGTTATTATGAAGTTACTGTTATGAAAATTACTGTATCATGAATGCCCTCTGTTCATGTGTACCCACCATGGTTCTAGCAGGATTGTTCATAGACCAGGGACAACGTTGAGTCATTAGAACTCAACCACCATGTATTCAGGGTAAAATACGTTGGAACGATGGGTTTGCTTGAGCTGGAAGGGGGTACCTCCTCATCCTGTCTGAAAGGACTGGAGGAAATGGAGAGCAGAAAATTCCCCAAGCAGGACAAAAGACACCAACATACTGATGTTGGCCATAGAGGCTGAGTGGGTCAGGGGAAAATTCACAGTAAGACACAGGAAGTATAGGAAGAAGAGGAGAAGGGGATGGTTTGGCCACAGTCAGAGGAAGCACGCTGACCTAGGAAGAGAGGCTCCATGTTTTGACAGAGAAGTCATACAGCTGCAAGGAAAGAATCCTGGATCCCATTGAGGACCCTGTCCACAGCCCAAAGAATGCTCTGGAGTGGTGAGAAAACTCAGGCAGGGAAATGCATGTAGGGATGATTACTTTTATATAGATCTGTGTATTTCTCATGCGATTAAGTAAGAAGCAATAATGTGTTAGAATGCTGTGCAAAGTGTCTGTGTGTTACTTGTTACACCTACCATGTAGCTCCTTGAAGAGGTAAAACAGAAGGCTTACATCTTCAGGTGGAGTTTGGGAGAGGGCTACTTAAGCCACAGGTGAGTCAGCACTGCTCCATTTCTGTGAAGAGGTAACACACACAGTTGGTGCCCATGATATGTGCCAGATAGGCCAAAGGAGGAAACAGTGCTGCAGCCTACTGATGTGCAGGCAAGTAAGTGTCTGGATCTTCTCATAGTAATCTGGTGGGCCACCAACCACATCTAAGATGCTGCCTCTCATCGTGGCAGTTAAGTATTTTGGCTATAGCCGAAATAAAACAGTTACTCACCTTCTTGTAACTGTTGTTCTTTGAGATGTGTTGTTCACGTCCATTCCAATCAGATGTGCGCACGCTGCATGCACAACAGCCAGAAGATTTATCTTCTACCAGTATCTGCAGGGTTGGCCTGGGTGCCCTCTGAAGTAGCATTTTCATGGTGCCCAATATAGGGCCCAGCTGAGCTGACCCCCCCGCCCCCCATCAGTTCCTTCTTGCCAGCTACTCCAACAGAGGCGTAGGAGGGAGGGTATTGGAATGGACATGAACACATCTCGAAGAACAGCACCACAAGGATGGCACACCAGCTCAGGAACTGGATCCACCCCATCTTGCCTTCTCATCACGACCACCCCCTTTCTGCCCTACCTGGGGCCATATTACATTGGACCATTGGGTACCACGCACAGTAGAAAGGGGATATTCGCTCCAATTCTCTGCCTGCCCTTCCACTCCCCTTCCCCATCTCTCTTCAGGTACCCTTCTCATGAGCAATTCCTTATACAACTCCCTACTCCTCTCTCTGGGAACGGTGGAGGATGTTCCTCAGGAGCTCAGGGAGCAAGGGCTTCTAATCCCAGTACTTCCCAACTCCTTCAAAAAGGCCTGTTTCTGGCCTGAGAAAGGCTTGGTCTGGCCAAAGCCCTGGTCTGAAGATGGGTGCAGCCTCTTTCTGCCACTCTACTCCTGCTCCAGGAACCATTCTGTCGGTTTTGCTGCTAAAACTGCGGAGGAAGTTGCGACCTGAAATGCCTGTGCTTCATGGCAGGGGGTGTGTATGCCCGGGGACTTGAGGGTGGCCTTCAAGTCTTAAAACTATGCAGTCTCCTGTCCATCTTTTCAGAGACTAGGTCCTGACCTTCAAAAGGATAGGTCTTAAAATGGTCTGTTGGACTTCATGAGGTAGTCCAGAGACCTGGAGCCAAGAGAACCTTCTAATGACCACTCCCGTAGCCATGGTTTGGGCGGCTGCGGCATCAAGAGCAGCCTGCAAGGAGGCCCTAGCAATAAGTTTGCCTTCCTCCAGAACAAGGCATTAAATTCAAAGCAGGAGTCTGGTAGTAGTAGGAGCAGCTTGGAAAACTTGTCCATTACTCTGCAGGTGTTAAAGGAGTACCTAGTAATGGTGGCCTATTGGTTTGGAATGCAGAGCTGCCAACGACCAGTGGAGCAGACTTTCCTCCCAAACAAGTCCACCTTTTTCACTTCCTGATTTTTAGGGGAGGGTCCCTGAAGCCCCTGGTGCTTCCTTTGGTTTGCAGCATCCGCCACCAAGGAGTCGGGTGAGGATGAGTATAGAGATGCTCTTATCCTTTATAGGGGATGAAATAGCATCTCTCATATATCTTCACTGTAGGGGGCAAAGAGGCCAGAGTCTCCCGCAAAATTTTTGGTCTCATTTATAGTTTTGATGAGTGGCAGCACAATATGTGGGGGCCCAGAGGGGGCAAGGATGTCCACCATGAGATCAGAATCCTCTGTCAGCTCCTCTGCCTGGATCCCCAAGTTTTGGGCCACCCTGCACAACAACTGTTGCAGAAGCCTTCTATCCTCTAAGGCCAGGGCCACTGAAGTGCCCGCAACAGCCTCATCTGGTGAGGACGAGAGCACCAGCACATGGCCTTGGTAACTGCCCTCAGCACTAAGAGGGTAGTTCACGGGGCTGGTGATGGTGCAGAGATGGTTGCTGGTGCCGAAGTCAGAGCAGCATGTGGAGGCACCGTCGTCGTCACTGGAGATAGTCTCAGTGCCAGGTGCTGTGAGGTGATCAAGGATGCCGACATGACTGACGCACACCTGGATCTCGAAGCCTGGCTCTGACCCTGGGTCTCTTGATAAGCCCAGCTAGTCCAGAAAGTCACTGAGGTGGCCACAATGCCAGAGGAAGCTAGTGGTGATGCCTAGATCTAGACCTCCCGCTGCTGGGCCTATCAGAACGATAGGATTCCGAAATCTGAAAAAAAGACGACGACCATGGAGAAGCAGTACTGCGTGGTGCTGACACGTGATGCCAAGCCTCTGAGGACTGGTGTGGTTCCCCCCACATGGGTAGCCAGCACCAGAGATGGGGAGTGGTGTGATATCATTGCTGGCTTGCCCCCAGATGGAATAGTGGCCAGGTTATCACCAGTGCCTCATCTCTCCTTGGAGAAGGTGGTGCTGTCTGACAAATAAAGTCCTGTGCTGCCTCAAAAGTCTCTGTAGTGGAGAGGAGTTGAACATCCCGGCCATGACGGTCCGGAGAATGGTAATGGGCCAGACTCAACTGGACCCCTTGTAGGGCAGGAGTTGACAAGCCCCTAGGAGCTGCAGGGCCCAAAGTAGGCTGGGTGGGCTCAGGTCTCCCTGCCACTGGCTCCTTAAGCTTAGGACAGGGAAAGCACTCTCTCCTGCCTCTTTCTTCTGGGGACAAAGATCAGCACCTGCCAGAAGTCTTTTGTACAGCATCATGTCGGTGCTGGGCGTCCTTAGCCTCCTTTCTTGGTGCTGGCTCACATGCCAGGGCACTGTGCAGCAAGGAGGCAGCACTCGGCACAGGCTTTGCTGATCCAGGGTTGGACGACTGCCTCCATGAGAATAATTCTGGGGCTCTGCTCATGACCTTTAAGGGCCCTCGTCCGAAACATTTACAAATGCGGCACTTTTCCTTTTGGTAACTCTCGCCAAGACACTTCAAACAAGAAGCGTGTGTCTGTCACTTTTTGGCATCAGTTTACCGCACACTTCACAAGATTTGAAACCTGGCGACTGAGGCATGCCCCGCTGTCGAGGAAGAAACGGAGGTGGGGGGAAGAAGGGGGGACATCATAACTGAAAGTTAGTTGTTTCTCTAACTAACTATATTTAGTTGGGAGCTAGTGAACAGGGGACCACAAACAGGGATGCTGTTCCAGGAAGAAAGACTTCTAAGCAGAGATGGAGTCCACTTTATCACAGCAAGGGAAGAGCATATTTGGATACAGACTGGCTAACCTAGTGAGTAGGACACTCAACTAGGTTTGAAGGAGGCAGGTTATCAAAGCCCATAGACAAGCCAAGAACATGGAGACCTGGGAGAAGGTTTGGAATCTGGAGGGAGCATGGGCTGTTATAGCAGGGATAAAGGGAAGACAAGACAGAACTGGAGTGAGGAGGGAAATCAAATCTTAGATGTCTGTATACTAATGCAAAAAAGTATGGGAAATAAGCAGGAAAACTCAAAATGTTAGTAAACAAAATTATGACATAGTTGGCATCACAGAGACCTGGTGGGATAATACGCATGACTGGAATGTTGGTATTGAAGGGTCCAGCTTGCTCAGGAAGGACTGGCCGGGAAAAAAGGGAGGAGGTGTAGCCTTATATATTAAAATTGTATACACTTGGACTGAGATTGAGATGGAAATAGGAGATAAACTTGTTGAGTCTCTAGGTAAAGATAAAAGAAGTAAAAAAACAAGGGTGATGCCATGGTAGAGGTCTACTACAGACCACCTAATTGGGAAGAAGAGGCTTTTTTTAAACAGCTAACACAATCATCCAAAGCACAGGACTTGGCAGTGACTACCCAGACATCTGTTAGTAAAACAACACAGCAGGGCACAGATTATCCAACAAGTTCTTGGAATGTATTGGGACAATTTTTTATTTCAGAAGGCAGAGACAGTAACCAGGGAGAAGCTGTTCTATTCTAGATTTGATTTTGACAAACTGGTTGAGAATCTGAAAGTGGAAGACAGCTTGGGTGAACGTCATCATGAAACGACGAGTTCAAGATTCTAAGGAATGGCAGGAGGGAGAACAGCAAAATAAAGACAACGGATTTCAAGGTGGCAGACTTCAGCAAACTCAGGGAGTTGGAAGGTAAGATCCTACTAGAATCAAGTCTAAGGAGAAAAATAATAGAAGACAGTTGGCAGTTTTACAAAGAGACCTTATTAAGGGCACAAGAGCAAACTATCCCACTGCTTAAGAAAGACAGGAAGTAGGGCAAGAGACCACACTGGTTTAACCAGGAGATCTTCAATGATCTAAAAATAATAATAATAATAATAAAAAAAAGTCCTACAAAAAGTGGAAACTAGGTCAAATTACAAAGGATGAATATAAACAAACAACACAGGTATGTAGGGACAAAATGAGAAAGGCCAAGTCATAAAATGAGATCAAACTAGCTAGAAATATAAAGGGTAACAAGAAAACATTCTACAAATACATTAGAAGCAAGAGGAAGACCAAGGACAGAGTAGGTCAGTTACTGTTTTTCTCTCCTCATTGAGAAACAGAAAATGTGGAAACGGCAGAAGTGCTTAATGACTTCTGTATCTTGGTTTTCACCAACAAGGTTGGTGTTGACTGGAGGTCTAACATAGTGAATACCAGTGAAAATGAAGTAGGATCAGAAGAGGCTAAAATAGGAAAAGAACATGTTAAAAATTATTTGGACAAATTAGATTTCTTCAAGTCACCAAGGCTTGATGAAATGCATCCTTGAATACTCAAGGAGCTGTCTGAGGAGATATCTGAGCCATTAGAGATTATCTTTGATAAGTCATGGAAGATGGGAGAGAGTCCAGAACACTGAAAAAGGGCAAATACAGTTCCCATCTATAAAAAGGGAAATAAGGAAAACCCCGGGAATTACAGACCAGTAAGCTTAACTTCTGTACTCAGGAGAGATAATGAAGCAAATAATTAAGCAATCAATTTGCAAATAACTAGAGGATAACAAGGTGATAAGTAACAGTCAGCATGGATTTGTCAAAAACAAAATTGTGTGAAACCAACCTGATAGCTTTCTTTGACAGAATAACAAGCCTTGTGGATGGGAAGGAAGCGGCAGATGTGGTATATCTTGAGTAAAGCTTTTGATACTGTCCGGCATGACCTTCTCATAAACAAACAAGAGATATGCAACCTAAATAGAGCTACTATAAGGTGGGTGCACAAAGGGTTGAAAAACCATTCCCAGACAGTAATTATCAGTGGTTCACAGTCATGCTGGAAGGGCATAATGAGTGGGGTCCTGCAGAGAACAGTTCTGGGTCCGGTTCTGTTCAATATCTTCATCAGTGATTTGGATAATGGCATTCAGAGTACATTTATGAAGTTTGCAGATGATACCAAGCTGGGAGAGGTTGCAAGTGCTTTGGAGGATAGGATTATAATTCAAAATGATCAGGACAAACTGAAGAAATGGCCTGAAGTAAACAGGATGAAATTCAATAAGGACAAATGCAAAGTACTCCACTTAGGAACAATCAGTTGCACACATACAAAATGGGAAAGGACTGCCTAGGAAGAAGTACTGCAGAAAGCGATCTGGGGGTCACAGTGAACTACAAGCTAAATATGAGTCAACAGTGTAAGGCGTTGCAAAAAAAGAGAACATCATTCTCGGATGTATTAGCAGGAGTGTTGTAATAAAGACTTAAGACGTAATTCTTTCACTCCACACTGCGCTGATTAGGCCTCAACTGGAGCACCGTGTCTAGTTCTGGATGCCACATTTCAGGAAGGATATGAACAAATTGGAGAGAGTCCAGAGAAGAGCAACAAAAATGATTAAAGGTCTAGAAACCATGATCTATGAGGGAAGATTGAAAAAATTGGGTTTTTGTAGTCTGGAAAAGAGAAGAGTGACGGGGGATATAACGGTTTTCAAGTATGTAAAGGCTGTTACAAAAACAAGGCAGAAAAATTGTTCTTAACCTCCAAGGATATGACAAGAAGCAATGGTCTTAAATTGCAGCAATGGAGGTTTAGGTTGGACATTAGGAAAAACTTCTTAACTGTCAGGGTGATTAAGCATTGGAGTAAGTTGTCTAGGGAGACTGTGGAATCTCCATCATTGGGGATTTTTAAGAGCAGGTTAGACAAACACCTGTCAGGGATGGTCTAGTCATGAGTGCAGGGAACTAGACTAGATGACCTCTTGAGGTCCCTTCCAGTCTTATGATTCTATGAATCCTGTACATTAACCTGGTTATTTAGATGTTTTCTGTATCACTGTATTGATTTAACACAAGAGTCTGGGGGGGAAAAAAAAAAAAAACAGGCAAGAAGGGAAGGAATGGCTTAAGAAAAACCACATCTCTGCAAATGCCATGATAAACTTCGAAGATTTTGCCCCCTTTGCAGCTAATCCACAAAAATCCTGTAAGGACAGGACATGAAAGACTTCTGGCAGGTTAAAAGAGAATCAGGTAATTATCAAGGGGAGGGGCTAGAGAGACAAGATGAGGTACCTGAAGAAGTTAGGCATGCCCAGACTACCGTCAGAGGATGGTGAGGCTTTAGGTAAATTAGGCATGGGCGTTGACTGTTTTAAAATCTTCTTTTCTTTGCTCTTATTGCTAAAATAAATAATACATTGGTTTTAAGAAGTCTGATCACCGTATGCTTCTGTTCAGACTCCGGAAAGGAAGAACCACAAGTGTATGAAGTCAGTATGAAGTCATGCTAGGTAAGAACAGTTGATACACAGGATATTGCAGCCCTGGGTCTACTTTAAGAGTGGAAGAGTTGTGGAATTCCACCCCAGCATAGGTAAAATCACGAGTCACCTGAGAGGATGCACTGAAGAAAGGCACAGAGATGCTGTTAGCCCTGTAACCATGACATACCCCTTACTCTGAGTTGCTGTAAATGTTGTTTACAATAGTTTGAGACCATAACAAGTTTGATTAGGGTGACCAGATTTTCAAGGTAAACACTAAAACCTATGGAGGTAAAGGGTTTGGTGGGTGAGGAAAGGAGGATAGAGACCACTATTCTATTCTCTATATTTTAACCTTTCTTCCCCCTCCCCCACTTCCCTCACTTTTCCTCTCCCTACATCCTTGCTGCACTCTGCTCTGCATTTCCGCTCTAGATATCTCAATCTCTCTCCCTAACACACATAGTACACTTGATCTCTTTATCCTAACTCTTAGTCTTTATTCTCTTGCTCCCTTCCCCACAATTCCCTGCCACAATCAAGTTTTCACCCCTGGTGTAGGGCAAGTGAGCAGAATGTGGATGCCTATCCTCAGCCTGGATCAGTAGCCAGCTACATACAGATGTAGTGCAGATCAGCTGCCAATAAGCTTGCCACTCTCAGCAGTGTTAACGTATATCTGATTATAGTTTGGGAGGGGGTGGTGGGGAAGTAAAGCGGGGGGGGCATTAATCAGGAGATTTAATTAAATGTAGGGGGGCAATATTACTGTACAACAAATTAAGTGGAGATCTCTGAAGTGTGTGCATGTGATCAGTTTCACCAATTTAGCTGGCTAGCAGCTACTTCAGATAGCCAGTCTGCTGGGATTTACATAAATCAGGACAGAACTCTCTTCTGTAACACTAACAAGAATATTAGGACAGGCCCTGAAATTAGAGAGACTTCAGATTTTTCAGGGAAACGCTGTTATCTTATTTATAAAAATCAGAGATTACACTGTTCGCTCATATAAATACATAGTGGCGCATGCTCATGGTGCACAAAAATCGAGTACATATTATACATAATAACTGGGGCATCACAGGTTCTACTCGAACTGCGAGTTTAAACTGCTGGAAAGTAGGTAAAGGTTCATACACTGTCCCAGTTACCTGTTATATAAAATTGTTTATGAATAAATGCAAAAGAGAGTCTACTAAGGCCAATCAAGGACTGAGTTAAGATCACTTCTGGTAAGCAAGAGGAGTATGGAACCGGAAATCAACAGACCCAATTTGGTACTGCAAAATTTAAGCCTAATTGGTAGACAAAATAATGAGAGGATGGGGCTATTCCACTCAACATCCCATTTTTGAGGTCCTTAAGAAAATACTTTGGGGGGTGAGATACTAATGGCAATTTTTTGTTGTGAAACCCAGATCTTGGCACACCAATGGAAACCTCCAGTGCTCCCCTTTTTTATCCCTCCACTTTCTTCCTCTTGTCCTCTTTCTCTGTCTGTTTCAACTTTTCCACTCAATCCTAAGACTAACTGCACCAGCATGACAAGACAAGGCTGCCCACCAAGGTCTGTCCAGCCTTAGGAGCAGTGAAGGAGAGGAACCTGACAAGGCCAAGCAAATTATGTCCCTGACCAGGAAGGTAAGCCAGGATCCAGAGCAACAGCTGTTGTGGCCAACCTGCCAGCCCAAAGCATCCATCCATAACTGACTAGCCATCTTGTATCCTAAAACACAGCAAAAAAAGCCATATTTCCCCCACCTTTTACTATCCTATCTCTTCATTTCCTGTATGTCCCTCTGTTTTGTCAAAAGCAGGAAAGTACAGCTGGACGCGAGATCGCCCAGTGCGGCCAGACAGTGGGGTCAGCTGCTTGGGCGGCTCTGGGATCAACCACACTGGCTGCTGAAGTAGTCACGGAATCCATGACTTCCGCATTCTCAGTGATCGACACAGAGCCCCAGTCAAAGTGACTGCACCCTTCTTTCTAATGAGAAATGAAATATATGACTAGACTATATTTAGGAGGTATCTTTCCTCATGACTTTTACCAAAAAAAACAAACCAAAAAACCCACTAATAATTGTTGGATTAACACCACTTATCTTTGTCCATTTAAAACAAAATCCTTCTATTTAGTAGGAGAATACAGTTTCTTAATCAAAAACATCTTAATCTGAGGTTTCACCCCATATAAATACAGCAGGAAAACACTTCACTCTAGAGAAGGAGACAGTCTGAGGCCATGGCTACACTGGCGCTTTACAGCGCTCAACTTTCGTGCTCAGGGATGTGGAAAAAACACCCCCCAGAGCGCTGCAAGATACAGCACTGTAAAGCCTCAGTGTAAACAGTGCCGCAGCGTTGGGAGCGTGGCTCCCAGCGCCGCAAGCTACAGCCGCAGAGGATGTGTGCGACCACACTAGCACTTCAAAGCAGTTTCAAGTGTAGCCATACCCTGGGTTAATTTTAGAAGTACGTTTTTGCTCCGTAAGATCATCACCACCTGGAGCTGAACGATGTTTGTGCTTTGTGTTTTTCAATGAAAATACCGAAGATCTGAGGGTTTTTTTGACATCTTCCCTGAGTCAAATACAAGTGTTGTCTGCTCTCTGTGGTCATTAAAGATCCCACAGAAATTACTGTAAGGTCAAGTGTATTTGTCCCTGGACTCTGGATCCACCGAATTTCACTTCTCACTCTGAAGGTATAATATAGCATAATCCTGATTGCCACCCTACATGCAAAAGATATCTGCATTTCGGTAGCGAAGCTGTATGAATATTTGGCTCACTGCTGCTCCCATTTAAGTCAATGGTAAAACTTCCACTGACATTTATACATCCTGAAGATTCCCAGCACCTACCTCTTAACCACTTTTGGCTCTCTACTTTTTTCATGTCACCTGCTACATTTGAAACAGCCTCCCACTCCAGGTGTGCCAATTATCTTTCCTTTGCTCATTCAAATTCCACAAAAAAAACTACCCTATATACTCGATCATAAGCCAGTTCGTTTATAAGGCGACCCCCCAAGATGAATAAGTAAAAATGGAAAATGTTTATAATATGTCCATAAGCCGACCCTATAATTCAGGAGTCAGCAAATTTTGGCTCCCGGGCCATAAGGATAAGCCGCTGGTGGGCCGAGATAGTTTGTTTACCTCGAGGGTCCACAGGCACGGAGGTAAACCTAAGTAAACAAAATGTCCTTGTGTACCAGTTGCTCATCCTGATGGGCCCAGACAGCAACTGGTGGGGAAATTTTTTGGGGGAGGAGAAGCTGGGAGTCAGGGGAGTAACCTCTGTGACCACCCCCCACATGACCCCACCCCTAGCCCAGGACTCCCACACTCTCCCCATCCCATCCCTTCCCACCTTATCTGAGGCAGATGTCTCTGACGTGGCTGGAGCTGCTCCCGCAGGCTGGGCAGCATAGCCACAGCCTGCTCCAGTGGGCCAGACTGGGTGGCGCGGCCGCAGTGCATTCCAGCGGGCTGGGCTGGGCGGTATGGTCACAGCGTGCTCCGGTGCCTGGACGGCACAACCACAGCATGCTCTGGGGGGGCGGGGCCAAGTGGCATGGTTGCAGCCTGCCAGCCCCGGAACTACAGCTGCTTCGGAGGCTGGGGGGAGAACAGCGTGGCCAGAAGGGGAGAGACTCTGGCCCCGTTTCTTCCTCTCTGTCTCTGCTGCCTCTCCCTCTCTATACCTGTTCATAAGCCAACACCCATCTCTGGTGCTACCCTTTTTTACTATAAAAATTTGGCTTATGAATGAGTATATACGGTACTTTTTGCACTAAAGCCTTCCTGTGCTGATTGCCTGAGTGATACTTGTGACAGACTGGTAATATCCTGAACAAACCTTATGGAATTAAGATAAACTTTACGGAAATAAGTTAAACCTTATTGAATGATGGTTAAGACGTTTGGGGTACAGTGTACTAAGAATGCAATTGTGTATTATTGTGTCTTTGTATGTACTTTCACTAGTAAGGATAGGGAATGCTAATATACTTCTTCTGTTATCAACCCCTTGAAGCCACCCATCTGGAGAGGTATGCATTAGCTCAAAATGGATTCTTCAGGAACCACCAGTCAAAGAATAAACAGCCTTGTTTTAAACTGGCTCAGGGCTGCCTTCTTCATCCAACAAACAGACAGGTGCACTGGTCCACAGAGGGCCTCATTCCTTAGGGTAGAGATGGAAGGACTGGGCCTGCTGAGGCCTCATAAGGCTGCATGTTTGTTCTGAGCTGAAGCTATAATGAACATATAACCTGTAACACATAACTTACAACTATAGCAATTACACGCGTTAACCATCTCTGAAGAGAAAGCAAGTTGTTATCCTCAGGCAACCTGTCTGTGCTGTGATCAACATAATGAAGGCAGAGAACTGTGCATCTTGGAAGTACCATGGTCGGGATGGGGAGGAGAGTCTCCACCCACGAAGTAAATGGCTGAGAAGCTAGAAGCCTCAGAGTGGGTGCCCTTCACTGGACCAATGAGGGGAAATACAGATGCAACTGCCCTGAGCTGTCACAATATCTTACAGTATATAGGATAACAGTCAGGTGCATCTGTTTGGATTAGATTATTGGCTCTTCTTGAGAGGAGAAACCCACTCTGGTTGGTTTTAAAACAGAATGCAAATTACTACTTAGCATTAATCGCTACTTCCTTTTCAAATCTCCTTATAAATATTAATCCTAACACCATGCTGTGAATTGTAGATAAGGATTATCCCCATTTTATAGATGGGGAAAATTGAGACAGAAGTTAAAATAACTTACCCAAGGTTGCAGTGGAAATCATTATTCAAGACAGAATTAGAACATGGGAGTTTCTGGTTCCCAGTCTTTTGTACAATCTTGGCATATATAATACTAAATAATATTGGATCTTTACTATATGTTTCATACAATTACAGCTGTGTAACTATTAGGGATGTGCTTTGTAAAGCACTATACCCATTATCAATGTGCCTAACAGCAATAACAGTATAGAGGCCCGGCACTCCTGAAAACAGGTTATTTTTTGCAAATTGTTGTTTATGCTCCTATCACCATGAATTTATAGAATAGATTTCTATTTAGTAGATTGCCATGCTTATTTCCAGTAATATATTATTGTTATGCTTTTGTTTCGTGAAGCACCATCTACGTTACTATTGCTATTTAAAAAGTAATAGCAGCACTTCACAAAACACAGTCTTACCTATATTGCCAGTGCTACACAAATAGAACTGTTTTGCAAGATCCCATGCACTTTTCCAGCACTTGGGGTGGGAAGTGCTATATAAAGCATATAAACAATAATAGGCTTGGGTTTAAGCATTGTAGTTTCTAATGCTGTAGTAATAGGTCTGACATAAATAGCTGTGTATAGGTTTCCACACTACTGTACATAGATTTGTAATTACAGAAGTGCTGAGCATGTTTCCAAGGCTACATGCGTAGTTAGGTTTGTGAAGCATCTTGTACGTTTCCAGAGCAATACAAATCATAACACAAAGTGAGATATATGTAGTGCGGGTCTGTGCGTATCTCCACTATCACAGAGCCTGTAACTGGCTCTGCGCGAAGCCTCAGGTGCGTTTCTGCTGGTACAGACATTGTCAATTACTCTCGGCCCGAGGGATACGATACCTTCCAAGCCAGCAGCAGCACGTTCATGATGGCCAGCAGCGGGCAGGGCCCGTTCTCGTTCTGGGTGATGATCGGCGTGTTCTCCTCCTTCCAGCGGACCCACTTGATGTGATAAACCGACTGGCCAGGAAAGCGCTCCTTAGAGGCAGAGAAGAGCTGAGCCGCAGCCGTGGGCCCATCTCCTCCGGGGCTCCGGGCCTTGCCCTCTGCTGCCGCCGCAACCTCCTCAGCATCGCTATTGAGCTCGGAGCTGCTCGGGCAGCAGGAGTGCAGGTTGGAGAAGGACTCCAGGGAGTCCAAGCTCCGCGACTCCTCCTCTGGGGGGCTGGGGTCGCCGCCGCTGCTGCCGGCCTCCCCGGGGCCCCTCTCCAAGGCAGACGCTGCCTCAGAGCTCTCAGTCACTACTGGCTCCGCGCAGCCCGCAGCGGACCGGCGGCTCTCAGTGGCAGGCACGGGAGACCCCAGCGCGGGAGGAGAGTCCCTCCCGGGGCCCGCGGCAGGCGGGGGAAGAAGCAGAGGGGAAGGACCCCACTGCCCGCCGCCCTCCTCAGCGGTCACGGGTCCGCCCCGACCACTACCCCCGTTAGCCGCCGCCTCTTCCTCCACTGATCCCTCCAGGATGATTCGGCCCGCAGCGCCCCCGCCGCCCCTCTTCAGCGCGCCCGGGGGCGGCGGGGGCTGCGCCAAGCTCTCCATGGCTGGCCCGCCGCCTGCCCGCCTGCTCAGCTCTCTACTGGCTCCGCAGAGGCTGTTCCTTCGCCAGCAGCGCCCAGGACGCCATGACAGCGGCAACGGCGCCGCCCCTAGGACGTGTAGATGGGAGGGGAGCAGCTTCAGATGGCCGCTAGGTGGGGAGCGCGCGAGAAGAATAGGATGGGCGCGGCCTAGAGGCTCGATATGAGCCGGGGGAGGGGGTGGAGCGAGGAGTTGGTTCTTCGCTCGAGGTAGCAGGACAAGAGCGAGGCGAGTCCGAGGAAGCGGAGGGCGCGAGAAGCAGAAAACGCAGCGCCAACAGGTTTGAGTCCGAGAGGGAGCGGTGCGGAACAGCGCGCGGCCCAGCGGCGCGAGCCCGAGGGAAAGGGGGGGCAGGGTGCTAAGAGCAGGGGGCGCGCGCGCCGGGCCCAGCCGCAGGAGGAACGCACTAGCCAGCCCGGCTTGACAAGTTCGAATGTGGTAATTGCAGTATCCCGTTGGACATCCACCATGTAATTGTGTGCATAGCTAGTGCCTTCAGGATGCGTAGGGCAGGCACCTGTTTCCTAAGCCAAAAAACAACTGCAAAGCCGACTCCCTATTCCCAAACAATATCCGATTTGCTGACTTAATCTCGGGTTCTCCATTTTATCATACAGGTTGAAGTGTTTGTGTGTCTTTCAAGATCCACATTTTCCTTTCAAAGCCAATAGCCGCTTTTCTCTCCCCGGACACAAGAGTTTGCTTTTCAGTCTCAAGTTACTCTGTTACTTTGCTAATGATGTCTGTGAACAAATATAAGGCACAATACAGCTGTGTGAATGAGATGTGCCTTAGATAGTTTTTAAGACCTTTTAATTCATTGCAAGCCCTGCACGAGTTCTGGAATAGCGTGTTAGGAGCGGGCAGCGCATACTGCTGCAGCGAAAAGGAATCTGAGCTCACAACAATTACGTTTTCAAGAATCTCTCCCTATTTTGCAGGAAGTTGAAACTCAGGGCATAGGACCTGCGCAGAGGGGTCCGGTCACAGCCTTTTTAAAGAAACAGTGCAGCTGCTTTCCTGAGCGGTAACAAAGAACATAAGAACGGGTTTACTGGGTTAGGCCAAAGGTCTATCTTGTCCAGTGGTTCTCCAACTTTTGTACTAGTGACCCCTTTCACACAGCAAGCCTCTGTTTGCGACCCCCCTTATATATATTAAAACAGTATGTTTAATTTATAACACTACTGTAAATGCTGGAATGAAGCAGAGTTTGGGGTGGAGGCTGACAGCTTGCACCCCCCCATGTAATAACCTTGTGACCTCCTGACGGGTCACAACCCCTAATTTGAGAAACCCTGATCTAGCCCATTATCCTGTCTTCCGACAGTGGCCAATGCCAAGTGCCCCAGAGGGAATGAACAAAACAGTAATCATCAAGTGATTCTGTCACTCATTGCTAGCTTCTGGCAAACAGTGACTAGGGACACCATCTCTGCCCATCCTGGCTAATAGCCATTGACTAGGACCAAAGGACTATTATGTTCTTCCAAAAGGAATTGTAACATAACCAAGATGAAAACCTCACAAAGTTCTCGCTTCCTATCAATATCAGGGATCTAGGGAAAGCTGGCAGAAATGTCATCCATAAAATAGTAAAGACCATGTTTCAGTGGTATGCATTATCGTTTACTAACCATCAATGCTTTAAAATGTTATAAATGTATGGTTAATGTAAACCATCATTAAAAAAAACTAATGTAACTTTAGGATTGAAATTGAATACTAAGCAAAATCCCCAACTGAGATAAAAATGTTAGTTTATAAAATGAAGGGTTGATATAGACTTGTGAGGCAGGGGCAGGTACGAATTTACTTTCTCCATACTCTTATCTGTCTTTGTTTCTCACTCTCAGAATCCCTCCGTCTCTCTTGGTGTTATTTAAAGTCTTTGGAAACAGTTACTTCAGCATGAGTAGCTTTCTGTGAAGCAATGGAAGTCCTTGTATATATGCTCATGTAATAATTCTTACAGACAGGTCTTCCATTTGATTCAAAAGTAACTCAGCCTTTGTAACTTATTCTGTAAAATATTCTTGTACTATTTTGCCAAGACAATAGTAACTAAAAGCAGGTGTTCAAAGCTTTACAATTTAAGTATCAGTTTGATATTTTAATGTGTATATATATAGTTGAAAACATCTGAAAAGCAAACTATAACACTGGATTGTGTCCTCTTTTAAAAAAAAAAACCCTTTTCAACAGAAGTGCATAATAAACAATTACACACTTTTATAAATTGCTTATTGTTGATTTTTCTTGATAATTTTCTCATTGGGTCAAAAAATAACAGCACCATCACAGACAAATGCTATACCATTTCTGAAGTCAGACAGAATGTGCTGTAACCTGAGGGAGTTGTGGGGAGAGGGTTATATTTAAATTTGACAGTAGCACTGTGACCTAACAACAGAGGTTGCATGCAAATGTGATAGTCTCACTGTAACCTGAAAGCAGGAACCATAAGCAAATATTTCACTGTAATCCAGCAGCATTTTATGTTACCTTATAGGGACATTCTAAATTGACAGTAAAGTTTGAATGTAAACTGGCAAAGTAACCCAACAATAGAATTTACATATAAATCTGGGACTAGCACTGAAATTTGACAGTAGGTTGCATGTTTAGATTAAGAGTGATACAATTCTGAAGTGAGCTATACCTTTGTCTGTTCTCTGAGTCTTTCTTTGGGCACCTCTTTCAAGTGGCAGACCTATAACTTCTCTGAGTTGGAATCCTGTGATTCACCTAACTTTTAGATGAAATCACCAAGTTATAGCACCCCGTTTACCAACCATATTTCTTCAGCAGGTCCAACTGTCTTTGGCCTCTACTGAAGTCGTCTCTCTGGGAGCTGTGACCAGTTTGTAAATACAGTGACAGAGTACAGCTTGTTCAAAATATAGCAGTATTTATTTATTCATTGGAACATAACAGAGCAAAAAAGGATTAAAACAACAAAAGCCTAAACATATATTGTCTTACCTAAATTTAGCATCTGCAGCATCCAGTTGGTCCTGATTTAGCCTTGGTAACCTCTTCCTCATTTTCCGGAGGACCAAGCTGTAGCCTGCTTTTCTGGAGAGCTTTTGTCTTCTCAGGCTCAGCTTTTCACCACTTTCAAGCTCTTCATTGAGAGTTCCTGCCTCAAAAGCCCTGGAATTTCAAGCTGGAATCTACCCTACCTTCTTGTGGGATTATACTCTGATTCCAGATTAGTGAAGATAAACCTCAAAGGAATTTTCACCTCTTTTGCTTTTGAGTATTGGCTACTGGAGTGGTCTACAGCCATTGATTTTTGTTTCCTGCAAAGCTAAATAAGGCTACAGTGTTGGCTACACTTGAGAGTTTACACCAGCCTGGCTGCACCATTGTAAGCTCTCTAGTGTAAGCACTCTAAACCAACAGTAGAGAGCTTTCCCATCAGCTTAATTACTCTAGCCCATGCAAGTGGTGGTAGCTATGTTGGCAGGAGAAACTCTCCCGCTGACATAGCACTGTCCATACCGGCACTTAAATTGGCATAAGTTATGTCACCCGGGGTGGCTAATTCACAATCCTGAGCGACATAATTTATGTTGACTAAAGCTGCAGTGTAGCCATAGCCTAAAACTGGTTTAACTCTCACTCTTTAGCCAGCAATACAATAACCACCAAGCCCACAGAGATATATGTATAACATTCATAAAATTAATACAGCTAACTCCCACATTCTCCAAGAGCATAGTTGGAAAAGCTGGAGATTGAAAATGCAGAGGTGATTGGATGTGAAGAGGAATAATAAGTAGTGGAATTGATTTGTGGAAGAGAAAAAGAAGACATGAGGAAGGAAATGGAGACAGATTATTTTCTTCAAATAGGTTAATCAAGTAGTGGATAAAGGAGAAGTTGTTGACAATTTAGATTTTCAAAAGCCCTTTCACAAGGTCCTCATAAAAGACTACTAAAGAAACTAAATACTCATGGTGTCAGAAGTAAAGTATTGTCATGGATCAAAAACTGGGCAAGAGTCAGAAAACAAAGCCTAATAAATGGTAATTTTTCATCATTGTAGAAGGTTTAAATTAAAATACTTCTAGTTTCTATACAAGCACCAGTATTGATTAATATATTCATTAATTACCTGAAAAAAGAGGTGGAAAAATGTGTAGATGACACAAAATTATTTAGGTTAGTCAAGTCCAAAGAAAACTGTGAGAAGACTGTCAAACTCTGAATCATGAAGGTCCCTTTCAAAACTTGCTATTTTAGCATTAATTATTAAAGTATTCTTGTTATATTACTGTCCAATCCCTCTTTGAATCTTGCTAAATTTTTGCCTCGGTAATAGCCTGTGCCTATGACTTCCATAGTTTTACCATGCATTTTCACATAACACTAGAACAAGGGGACAACGAAATTGAAAGGTGACAAATGTAAAACTGATAAAAATAAATACTTTTCCACATAATGTGCAATTAGAGTGCAAAACTTATTGCCACATATGTGGTTGAGGCCAAGAATTTAGTAAGGCTGAAAGAGGGCTTGGACTTTTATAAAAACAAGAAGAATATCCAAATCTATTTTTTTTTTGAAGGGATATAAAACCTTGTGCTTCAGGGTTTAAGCCAATTTCTAACTATTATTAAGATGAGCTCTTAATCAAAACAAAATTATTGAATATCTGCCTACAGGCCCGACAATGGGGGGGGGCAAAGGGGGCAATTGTCCAGGGGCCTGGGGGCCCCCGGCCACCACTGCTGGCAGATTGCAGGGCTAAGGCAGGCTTCCTGCCTGCCCACTCTCGCTCCACACCGCTCCTGGGAGTGGCTGACCAACGTCCCTGGGAAAGGGGGGTCTCCGTGTGCTGCCCCGAGTGCTGACTCTGCAGCTCCCATTGGCCAGGAACTGCGGCCAATGGGAACTGTGGTGGTGATGCCTAGGAGCCGCTGCCAGAGGGTTGTGCCAATCGCTTTCGGGAGCCACCCAAGGTAAGTGCTTCACCCCAACCCCCTGCCCCACCCTAGAGCCCACATCAAAACTCCCTCCCAGAGCCCAAACCCTCACCTCTTCCTGCACTCAAACTCCCTCCCAGAGCCTGTACCCCAACCCCGACCCAGCCTGGTGAAAGTGAGTGAGGGTGAGGGAGAGCAAGCGATGGAGGGAGGGGGATGGAGTGAGCTGGAGGCAGGGCCTTGGAGAAGGAGTGGGGCAGGGGTATGGTTGCAGGGGCATGGCAAGGGTCTTTGGGTTTGCTGGATTAGACAGTTGGCAACCTTACCGGGTAACATGTAAGAGCCCTGGCTGTGCTGGAAGAGCGTGCCCAGTAGCGTAGCTGGCAGCTCACTGTGCACCAGCCAGCGCAGGCACAGAATTGCCCAATTGTCAGGTGGACTGCGGTGGCTTCTGCCCGGAATTGCTGTCAGCGGGTCTCTCTGACTATGAAGAAGAGTTGGCATGCACTAGGCAAAAGCAGATTAAGAAATTGCTTAGGGTCCTGAGCAGCTCAAGGGGGGGGGGGGGAGCATATTTGCTTTTTATTGGAGAGGGGAAGGAAATATTCCTGCATAGGGCCCCTAACGGGCTTGCACTGCCTCTGGGGTTTCTTGCACCTTCCCATTTAGCACATGGTGTTGGCTACTTAGAAAGAGGATACTGGAGCACATATTGGGTCTGACCTTCCTAACAATATAACGCAATAAAGGGGTCCTTAACTCTTGGGCCTGTTGTTTCTACATGCAGAATTAAGCGAGGAATCAAGACTAGTCACGTTTGGCCAGGGAAAAAGGCAAGAGGAGGAATAGCATGGGGACTCGGGAGGCTTTACGCACCAAAGGTGCGGGGGAGAAGGTAATTCGATCAATCACCTACGGAGATCTGGCTTTAGTTGAGGAAGCCCCTTTCATTGTGGGTTAAATTGTAGGACTTAAATTCTTAGAGTATTTCCCCGCCCTTCACCCCGACGCTATAAAAAACATCAGGGGATTTGAAAATATTTACGGGAGCTCTGCTCCTCCGGACAGCTCCTGCTGAATGTAAGGGAGGCGCGTACTGGGAGAAGGAGGCTGTATAGTTGGGCAAGGGGGCGTAGGCGTCTGCTTGCAGTTTGCACCTTGCGCGGCACCTGTGTGGGTGCAGCGGTGGTCTTTACAGTGTGCTGCTAATGCATGGTGCTGCGCGTGCATATCCCACGCCAGCGCCTCTGCCCGAACAATGAAGGGGGGGACAGTGTCCCTTTAAGACATCAGGGGACACTATTTTCCAGCAACGACCGACGCTTGGGTCTGGCTCTGTGGCTCCGTGTACCACGTGGGAGGAGGCGGGTTTGAGCGCGGGGTCGGGGTGTGGCCGATCGCGCGCTGTGGGCGGGCCCCCGAGCCTCGCCCCCCCGGTGCTGGCGTCGCGTGGGGGGAGGCGGCGGAGAAAGAGTGGCTGTGGGTCCGGGAGCGGGGCGCGCTGCCGGGCGGGCGCTGAAGCGGAACGAGCCGCTGAGTCTAGGGTTGGAGGAGCGGGCGGAAGCATCTGCTTGTGCAGCGGCCAAACGAAGGGAAGCGCCTAGCCGCCCCTCCCGATCCCAGTCCCCGGCCGGAGCGGATGCGCTGCAGTTAGGAGGAAGCAGCGGCGGGGCCTGGGTCAGGCGAACATGGTGCTGGTGGGGGCGATAATCCTGTTCTTCTCCTTGGCGGCCGGAGGCGGAGGTAGGGACTGGCCGGGCCTGGCACAGCGCGGTGCGTTTGCCGCTCCTTGTTGGGGGCGAGTGAGGGGAGTGCTCGAGGCCGGGGGTGGCGCTCCGTGTCTCCCCCATTTATAGTCTCGCAGGGAGCCTAGGGCCTCTTCCAATTCCTGGCTCCCGGCTTTGGAGCGGATCTGGGCCCCGCTTCCCGGCCGGGGATCTTATCTTGAGTTACCGCATGTCAGGCCGGGGTTAGATCCGGGGGCGCTTCTCTTTCTCTCCCTCGCCAGATTTCTGGGCCGGATCCAGATCTTACCCTCCCCCCCATGTTACTGGTCTGAGTCCAGTCCCCGGACCTCCCGGTGATTCTCTTCTCCGCAAGTCACTGGGCTGAATTCTTCCTCTTCCTCCCCCGAAAAATCCCTCCGTTGGGTTTTGTTTTCTGCCCCGCGTTCTGACTTCCCTTCCCCTCGGCCCCTGGGACTTTCTTTATGGCCTCAGGATCTGTGATTACCCAGGCTCATTCCATGTTGTTCTTTCTAAATTCTTCCTCCCCCGGCCGTTGTGTGACGGGAGCGATAAGATGGTCTGTGTTTGGGAGAGAACTAAGCGCACAAACAGCAGAGCATGGGGGTGGTTGTTGCCTGGTGAATCGTCCTTTCCCCTCAACAAGGCATGCAGTAAACCTCCCCAAACTACTTTTAGGCAAACAAATGATGTAAAGTAGCTAGAACATCCTCACCACCTCCAAAAGGAAGAAATCTTCAAGAGACAGTAGAGTAGTTGAAAGTTATTGTATTTTAGAGGCCGGGAAAGATGATTAGCTGTTTAACACTTCTTAAAGCTCCAGTTTCTATGTAGTAATTTCCCAGTTTTTGAGGTCACTTGAGTTTTTAAAGGCGGAAGTATGGTTAGTGAAAGAAGTTAGAGCTCCCTTTTCTGCCAGGGAAATAGAATATAAGAGCTGGGATTTCCTGGAGTGGGGCTGTAAAATCTGTCCCAGGCTAGGGAACCCTAGCCTTGGAAGAAGCAGTATTGTGTTTGACACAATTTTTATAGTGGCTGTGAAATGCACTTTGGGATTAGGAAGATATATGGGGAGGGTGGTTGTGGTTTTTTGTTTTTTTTTGATGACTTGGGAAATGAAAGGGTTAATGGCAGCATAGATGAAGCCTTTCATGGAGGGATGGGTGGAGTAGCTGATAAGGGACTTCTGCTTATTTGGCACTTACTTTGTTTGTCTGAGCACTGTTTCTGTACATTTCAGTATTAATGGGATTGTGCAAAAGATGGCATTTTGGATGAATTGTAATAAAACGATTTTGAAGTAGTTAGAAGAAAACTTCAGAACATAGAAGTACTTTTCTGTTGGCTTTGCCTAAAAACTAAGATAGAGCTGAGAGAGCACCACAGTTTATGTTGTTGAAACACACAGTAATATAGCAGTATCTAGTACTTCATATAGGTCAATATAGACTAAGTTTTCCTACTAATGTTCTTGTAAGTTTGTGAATGTTAGGACATTACGTTTTTAAACAAGAATGTTTTTGAGTACTAGTCAAGGGTTTTTCCTCAACACTTTATATCAGTTGATTAAATTGTCCTGACACTAGGAGCATTTGAGAGAGTTCATGCTCTGTTCTTAAAAATGAAATAATGCTTTCAATAGGAAGCTTTAAGTACACTAAGAGTAAACTTAGAATGTACAAAAGCAAAAGTAAATTCACGGGATACCAATTTTAGGTCTAGATCTGTCCATTTTATTTTGAAAATTCATATTCAGATTAGCCAATGAAAGAGGAATGGGGTCCTATTTATATATATTTTTATAGGTTGGGAAATGTATAAAACTTGTGGCCTATGTTTTTGTGTGTAAACATAATCCTCAGCAGGGTAAGTAACATAGTGAGATTGGTGTTGGTATCCATTCCCCCGCCCCCCATGATGTGTGTGACATGGATCAGGTATTCTCAGTTTTGCATTATATGTTGGAGGTATAGAAGATACAAATATTTAAAAAAAACAAATTATTTTTATTTGATTTTTTTTATTTTCATGTTTATTTACTTTTCATTGTACAGTGGATGTGCTGTAATTATTTTTGCAGGTTAACCTTATTATAACTGTTAAAGCGCCAACTCATAAAAAAAGAACTATGTAAAAAGTGAATTGACAAAGGTGAAAACACAAACTCATACAAAATTGAGAAACAAATTGCCAGTGCTCCATTTGCAACCAGTGCCACCTTCCAGTATAACGAATTTACACAAGTTAAGAAAGTGGTCCTCCATCAGTGTTTACAGTCCAAAGTCATTAGGATTTATGCTCTTCAGTCACTTAGGTGATTTTTAAAATCCTACCCTCAGAATGCTTGAATACTTCTGAAAATGTTAATAGGTGCGTATTAAAAGTTCTTAATTTTTTAAATAACAGTTTTATGCCTCTAAAATAAGCTTTCAGTAAAATACACTAGCCTTGATGCGTTGAAATGACTGTACCTGCTTAAGTATTAGTAAGATTAGGTCCTTAATTCTCAGTGTATTGGGGTTTTTTGATAACAGTTCTGTAAAATTTAAATATATTTATCAATACTGGCATCAAAAGGAGCGATGTTTATTGTTTAGTTATAAATTGTAATCTAAAACTATAGTAGTAACACAAATTTTGTAAAACTGATTTGAAAGCCTTAACTTGATTCAAATGAATATCTTTTCTTTTTTTTAAAAGTCATTTGACAAATCAACTTCAGTTAAATGGTTCCACCTTGCTTGACACAAAGTTTGTTTAGAAAACCGCTTAAACTGGATACATATTCAGTATCCAGTGATAACTGGTTTTGGTTGGGTTCCACTTTTTAAAAAAGTACTGTCACTTTGTTCTAGGGAGTTGCTTCCAGTCTTCAAAGAAGATGAATATAGTCCTTGGCCTTCTGGTTGAGGGATAGAAAATGGGCCTGAGTGTACTTTTGACCTGTAAAGTTAACCTGTGTGATTGGCACATGGGTTTAAGGATCTGGGTTGGCCTCATCCAGTTGTGAGCCATGCTACAAAGCTATACCTGAGTTACTATATCCTTACAAGTGCTGTGTTCACTCATGTCACTAGGACTTTTGGGGGTATATTCCGTTCTTCTTTGTGCTGTGGTTAGCTGTGCTGCTCTGATTCTTTTGCAGTGAATTGTGAGAGAACTTGTCTGTCCTTGTGGGCACATGGGTGGAATAGTGGGAAGACTTTTGGAGGACCGTTGGCATTTTAAGAGATTTTGTCTGCATCCTCACTGCAGAGCGGGTGTGTTACCAGCCCGAACAAAAATGGCACTTACGCTCTAATCTGTACCCCCAGCCGGACAGCTAGGATTTAAAGCATCGCCAACCTCATGTGAGAGGGTTTTGTGTGTGACAGGAAGAGGGAATTTAGGGTATGTCTACAATGGAAATTTCAAAGTGCTTCTGCGGGAACGTTTCCACGGCAGCACTTTGAAGTGCAAGTGTGGGAGAGAGTGCCATAAGGGGATTAGCTCCGTGCCCTGCGAGCAGTGCTGGGAACCTCTCTACACTAGAGCTTTAAGGCGCTCAGACTTGCTGCAATCAAGAGGGTGAAAAATCACCCCCCTAAGCCAGCAAGTTAGAGCACTATAAAATGTGAGTGTAGACAAGTCCTTAGAAGCAACATCTGAGTAAGAGCCTGCAAAGAGTCTTAAAACTCACTCTTAATCCTAGTATGATGCAAATTTATATGGGGATATAGTATATGATATCTTTTTTCACAGAGGTTTATCTAAAAAGTTAGTTATTCTGAGGGAACACTATCAACTTGAAATCTCTAATCAGTTTCAAATGAGTTAAAGGTAGCTTCAGGTACTAAATTTGTGTTCTTGTGAATTTAAAATCAGTTTCCTATATTTTGTTTTTCTCCTGTTTCTGTATGAAGGGCATACACAAACAGCAAAACAATGAAACTACATTTGATAGCACACTATGTATAAAGTAAACAGCCTGAAAGTATACTTTTCTCTTTCAGTAATACCAGAGCTTGTCTATACAGCTACTTAGTATGTGGCAAGATGGGGTGTAAATCTACAGTGTTCTTGGGAAATATACATGGAACTTTAAGTGCACAGTAGCAGGGTCCACATGGCCAGCTGGAGCATGGCATTTTAGAGCACTGTAGATTTATATCCCAGTTTTCTACATGCCAACTCTATATAGACGTATCCTTAAACTTTAACTGTAACAGTAAAAGCTAAAAAGAAATGTTTGTGTCACTTGAAGAAATTTCTTATCTTTTCTACTGCAGAAAGCAGCATAACAGTGCAGGATACGGAAGTTCCCTTTAGCTTGAAGAAAGGGACTAGCAATGCAAGCTTCCCTCTTAATACAGCTTTGTAAAATTCTGTTCAACCTTTCACCTTGGTGGAAGGTTAAATGTTATCTTCACATGAGCAAATAGGTTTTCATGAACATTTACCAGTCCAGTTACAAATGGTTTGGTTTTTTGCAAGTCTTCTCTAATGTACCTCTGTCTTCAGCTGAAGACAGATCTCTCCTGTGATGAGTCGTTCATTCCCTATGCTGACATTTACAAAGCTGCCTGTCAATGATGACTCTTGCAATGTGGACAGCTGTCCTGTAGGAACTAGTCTGAGGACTGTTAGCCATTTCAAATAGTCTGTCAGTCATACATCAGATTTTGTATTGACTTTTGGCTTTTTTGGATTGGGTTTGAGCTACTGACTTCAAACTAAGACTTGTTTTACTATCAAGCAATCTGTATAGTCCTCAATGTAGTTTTGAGTTCAGTAGATTATAATGAGGATTACTGTATGCTTTGCAGATGAGACTGTATTTTATTCACAACAGTGATTTATAACATCTTCATGAAAGTGCTGAGGAACTTTTCCACTTAGTCTTGTGAACTATGAAATTGAGTGCCAATGTTATAGAAATCTGACCATACTAACTATAAATGTTAATTATTAAAGTCTGAAATCTATTGTAAACTGTTTAGTGATATTAGTTTAACTTCTTTATTCATGTCTTTAACTCTATATACTGTTGAATAAAATTCCACAGATTTGGGGGTCATCACTTCGGCTGCCGGTTTGTCATGCCATGGAAAATGTCATAGATAGTGAAATTTTTCTCTTCGTCTATTGCTTTTTTGTGTTTGAGACTCATCTTGCAGCAACATCTCTTGTCCAGTGGGTCTGGGCCTTGCTCCCAGCTCTTTGTTTTGTGACCCGACGTACCAGGTTACAGAGCTGCTCAGGTCTGGCCAGCCTGCCCCTCTGTTTGGGTTGTGCAACGCATGCTTATAATACCTAGAGCAGGGCACCACCTCCACTAATTAAGCTAACTTTCCAGCTCCCACCCCAGGCCTTGCCACTACACAGAGCAGGGATTAGGGTTTTGCGAGCATGGAAGATGGTTCATTCCACTTAAGCGGACAAGGAGGGCATTTTTTATAAAAGCAGGGGGCAGTCACAGTAAATATAGTATCCTGTGACTTTTACTAAATTTGCTGTGATCAGTTTTTTTGATCAAAAAATACCATGACAAATCTGCAGTTCTAGTCATTGCTAATTATTGTTGTGGGGACATATGGTGCGTCCCAGAGAAACTACTGATGTGAGTGTCACTGTTTAAAGTAGATGAGAACAGTGTTATTAGTATAACTCTAATTTTTAGTGGCAGATAGAGGCCAGATTTTTTAATCTAAATATGTACGTGCACAATGCTGCAATTTTTCAGCTGCAGTCACACCTGCATATATGACATTTGCATTGTTTCAGTGAAACTATTTGGGCTAATACTTGTAATATGTTAACATAAGCTTATCACACAATTTTCCACATAAAGCAGTTTTTTGGGTGAAGTGTAAGGGTGGGGGAGTGTGTTCACATTTAATTTCTCCTCAAACATCTGGCATACTTCCCACTTAATTCACTTATACAATGGTAAGTTGAGTGGTCTGGAAAGGTGGCGGGTAATACCTGTGACAGATGTGATATAGGTACAAAAGTAGGTACAGTAGAACCTCAGAGCTCTGAACATAAGAGTTACAAAGTGACTGGTTAGCCACACACTTCATTTGGAACCGGAAGTTTGCAATCAGGCAGCAGCAGAGACCCCCGAAAAAGCAAATACAGTACAGTACTGTATTAAACGTAAACTACTAAAAAAAAAATAAAATGAAAGCTTAAAAAATTGACGGTAAGGAAACTGTTTCTGTGCTTGTTTTGTTTACATTAAGATGGTTAAAGCAGCATTTTTCTTCTGCATAGTAAAGTTTCAAAGCTGTATTAAGTCAGTGTTCAGTTGTAAGCTTTTGAAAGAACAACCATAACGTTTTGTTCAGATTTACAAACATTTCAGAGTTACAAACAACCTTCATTCCTGAGGTGTTCATAATTCTGTGGCTCTACTGTACTACAGACAGCTGTGCAAACTTCAGACCACCCTGCCAATGGTGATATGAAAAGGACTACTTCTAGGACTACTCTAATCCCTCTGCTGGGATTGCTTACAGAGCGGTCAGTGATGGTAACTGTGTGGTGTGGCAGGTTTATTTATTAGGAACAGACTGAGTACTAACTCATTTTTCATAGACCACCAAACAGCCATGATGTATCATAATATACTCTCTATCAAGAGCTTTACAGATGAATAAACAGAATGGGTGAGATTTTTCATCCTCCGCAAGCCAAGTTAAAGGGCTAGTGTGGCGAAAAAGGGGCTCTAAAATCTAGATCTGCCCAAGGAGGAATTCTCCCAGCCTGGGAAGTGAGGAAGACAGTCACAGATGTCTTCTCCTTCCATAAATCCTGGGAGAAAAGAGTGAAGCTGTAGCGTGTAGTGCTGTACTGATGGTGCCCATAGGTAACCAGTGGCTGATCTACTGTAACTTAGTCCCCCAGTTATGTCTGTTACGCATCAGTAGCTCAGAATTAGGAAGGTGCGAAGGTGGCATGAAGCTATGAGGGAAATAAGGAGTGTGAGGATTAGGATTAACAAAAATGTCGCTTACTGGGGGTTTATAAACTTGGTGAAAGTTGTTCATGTGGATGCACACCAAACATAGTTTAACAATGTGATGGTAATATTTGTAGTCATTTTTGATACTTTTCCCTTCTTGCCTGGTCTTTGAACTTACCCTGCTACTACTTTACCATATTTCACAATCTCTGTAATTAATGCTAGCAAGTTTTCACCTGCTTGGAACAACATTTTGTGACACAGAGCAATGTGTCGTATCTTATGTTCAAGACTGCGTTGTCTGTCACAGAAATCATGGATTCCATGACTTCTGCAGCCACCAGTGCTGGCTCAGGGGCTGCCCGAGTCAGGCAGCCCCTGGGCCAGCAGCAGCAGTTTGGGTGTGGCGGAGGCTCAGGGCTGGGGTAGGGGGGCGTATTTACCTGGCTCGTCCCCCACCCCACCTCTAAATGGAGAAGCCGGGGGGGATCCAGGGGCTGCTCGTGCCTGCAGGCCCTGCCCCCAAAGCTCCTACTGGCTGTGCCTCCCAGACAATGGGAACTGCACCTACAGAGCCAGGCTTGTGGTGGGAACAGCAGTAGTGCGTGGAGCCCCCTGGCTGGAGCTGTGGGGACACGTGGAGCCTGGTAGGGATCCTGGAAGCCCTGCCAATTTCCCCCCACCCCAGCACCTGGGGGGTCCCAGGCCACACGCCCCAGAACCTGCGGTGGTCCCCGGGCCTCCGTCCCAAGTTTTAATTAGGAGTATATAGTAAAAGTCATGGACAGGTCACAGGCTGTGAATTCTTGTTTACTGCCCGTGACCGGTCCATGACTTTTACTAAAAATACCTGTGACTAAAATGTAGCCTTACTTACATTAAATCCCTTGATCCATCCAATCATCCTCTCTAAAAGAGGGTAGCTATAGTAATATGGCTTTCCTCAGTACTTTGCATGGATATAAATGGTCCATCGAGTATTACTAACTTTATTTTCAATGGATATTCATTAAACGCTGAGTTCTGTGCTTAAGGAATTTAAATGAAAGTTGTGACCTTCTAGAGGAGGAGATTCCCATGCTGAGAATACCTTATCCTCTGGCCCTGATGTAGGGCAATCTGGTGTTCTTTTAGTGATTGTCTATCTGCACAGATTCCATTTTTGGTGCACATGTGCCGCATGCATGCAAGATCAGATTGTTTTTAACAGTGGTCTGTCTGGAGTTGCACCTTTACCTTTGGAGCGGGCTCAACAGCTACTCAGTTCTTTCTGTCCACCTGTGAGTGAGAGATGGAGCCCTTTGCAAACTAGATTTTATGTTTAGTTATAGTCATAATTAGTGTAGTTAATAGAGTTGATTAATGAGGTTTTTGTTGCCTATGGCTTAGACACCCAAACAAACATTGTAGTTGTTTCCTTTTGCCTAAGTTTCCCCTCCTCCTCCCATGCAAGGGTACTTCAAACATGGTAGACACCAAGCAACCAGTATCTCATTTGACTTTATTGTACACCTCTTAATGATAGGCACTCTCTGTACCTCATGAGGAAAATGTACCAAAGTGTTGCTATATGTATTGTTCCTTCTTGAAGTGTACACAGAAGGAACTTGAGAGAGGCAAGGCTCAAGCTCCTACTACTTGAGAAGTCTATACAAGTCTCCACAGACTTGGAGACCTGAGAATCCTCAGCAGACAGGTCAGTCTCTTCCAGCTAATGCCCTTGTGAGTCATGATTACCACTCCAGGGAAAGGGCTAGGTGTAGGTTACCCAACAGCATGCAGGAGACACAAGCCACAGCTTTCCTTAGGCTTCTTCTGTCAACAGTCATAATCAGAGCAAGATAGCACCAACAGTTCCTTATGATTGTAAGGACCATGCTGCACTCAGTACTGAGTTCCGTGCCCAGAGCCTCAGCATCAGATGCTTCCCTTACAGTACCAGTGTTGGTCACCTCTCTACCAACTAATGCTTCAATATCTTGGCATCGAACCAGTTTCTTTCAATAGGCTGAAAGTGTTTAAGAGAAGTTTATTGCTAAACTTTCAGCTTCTTGTTTCCCATGTTGAGTCTCATTGGTACTAATATCTCCATGCCTTAAACAAGGCATGTCAGATAGGACCGCCTTTTCCCTAGAAACAGTTTACTTTTTCATCTTCCTCAGCAGAGCAGAGGACTCAAGCAGGGGAAGAGTCTCTGTTTTCCCTGGGGGGCATTGCAGTGGGAGTCTGGGAGTGAATCCAGAGTTGTCCCCCCTTCCACCCGCTTGGGGTATTAACAAAGAGATATAAGGAGCACTTTAGTTGGTCTTCCCCACATTATATGGTTATTCTTGGTTCCCTTGGGGTATAAAACTCTGCTCCAGCAAGTCACCATCCTTATTTGTATTGAGGGTCACATCTCATTCACTTGTGAGCCAGATTCAGATTCCCAGACTTCTCAGCTAATTCATCTGCAGCTGTTGGCTCAAGAGAAGGACAGTGGGGATGATCATTACTCTCCTGAGCTGGAATACCCTGCACCTCTTGCTATATCCTTTTCTTTCCCCAGAGAAGCCTTCAGTCCTGCATCATAGCCTCTGTTTGAGTTCAAGGTCTGTCAAGACTTAATGAAAAGGATGGCAGAAATATTGGATGTTACCTTAGGAGAAGTAGCATAAACCCCTGGGTATCCTTAATACAGCAACATCAGGAAGGCTATGTATTCACATAAATCAGGAATTACACGAACCTGCCAAGGCAATTCTAGCCACTTGCAGGGGCCCTGACTGGAAGTATCAGGTCCCAGCTAAAGGCTCAAGTACTCTTAACCAGCATTCTGCCCGTGACTCCTTGACAGTACAAGCAGCCTAAGGGAAGGCAAAGCAGCAAGGTCTCCCAGACTCCACCCTTGACAATCAGGATTCTAAAAATCTAGACCTTTTTGGCTGGAAGGTCTGTTCATTTGAAAGCCTACAAAGGAGGATAGCATACTGCCAAGCAGTATTCTTTAAGTACCCCCTCAGGTCCCTTTTCAGAGACTCCTATCATGAGACTGTTAAAGCAAGAGTTAAGACTCCCTTTTACAACTGAGGGCAGTGCAGAAATTGCCCTTAGAGTTCAGGGACAAAAGTTTTCATTCCCACTACTTAATCCCAAAGAAAGGAGATTGGAGACCCATCCTTGGTCTTTGACATCTGTCATTTCAAATTCCACATAGTTAACTTAGCTTCTACCATTCCTTCTTTGGGTCCTGAGCCTATTTTGTTCTGTTATGACCGCAGCAACTGTCGCCTTAGTACTTCTGCCTGATCCTAGTCTCCTACAATAGAGGCCAGATTCTGCATCCAGACTCAACACTACACCTGATCGCCTGGATGCTGGCTGGCTGAAGTTCACAGAGAAACTGTTGAACCTGGAGTTCAAAACATTTTGCTTCAGAGCAGGAAATCTTTGTTTAACCAGACGTACAAGGCCAAATAGAAAGGTTTTCTATTTGGGCAGCTCAGCTTTTGCCATTGACCGCTCCAGTTGCAATAATACTGGACTATTTGCTATCCTTGCAGCAATCTGGACTATCAATGAGCTCAAAATCTATCAAGCAGTAATATCTGCAAATCATCATCCTATCCAGGGCAAACTCTATTTTGTCACCTTATAGTGATAAAATTTCTGAAAGAGTTTCTTGGGTTTTCTACCAGTTAGGGAGCCTCTTCCTTCCTGGTACCTTAATACAGTACTAACTGGATTGTTGGGGTTCTCCCCACCTTTGAACCCATGACAATCTGCATCCTTTGACACCTAGCAAGGGAAACAGCATTTCTGGTGACCATAATATCAGCTTAGGAGCAGTTAGGCCCTCACTCCCAGTCCTTTGTAAATGGTCTTTCTACCAGGACAGTTACCCTTAGATCTCACCTGAAGTTCCTGCGTTTGGTGGCTTCAGAATTCCATACAAATTAGTCCGTTCACCTCCCAGTTTTTTTTCCCATGCTTCATTCTAACCCCAGGGGAATTGAAGCATCACACATTAGACATAATGAGAGCATTATCTTTTTTATTTAGGTAGGCTTGGTTCTAAAAATTTGTCCTTGGCATTTGCTTCTATGACCCAAGGTTGTCCTGTATCCACTTGGAGGTTATTTTGAAGTGGGTTTCTGTACATCGATTTTTTTATCGATAAGTCAAGAAAGATTCCACCTGGGCATATTGGAGTTTATTCCACTAGAACACACGCATCCTCTGTTTCCTGTTTGGATAATAGACCTATGCCTGGGATATATAGAGCAGCTACACAGAACTCGATCTACAACTGACTATTCCATAGTGCAGGTTTCCAGATCAGATGATGGTGTTAGTAAGGCTGTCCTGCAATAACTATTCAAATAGAACTCTTTGTACTTCTCTCCAAGCAACTAAACAGGTATTTGATAGTCGCCACACATGAAATCTCTGTGCAGTCGAAGAATGTTTACCTTCTAGTAACTGATTCTTCAAGAGGTCTTGTCCCCACAGGTTCCATGACTCAAATGCCTTCCCTGCTAATTTGAAACCCTGTGCCAATGGGATTCCGTACTGGCGAGGGAACTGAGTGACACTTGAGCCTACTCCACTCTTTATGCCCTTGGCTATAAGCGCGGGTGGTAAGAGCACCTCGGACACAGGCAGGGTTCCAATGGATACTGCTATTCAAAAAGATTCCAGTCTTGTGTGCATGGGCCAGAGTGGAATCTGTCAACAGTACATTTGAAAGAACCACACTTACTGTAAGGAAAGCAGGGTGGATAAAAATCAGTGATTTAAAAAAAAAATTGCATTTTTTATAAAAGGTTTTTTCCTCAAAAAGCATATCTTAATTAAAATTATAGCTCAAAGATATCTCATCATGGAATAGGGATTATACATTCTAATTCTATAGTATGAGACAATATATTCATGTAATGTTTAAGAAAAGTTTTGTAAATTAGTTCCAATAGTTTATGGATTAGGGACCCAATTTTATGCAGTTCCAGGGGCTTCTGTATAGATTATTTAGGTTAATCTTTCTATCTATCGAATGGGACTCAGTGCTCAGTCTAGAAGATACCATCAGAGACGCTTCGTTTTGCAGTTCTCAAACTGTGGATTTGTCTCTCCAGAGATAACGTTTTTAAATAAATAAATATAGTGAGGTGAGATAACAGACTTCAACCTTATTGTCCCTCTTCAAATTTGTGTACACAGTCAATCCCTTACCTCCCTTTAAAAGTTTGTTGTGTGGCAGACTGGATGAAGGGCCTTCCAGTCTCCTCCCAGCGCACCTTGTCCTGGATCACATCATACATTCGTGCATGCTATGACTTGGCTGGTGTCCCGCCTGCGCACCTCTACTGCTCACTCCACGTGGGCGCAAGCTTCATCCTCTGCTTTCCTGGTGCATGTGCCCATTCAGGAGATATGTAGGGCAGCAACTTGGTCATCGGTGCATACCTTCGCTGCCTACTATGCGATAGTGCAGCAGTCTAGAGGTAATACTGCATGTAGTTCAGCAGTCCTTCACTCTGCCACATCTCACTCCGACCCCACTGCCTAGGTAAGGCTTGGGAGTCACCTAATTGGAATCGATATGAGCAAGCACTTGAAGAAGAAAAGAGGGTTTACTCACCTTTGTAACTGTTGTTTTTTGAGATGTGTTGCTCATATCCATTCCAAAACCACCCTCTCTCCCCTCTGTCGGAGTAGCTGGCAAGAAGGAACTGAGGGGGCGCTGGGTTGGCCGGGGGAGCGCCTCAGCCGACCCACTGAGTGTTGCTAGGATAAAAATCTTCTGATGATCGTGCATACGGCACGCACGCATACCTAATTGGAATGGATATGAGCAACACATCTCGAAGAACAACAGTTACAAAGGTGAGTGAGTAACTGTCTTTTATGCAAGAACTGCTAAGGCTGATTATTTTTGCTGTTTTATCACAAAATAGCCACTGGGTCAGAGATCGACTTTAAGCATTAAGTACCACGGAAAAGGATGTGGGGGTTATGGGTGGATCACAAATTAAATGAGTCAACAGTGTAATACTGTTGCAAAAAAGCAAACATCATTCTGGGATGAATCTCATTGGAGCTGCAGTGTTGCAAGCAAGACGAGAAGTAATTCTTCCACTCTATTCAGCACTGATAAGGCTTCTGGAGTACTGTGTCCAGTTCTGGGCATTACACTTCAGGAATGATGTGGACAAATAGAGAAAGTCCAGAGGAGAGCAATGAAAATGATAAGAGTTAGAAAACATGACCAAAGAGGAAAGATAGAAAAAATTGTTTTAGTCTAAAGAAGTGAAGACTAAGGGGGGACATAAATCTTTCAGTATGTAAAAGTTTTTTTATAATGAGGAGGGTGACAATTTGTTTTCCATATTCACTGAAGACAGCACAAGAAGTTATGGGCATAAATTGCAGCAAGAGAGACTTAGATTGTTAGGAAGAACTTCCTAACTGTAAAGATAGTTAAGCATTGGAAGAAATTACCTACAGAAGTTGTGGAATCTGTTGGAGTTTAAGAACAGGTTAGACAAACAACTGTCACAAATGGACTAGAATAGAGGCAGTACAGGTAACATACCAATCTTCTCCCCCACCTGCTGGAAAAGAAGTACTGAAAATTTTGACAAAGGGCTGTCCCAGGACCTGACTTCAGGGTTCCAGTTTCTATGCTGGACACCTATTGTCTGAAATATGATAAATATGAAATAGTTTCTCCTGTCTCTGCTGGAACAGAGAAGAGCATTCTTTGTTTCTCACTCACTCCAGAGTGAGTTGACTGTTATGAAAGTCGGTGGAAATTCTGCTCCTTTACTTCACCTCAGTCCCTTGGGTGCTGCTCTGGTGAGATGTCTGTTGTTCTCCCTTTTTTTTTTTTGCTGCTGGGGGTGGATGAGAGGATGTTTTCTACTACCTCCAGCAGTCACCATTGATTTTGCTCCATTTCACTGCTCCCCACATGGTCATGAATAAACAAGGAAAACTAACGCTGGTAACTCTCTCTCTCTCTCTCTCTGATCAGCAGAGGCATTGGGATAGTCTTGTTTTAAGATTGCGGAAAACAATACATCATTGATTTACCTTCAGTTCATTTTTGGAACTGTTAACATATAGAAGTATTTTTTAACAGAGTCTAGGTTCTGCAGAAGTGAAATTGCTTGCCCAGGAAGACTCTTGTCCTCATGTTTCACTTCTGTTGGTCTTCCTTAAATAACTCAAGTCTTGTTTTTCTTGGGGAAAAAAGGTGACTCATCTGAAGTTTGCTTGGGGGAAAAAGTACTTAATCTCTATTTGTAAGCATACCATTATGCTACCTAGGATACAAATGGATTCCTTGTAAATTCACTACATGATGAAGTCTCAAATTCTTGAAGGTTGATGATTTCCTTCACTGATACATTTTTAATCTGTTCAAATTTCACTCTACAATAGTAGACCAGATACAAGCTAGAGATTTTCTAGTCTTGAAGTCCTGTGTAAGGAAATGTCATGCTCGTGCATGAACTAAATGTTGGGTCAAGGAGAGTTAATACTTGATACGGACATACTCTAGACTAGAGCAGTGGTTCTCAGCCAGGAATATGTGTACCCCTGAGGGTACTCAGAGGTCTTCCAGAGTTACATCAGCTCATCTAGATATTTGCCTAGTTTTACAACAGGCTCCACGAAGAACACTAATGAAGTCAGTACAAACTAAAATTTCATAAACAGTGATTTGTTTATACTGCTCTGAATACTATAAACTTAAATGTAAGTGCACTATTTATATTCCAACTGATTTATTTTATTATTATATGGTAAAATGAGAATGTAAGCTTTTTTTGGTAATAGTGTGCTGTGACACTTTTGTATTTTTATGTCTGATTTTGTAAGTTTTTAAGTGAGGTGAAACTTGGAGGTACACAAGACAAATCAGACTCTTGAAAGGGGTTCAGTAGTCTGGAAAGGTTGAGTGCCATTGCTTTAGAGACTGGATGATGAGTAGAATGAAATTCTTTCAATTTTGGATTGTCTTTGACTCGCATACTAAAGATGTCTGACTGGGAGTATTTTAGAGAGACTAGATTTGATAGAAACATCATCTGACCTTTACTCAAAGCAAGTATTTGGTTTAAATACTGAATATGTTTTCGAAGGGATAGTCTGGTGTGGCAGCTTACCTTAAAATAATAATTTTACTTGAATAATTTGTATTTATTTTGTGATTTATTTACCCAAAAGTTTAATCTGAATTACAGCTGTCTTTCAGTGAATTCCTGATTTATTTATTTTTTTTGGTTCAACTTCACAAATAGGCTGATTGAGGTATAAGAATGTGTGACCTGTGGGGGGCCAGCTGTGGTCATTCAATTAGAGTGAACTGCAAAGATTGGGGCGGACAGTCCCCATAAATCAGGTGGATATTCCAATGCTTAGATTTACCAATTCAACACAAATCAGCTTCTTTATTACTTTACTGGTTATTCAGAAGTCCAAAACAACACAGTTCCCTTAAAGCAACTCAGCCTCTGGCCTCCATCCAGGTACCCAAGTTAAATATGATGCAGTTTCCTGTGACTCTTATTTCATCATATAAAAGAAAAGGTTCCACTAGTCCCAAAGGATCGGACGCGTTACCTCTCAGGTTATTGAATAGTCCAGATCTTACCCAAATACAGCTGCAGCAAATTCTTATTAACTACACTAAAATTTATTAAAACACAGGAGAGAGAGAGCATGGTTAAAAGATCGATATACATATAGACACGAGTTCTTTGAGGTTCAGATTTGTAGCAAAGATGGTAACTATTTCTGAAAGAATTCTTTGCAACCAGAAAGCTCAATAGGTTATAGTCCAATGTCCAAGTATGATATTCAGGGCATACCAGCATATCTGGGATCTCAGTCTTGTGACTCAAACTTCCCTCTATGAAGCTTAAGCAGATCTAAGATGATCAGGACCCAAGAGTCTTTTTATACAGTGTTCTAGCATCCACTTGACCACAGCATCCTGGTTAAACAATAGGCTTTTGATGTAACCTTTTGCTTTCTAAACACCATCAGTAATTACTTACACAAATTAACACAGGGCAATTTATCCATTAGGCAGTCTAGTGGAAACTTCAAAGAGACACATAAGCAATGACATTATTTTACCCAAGATTCATCTAAATATTAATATTCCCTTTTGATCTCCGAATCAATCGTTACAGTGACAGGAACTGTCTGTTTACAGGTAGCATATAAGAGACGCACAGTTAGTATTCTAACAAAATAGGTTTGCATTTCAAAGTTCTGGCCTGTTTAGCACAAATGGCCGTAGTTGTCATTCACATACCTTTCTAACATGACTTTTAAAGGTAGGCTTTGGGTCATTCAGCCTGCAAGCTGTTTAACCCTTTCTAGCCATCCGTCACAGAGGGTTGTAGATTGCCTTAGGTCATACTATGAGGCAGTGGCTCTTCCTTGTTTTCAGCCATTATTTGTAACTATTGGACCATACTGAGTTGAACTGACATAAATTACATGATGCAAATGCTAGTTTTACAATGCAAAACTTTCTTAATGAAACATAGAACCAGAGTCGTCATGAATTCCTGAGGCTTACTGCTTGTTAAAGAATCTTTCCGGTAAAAGTTTTTTGTGCATTGTCAGTGTTGTCCAAAGACTTCCTGCCAGAACATGCCCTCTGGGTGGGGGGACCAAGGTCAGGGCTACACTAACAAGTTAGGCTGATCAGCTACATTACTCAGGGGTGTAAAAAAACAAACAAACAACTATACACCTCCCCCTAAATCACACCCTTGAGCAAGGTAGTTAAGCTGATGTAACCCATGATGTAGACCACGCTAGATCAACAGCAGATCCGTCCCCCCCCTTTTCCAACCGTCTTTTGTTTTTCCTCCCGGCATGGTCCCAGCTAACATTGGACCGCTGGGTCTTACGCACGTTGGAACTTGGTTACCATCTGCAATTTGTTTCAAGCCCTCGTCCCTCTTCAAGGACCCCTCTCACGAGCAACTCCTCCTGCAGGAGGTACAAGCGCTCCTCGTCAAAGGAGCCATAGAGGAGGTTCCCAAGAGCAAGCGGGGCAAGGGGTTTTATTCCCACTATTTCCTGATCCCCGAAGCCAAGGGAGGTCTCAGGCCTATCCTCAACTGTGGGAACTCAACAGATACCTGGTAAAATTGAAGTTCCGTATGGTGTCCTTGGGGATCATTATCCCATCCCTGGATCCTGGAGACTGGTACGCCGCCCTCAACATACAAGATGCCTACTTCCATATAGCCATCTTCCCACCCCACAGGAGGTTCCTTCGGTTCATGGTCAACCACCGACACTTTCAATTTGTGGTCCTCCCGTTCAGCCTCTCTACAGCCCCGAGAATGTTCACCAAGCGTATGGCTGTAGTCGTTGCCCACTTTCGCCGCAGTCGCATACATGTATTTCCATACCTCGACGACTGGCTTATCCGGGGATCCTCAGAGGCGCAAGTCCTCAGCCACGTCCGCATTGTCAAGAGCCTTTTCTTGAGCCTAGGCCTAATGCTCAATGTGGAAAAGTCAACACTAATCACCACTCAGAAGATAGAGTTTATTGGCGCCATCCTGGACTCCACTCTGGCCAAAGCCGCTCTTCCGCTATCGAGGTTCCAAACCATGACGGACATCATACGAAGGGGCAGCGCCCTTGACCTCAGTACGCACTTGCCTTACTCTCTTGGGCCACATGGCGGCCTGCACGTTTGTAACGGGCTATGCAAGGCTCCGCCTAAGACCCCTCCAGTCCTGGCTCATTGCACAATACCGTCGGCCAGACATCCTTTGGACATTGTTGTCACCATTCCCCAAGACGTCTTGGGCTCCCTCCAGTGGTGGCTGGATCAGTCCGTGGTGTGTGCGGGGCTCCCATTCCATCTGCCCCAGCCCTCGGTGTCCTTGACAACGGATGCCTCCGCCCTGGGCTGAGGGGCTCACCTTGGGGCCCTGCGGACCCAAGGCCTGTGGTCACCTCACAAGCTAGCCCTCTACATCAACGTCCGGGAGTTGAGGGTGGTCCGCCTTGCTTGTCAGACGTTCCGTCAACACCTGCAAGGCCGTTGTGTCTCGGTATTCACCTACAACACAACGACCATGTATTATATAAACAAGAAGGGCGGCAAGAGGTCTTCTCCCCTGTGTCAGGAGACCTTGAGTCTCTGGGACTTCTGCATAGCCCACTCCATTCACCTCATCGCGTCCTTTCTCCCGGGGGTTCGGAACACGCTGGCGGATCGTCTCAGCAGATCCTTCCTTTCCCACGAGTGGTCCCTTTGCCTGGACGTTGCTCTTTCGCTCTTCCAGAGGTGAGGATGTCCCCGGATGGACCTCTTTGCATCCCGCGGGAACAGGAAATGCCAGATGTTCTGCTCCTTTCAAGGTCTCGAACTGGGTTTGGTAGCAGATGCCTTCCTTATACTGTGGACGACGCATCTGTTCTATGCCTTCCCACCGTTTCTGCTTGTCCACAAGGTCCTTCTGAAGGTGCACAGGGACAGGGCCCGCTTGATCATGATAGCTCCAGCGTTGCCCTGGCAACATGGGTACTCCATGTTGCTGGACCTGTCCATAGCCGACCCTGTCCCCCTGCTTCTTCACCTGGACCTGATCACCCAGGACCACAGCAAGCTCTGTCACCCAGACCTTCAGTCACTACACCTCACGGTGTGGCTCCTGAGCGGCTGACCGGTCTGAAATGTGTTGCTCTACTCCAGTGCGACAGGTGCTCCTGGGAAGCAGGAAGCCTTCAACTAGAGCGACGTATTTGGCCAAATGGAAGCGTTTCATGTGCTGGTGCGCGGAACGGAATTTCCTCCCCACCGAGGTCTCCATTTCTAATATCCTTGATTACCTCTGGTCCCTCAAAGATGATACCGCCAGGCCCTGTTGTTTAAGAGTTCATTTGGCGGCCATCTCCACCTTCCACCCAGGGGGGGACGGCTGCTCGGTGTTTTCTCACCCAGTGGTGGCTAGGTTCCTTAAGGGTCTGGAGTGCCTCTACCCCCAGATTCGCTGCCCTGCCCCCACCTGGGACCTGAACCTGGTTCTGGGCCGACTCATGTCCCCTCCATTTGAACCAAAGGCAACTTGCTCCCTTCTCTACCTCCTCCTGGAAGACCGGTTTCCTGGTGGCCATCACCTCCGCAAGACGGGTGTCGGAGCTCCAGGCCCTTAAGGTAGATCCCCCCTATACTGTGTTCCACAGGGACAAGGTGCAGCTGAGACCACACCCAGCCTTTCTCCCCAAAGTGGTATCGGCCTTCCACGTCAACCAGGAGATCTTTCTACCTGTCTTCTTCCCCAAACCCCATTCGTCTCGCAGGGAGCAACAGCTACACTCGTTGGACGTCCGTAGGGCGCTCGCTTTTTATATAGAGCGAACTAGGCCGTTCCGCAAAACCCCCCCAACTCTTTGTTGCGGTAGCTGAGTGTGTCAAAGGGTTGCCCGTCTCATCTCAGAGGATCTCCTCGTGGGTAACGTCCTGCATCTGGGCCTGTTATGGCTTGGCTCATGCCCCTCCGGGCCACGTGACTGCGCTCTCTACCAGGGCTCAAGCCTCATCGGCGGCTTTCCTTGCCCACGTGCCCATCCAGGAAATCTGTTGGGCAGCGACCTGGTCCTCCGTCCATACCTTCGCTTCCCACTATCCTCTGGTCCAGCAGTCCAGGGATGACGCAGCCTTCGGCTCCGCCGTGCTATACACTGCTACATCTCACTCCGACCCGACCGCCTACGTAAGGCTTGGGAATCGCCTAACTGCAATGGATATGAGCAATCACTCGAAGAAGAAAAGACGGTCACTCACCTTTGTAACTGTTGTTCTTCAAGATGTGTTGCTCATATCCATTCCACACCCGCCCTCCTTCCCCACTGTTGGAGTAGCCAGCAAGAAGGAACTGAGGAGCGGATGGGTCGGCAGGGGTATATATCACGCACCATAGCAGCGCCACTCCAGGGTGCGACCTGCCGGCCCACCGGAGTTGCTAGGGTAAAAATCTTCCGACGAATGTGCACGTGCGGTGAGCACACCTAACTGGAATGGATATGAGCAACACATCTCGAAGAACAACAGTTACAAAGGTGAGTAACCGTCTTATTTAAAACTGGCAGAGTACTATTCTTAAACCGAAAGATACAAAACAAATCACGAAATTACAGGCAAGTGTTAAAGAACTATGTAAAAAGTGAATTGACAAAGATAAAAACACAAATACATTTATATGGTGTACTAAAATGCAGCTTCTCTACTACAATTCAAAACTTCTAAAACCACATCTAGATATATCCAAAGGAAGTCTTGCTGCAAAACATCTATAAACTAGTGTTTGTGAGTAGGCACATGATAATAGGTCTGAAGTATTCTTTCCCCACATTTCTTGCTGAAAACTAGGGCTGTCAATTGCAGTTAACTTGTGATTAACTAAAAAAAAAAATAATAATCTCTATTAAACGATAGTATCAGAGGGGTAGCCGTGTTAGTCTGGATCTGTAAAAGCAGCAAAGAATCCTGTGGCACCTTATAGACTAACTGAAGGTGCCACAGGATTCTTTGCTGCTATTAAACGATAGAATATCAATTGAAATTTATTAAATATTTTTGGATGTTTTTCTACATTTTTCAAATACATTGATTTCTATTTCAATACAGAATACGAAGTGTACAGTGCTAACTTTGTATTTTTATTACAAATATTTGCACTGTAAGAATGATAGTATTTTTCAATTCACCTGATACAAGTACTGTAGTACAATCTCTTTATCATGAAAGTGCAACTTACAAATGTTGATTTTTTTTTTGTTACGTAACTGCTCTCAAAAATAAAATAATGTAAACCTTCAGAGCCTACACATCCTCATTCCTACTTCTTGTTCAGCCAACTGCTAAGACAGACAAGTTTGTTTACATTTACAGGAGATGCTGCCTGCTTCTTATTTACAATGTCACCTGAAAGTGAGAACAGATGTTTTGCATGGCCCTTTTGTAGCCAGCGTTGCAAGGTGTTTATGTGCCAGATATGCTAAATATTCGTATGCCCCTTCATGCACTTTAATGAATGTATAGTTTTGGAAACATTTTCCCAGGGTTTACATCATCTTCACATGCTTGATCAAAGGAAAGAACATAAGAGTTATACTTGAAGCAGACTGACCACCCTTAGAAAATCACCCAATTCATTTAATTTCCTATGAGTTCCCCGGGCAATACTGTTGCTAAGGTGACTGTATCCAAATTACTACCCTACAGAATTGCAAAAGGTGATGACCTGGGTGGCCTAACTGTGTAAGGCTATGTGTCAAGGCTCATTTGATGTGAGGCTGAACAGCTTCTACTGACTTAGGCCAGGTCTACACTACGTGCGAAAATCGATTTTAGATACGCAATTTCAGCTACGAGAATAGCGTAGCTGAAATCGAATATCTAAAATCGATTTACTTACCCGCCTTCACCGCGCGGGATCGATGTGCGCGGCTCGCCATTTCGATTCCGGAACTCCGTTTGTTTTGGAGTTCCAGAATCGATCTAAGCGCACTCTGGGATCGATATATCCCGTCCAGATCAGACGCGATATATTGATCCCTGAGCAATCGATTTTAACGCGCCGATACGGCGCGTAGTCTAGACGGGGTGTTACTCAGGGCTATATTCATTAGGCATATGAAAGGCAGATATATGGAAAGAGAACCATATGTTTATAAAGCACCATTGCTGGGATTCAGTCTCTAGAAGGAATTCCACTTTGGATTCTCAGGATTGGAGAACCTGTTTCTAAATTAAGAATCCAAAAACATTTCTTCCCCAGAGTTTATTTTAGGATGTACTTTTTTGAGTTGGCCACACTTTCACTTTTCTTGTTCTCAAAAGCGTCAGGCTTAGAAAGCCTGTAGAGAGCATCTAAAGTATCTTCTCTTTCTCTTGTTTTTAAAACAAACTTTTTGTTCATTGCTGGTCTTTCTCTTGATAGTTTCCATCTTTTCTTTTGAGACATCCTTCAAACTACTTATTCTTCAGCAGTGAGACTGGTGCCCAGATAATTGATTTTAGGGATAATTATTACTTTTCCGAAGATCTCATCTACTAGGAGTCTCACTCATCCACTTCACCTGTCTTGGAGGGAACCCTCCTGAGGTGTGTTGTTTTATTTTAATCTTTACACTTCTTTAGTCTTCTCTTAATTTTTCAATCCTTTCACTTTGGCTTATTTTTCTTTAGGAAGTCTGTACTGACTGCTAAATCATAAACTGAGTAAAGTGTTTCAAAAGGTGGTTAAGCTATGTAGTAACATACATTCCCCAAAAGATAAGCGACTCATTCTTTTGCCCACTGCTGTGGGTTCTTAGGGCATATCAACATTGTAGAGCAGTGCACACTATGGGAGTGTGGTTTCTAAAGCGCACAAGAGTGCACCAGCACACTACACAGACCAATGCACAGCACATTTGTGTGCTTTAGAAATCACCCTTCCAATAGAGCACATCACCTCACCGTTTAGACAAAGGTCAGGTCTACACTACAAACGTAACCTGGTATAACTACGTTACTTAGTGTGAAAAATCCACACCCTTGCATGAACCAGTTATACCAACCTAACCCCCATCAACAGACTTCTCCCGTCAACATAGCTACTGTCTCTCACAGAGATGGATTAACTATGGGCTGGTCTACACTACGGGGTAAAATCGATTTTAGATACGCAATTTCAGCTATGTGAATAACGTAGCTGAAGTCGAATATCTAAAATTGATTTACTCACCCGCCCTCACTGCGCGGGATCGATGTCTGTCTGCAGCTCGCCGTGTCAATTCCGGAACTCCGTTGGGGTTGGTGGAGTTCCGGAATCGATATAAGCGCGCTCAGGGATCGATATATTTCAGTCTAGATTAGACATATAATGATCCCCAAGCAATCGATTTAACGCGCCGATACGGCAATAGTCTAGACGTGGCCTTGACAGCAAGAGAAAGCTCTCTTGGCAGAGTAGCATCTTCACTGAAGCGCTCAGTGGCACAGCTGTGCCGCTGCAGTGGTTAAGTATAGACCTGCCCAAACCCTCACAGATGTAAGGTAATCATGTGAAGGTAAATTAAACGTCATCAGAACCTTCCCCTGCTGCTCACTCCTGAATATGAAGGGATACTTTATGCACATTGATTTCTCACCTCTCGTTGATTACCTTAAGTCTCAGAAGTGTCCCCAAGTAGACATCCTTAGAGACCAAAACCCTTTGAGCTTGGAGAGTTTTGAGTGCTTTCTAGGTAAAAATCCAGCAGTGTGAATCATACGAGATGTCTTCATGAGCAGAGTTAAGTTATCTTCCTTCTCTCCTTCCAGACTCTTGGATTCTCCATTACTGTACTCTTCCTCTTGTCCCACAGTTTCCCAGCTGTTGAGAGGGGGGGAAGGAATTAGAGTGTTTTTCTTCTGCCTTTTTTGTTCTTAATTTCACAGAGAAATGGAGGTAAACTCTTACCACTGGGCAAACCGTCTGCAGTTGCTTTCTTATTAAATGTGTTCAGTAATCATAGGAAGATGTGCTTTGAATTTCCTATATTCATCAAAGCATTGCTTACGAAATCTGCTCCCCAAAATTTTGGGGAGTTTCAGGCATTGATTAATGTGAGCTTCAGGGAAGCTTATGAACCATTTACAAATGGCTGCTGTGAGGTTTTATTGCTTGTGCGCTATTGGAGTTTGATATGGCTATTTCCTGTTTGGCTCCCTGCCGTACCATGTCAATTATATTTTAAACATATTTTTAAAAAGGACCTTGTCTAGAGTAGACGCTTGTGCTCTTTAATTCATTTTTTATTACCACCCCTTTGGTCAGGTAGTTAACAGTAAATTTCAGATCTTTGTCAGAAAATGGTATTCTGTAGAACAGATGGTAAGGCAAGGGTAATATACAGGCAGACCAGGGGCCAAATCTGGACTGCCGACACTTTTGAGCACCATGAAATCTTTTTATTTACTACTTCTTATTTTCTTCTTTGGAGTTTGGCCTTGACGACAAATAATTGACTTACCACTGTGTAGGGAAGCAATGAGACATGAATGTCTATTTATTCTGTGGGGTAACTGGGAGCACTTTTACGTCAGCTTAGCTAAAAACTTGTGTTTGATGGAGAGAAACCAAAAACTATATTAAATTCTGAATTAGAAAATAATTAGCTGAAAACATAAATTGCTTTTAGCATACAATAATCAAGATAGTGTTCAATGTTTTGAAATCACACTGATTAATTTAAGTTTTTTATATTCAGTTGGTGAATATTTAATGGAGAAGTTACAGAATTGTAGTATTTTATTGCAAGACATGTCTGTAGCTTCATATTCATTATCTGCATATTAAAGTGCTTTAAGCAACTCCTAATGCTGCATTATTATACTGTTTATGAGACTTACTTTTTTTATAAAGAAAAATTGTTGGCATTTCTGTTTCATCAGTTTTGTGAGTACTTCAGGAAACTGGTATATTTTGTGAAAAAGGCCTTGAGACACAATACAATCTGTCTATACTTCAAACCTACTGACAAAATTAATGGCAATATTTTTTTCCTCTTACCATAGCAAAACAAGGGTGAAAACCTGGCCCAGTTGAAAAAAAGGTCAGGATGTTGCTTCAAAGTGTGTGTTTGAAATCCATTGATGTTTTTTTCTAATGTCCAGTACTTTTCTGAGCTCTGTCATTTTCTAAATGCATGTTTAGGGATGTCCCATATGTACTTTCTACATCTGGATGTTAGACTGTCGGTTAAGTGTTCTAATGTTTTTTAAATACACTTGACATTGTGTATGAGTAAGGCTGCAGTCTGTCACAGAAGTCACGATTCTGTGACTTTCCAGACCTCTGTGACTTCTGCGTGGCTAATGCTGGCTTGGGCTGCTCGAGCCAGGCAGCCCTAGGCCAGCAGCAGCAGTTTTGGTGTGTGGGAGGGGGCTCAGGGCTAGAGGCTGGGAGGTGTGGGAGTGCTTACCTCAGGGTGGAGAGCTCCCTGGCTCCCATCAGCATGGCCCTGCAATTCCTAGACTGCAGAGGGGCCGGAGGCTCCCTGCCCCCACAGCTCCCATTGGCTGTGGTTCCCAGCCAATGGGAGCTACACAGCCGGTGCTTCTGCAGGAGCAGCACGCGGCGCCCTTGGCCTGCCCCTCTGCCGCCTAGGAGCTGCAGGCACACGCAGAGCCGGATAGTCTAGCATAGACCAGCAGGGGTCCCTGGGCATGTGCCATTGCTCACTCTGTCTCCCCCAGTACCAGCAGAGTCCAGGCCACCTCCCCCAGCAACTGTGGTGCCCCGGGGACCACCACCTCCTCCCCCCCCCCGAATACCTGCGGCCCTCCGCCCAAGTTTTAGTAGGGTGTCATGGTACAATTCCCCACTCTGAACCTTACATCCAAAAGATGGGGTACCAGCATGAATTTCTCTAAGCTCAAATACAGCTTAGTACTTGTAGCGCTGCCACCAACCAGGAATTCCAGTGCCTGGTACACTCTTGTCCCCCAAACCTTGCCGCGGAACCCAAGACCCAGATCCTCTGGATCTTAACACAAGGAAAGTAAACCCTTTCCCCACCGTTGCCTCTCCAGGCTCCCCTCCATTGTTATCCTGGAAGATTACTGTGATTCAAACTCCTTGAATCACAAAACAGAGAGGACACATTCACCTTCCTCCTCCTTCTCTTTCCTGCTCCAGACTTTCCCTGAGAGAGAAAGTAATCCTAACACAGAGAGAAAAATTAACCTTTCCCTCCCCCTTCCCTCCTTTCTCCCCACCAATTCCCTGGTGGATCCAGACCAGTCCCTTGGGTCTCACCAGAATAAAAAACAATCAGGTTCTTAAACAGAGAAAGCTTTAATTTTTACTGTTTTTCTCTCTTTAATTATCTTTGTAATTAAGATGGATTATGTACAGGGGTTCAGCTATAGACACTGGATTACCCTCCCAGCCTAAGTATACAAGTACAAATTAAAATCCTTTCAGCAAAATACAAATTAAACTCCTTCCAGCCAAATGCACATTTGCAAATAAAGAAAACAAACATAAGTCTAGCTCGCCTTATCTACCTAGTACTCACTATTTTAAGCTATAAGAGCCTGTATCGGAGAGATTGGAGAGAACCTGTTGCACGTCTTGTCACTCTCAGAACCCAGAGAGAACAAGCACCAAAAACTAACAGCACACACACAAACTTCCCTCCCTCAAGATTTGAAAGTATCTGTCCCTGATGGTCCTCTGGTCAGGTGACATCCAGGCTTACTGAACTTGTTAACCCTTTACAGACAAAAGAAATATAAAGTACTTCTGTTCTATTAACTCCTACTATCTGTTTATGACAAGGGGTATATAGTAAAAGTCATGGACAGGTCATGAACCGTGAATTTTTGTTTATTTCCCGAGACCCGTCCATGACTTTTACTAAAAATATCTGTGACTAAAACGTAGCCTTATGTATAAGAGAGGTTCTCCTCTTCAGACTTTATAATCTAGATAGATAATATCCAGCATGGAAGCAAACTGTAAAAGTTTACAGAGCCTGATGGTGGTGACTTTGTTTTGTTTTTTTGCTGCTTTGCTAGCTTTTTCAAATGATTCGCACCCTTATCGTCTCTGCAGTTGTTCCAGCTTAACTGCTCCACTTTTGTTAACTCGAAGTGCTGTCTCTGCTATGCTAGCTCCATAGAAAGAAATAGCTCCCTTTCATAGAGAAAAGTTACTGGGTACCCGCTGACCTCAATACTTTTTTTTTTTTTTTTTTTTTTTTTTTTTCCCTAAAAGTTTTTGAAGATGGTTCCCAACTCTCTAGAGGTCTGTGCTAACTCTTCTCATGCCACTACAACTGCTCTGGCAGCAGGATGTTGGGTCTGCTTCAGGGGGGTGCCTTCCTCCCTCCCTGCATGGGAATGTCTGTTGGAGATTGAACCCAGCCTGGTGAGGTCTTCTCTACTGCTTCATAGTTCTTACAGTGTAATCAAGTGCTTGGTCTTAGATGCAGAGTCTGGACAAAAAATCATCTAACATCTACTAACCAGATGCTCAGGATGTCGTCCTAACATTTTTACTGGACCAAAAAGATGGGGAAATTATTTTGAATCTTGTTTTCCATGTCCTAGTGAAATTAGCACTGTAAAGTCAAGGAGTAATTCACAGCTCTGATCTGCTCCTTGAATTAACTCTTTACTAGATATGTGGTCCTACCTCTTTCTGTACTCATTTGGAGAGTGGATTCCTCTTGCTCATTCTGATTTGAAAAAATTGGATGACAAGTTTATGAATTTTCCCATGATGTTGTCTAACTTTAAATTACATAACAGCGAGTACTTAAAGTAGTTTAAGGTTGTTGTGGTCTCACTTTTTAGAAAGGTATCTTGATGAGCCTCACTTTAATTACTAATTGGCACTGTGGAGTGGAGATCAGTTGTATGTCTGCCAATCTTCACTTTACTTTTCATTATTCATTGCCCTAAATATTTCTGGGTGAGACTTCCTGAAGGAAACTTCTTAAGAGTTGTTTGCTTAAAAAAAATGATTTTCATGAGGTGCTCCTATCCTGATATTTTTGAATGTTAGAGACCAGCAAACAGACTTGGGTATATGAATTCTTACCTCCCCCATAGATTAGGGCTCTGATACCTGCTATTGGAGGATCCACTTAATGTTTAAAGGAACTTATGGGTACCTGTCTCTCCCCTCCCCCCTTTTTTCTTTGTCTCTCCTATCCCAGCCCGATTAGCTTATTTCTTCAGTTACACTCCTTACCCATTTATTCATCTTCATGCAGAATATGCACGTTCCAAAGTAACTGAACAATTTTCCTGATAGCTGAACAGGTCCTCTGAATATTCTTTAAATTAAAGGATGTTGCTTCTCTGTTGCTGGACTTACTATTTTACCAGGCTGAATGAAATGGGATAGAATGCACTTATGAGGTTATTTTCCCCCTCTCTAGTGAGTCTATTTAAAGCAAATTAAGCATAAATAGAAACTAGCTTTAATACTTTGTTATACTGTCAGGAAATTAGGTGTTGTATCTCTACTACAGCATAAATGCTTTGAACTTTTGTAAGAGATCTGGGCAGGGTTGGCTGAAAATAAATATTGTGTTTATGTTCCTTTCAATGTTTGACTTGGGAGAATAAAAGATGGCCTTTATATAGTTAAGTGATATTAATAAGAAACAGGTATGAAATGACTGATTTAGAAAAATTCTTTGATATCTTTGACTTCATTCCAGTTAAATCCTTTAAACTTAGTATGCTTAGGAAAATGTAATTACTGCTCTGCCAAATAGCTTGAAGAATAGCAGTACTTAATTGCAGAGTATTCCTAAAAATTACTTCTGCTTAGTCCTTAGTTTCTCTTTAAAATGTAATTGTATATAGAAGCAAATATATCAAGCCAGAATGTAATCAACCATTTTTACTTTTCACGATTGGTGGATAGCATGCATAAAGGGCCACGTATCTGACATAGTCTGGAGCAAAGACTGAGTGTTCTTATGATTGGGGATGCTTTTCTGTTGCTTTCATATATTGGTTGGCTGAGTTAATTGTTTCTTATATGTAATTTAACCCTGGGTGGTCATCCTTTGGAGCGTTCCAAGTTTTTTTTTTTGTGTGGGGATCTTTTCTTGTCTAAATCGAAATAAAATATAGCGATTGGCTTGTCATGGAGAATACTCAAATTGTTTTTCTTTGGTGTTTAGGGAAGATGAAGTGTGTGGTATTGTTCCCTTGCTGCAGCAGTAGCAGGGCAGAACTCGTGTATATGGGGGTCAAAACTGTGAAAGTCTTGAAAAGAATCTGTAATAAACATGGTGTCCTAACCAAACTTCAGTTAGGTACAGCTCTGTAGTGATTTCTCTGAAAAGCCATGCTTAACCATGTCTTAGTAGAACAAGCATTGCCTCTTTCCAATCCAGATGTAAAGCTCCCTGCTTCACCCTCGCTCTTCTGCTAAGCAGTGCATAGTATACCAGTATTTGCTTCAATAGTTAAAGCATGCATAATTTTCTTTCGGGTCCAAAAATGGAAAAGAAAATTCAAATGAGATGCCAGTGTGTTTGTTTTACCATGGAAAGTGATCACATCACAGTGATGGCCTGGTTTAAAACCGTAGATAGAAAATCTAAAAAAACTGAAGGTAGCAATTTACAATGAATCTGTATTTGCAAATGTTTCATTCTTGGCACATACACAGAGGCCTCTGCTCTATTGCCCTCATTTTGGGAGGATGAATCCTCACTTGAATTTGGCTACAGAGATAAGGCGAGTTGCAAATCAATGGTAAACCATTTACTTTGACTGCTTTGTTCATTTAATAGTGAAAAGTGCAAGGTCATGCATTTAGCGATTAATAACAAGAACTATTGTTATAAGCTGGGGAGGCATCAGTTGAAAGTAACAGAGGAAGAGAAGGACCTTGGAGTATTGGTTGATCACAGGATGACTATGAGCCACCAATGTGATATGGCCATGAAAAAAGCTAATGTGGTCTTGGCATGCATCAGGGGAGGTATTTCCAGTATAGATAAGGAGTATAGATTAGTACCATTATACAAAGCACTGGTGAGACCTCATCTAGAATACTGTGTGCAGTTCTGGTCTCCCATGTTTAAGAAGGATGAATTCAAATTGGAACAGGTTCAGAGAAGGGCTCCTAGGACTATCCGAGGAATGGAAAAGCTTGTCTTCTTTAGCCTAACCAAAAGAAGGCTGAGGGGAGATATGATTGCTCTCTATACATATATTCAAGGAATAAATACCAGGGAGGGAGAGGAATTATTTAAGCTCAGTACCAATGTGGACACAAGAACAAATGGATATAAACTGGCTATCAGGAAGTTTTAGACTTGAAATTAGATGAAGGTTTCTAACCATCAGAGGAGTGAAATTCTGGAACAGCCTTCCATGGGGAGTAGTGGGGGCAAAAGACATATCTGGCTTCAAGAACATAAGAACGACCGTACTGGGTCAGACCAAAGGTCCATCTAGCCCAGTATCTGTCTACCGACAGTGGCCAATGCCAGGTGCCCAGAGGGAGTGAAGCTAACAAGCAATGATCAAGTGATCTCTCTCCTGCCGTCCATCTCCATCCTCTGATGAACAGAGGCTAGGGACACCATTCTTTACCCTTCCGGGCTAATAGCCATTTATGGACTTAGCCACCATGAATTTATCCAGTTCCCTTTTAAACATTGTTGTAGTCCCAGCCTTCACAACCTCCTCAGGTAAGGAGTTCCACAAGTTGACTGTGCGCTCTTGTGTGGAGAAGAGACTCCTTATTTGTTTTAAACCTGCTACTATTAATTTCATTTGGTGACCCCTAGTTCTTGTATTATGGGAATAAGTAAATAACTTTTCCTTATCCACTTTCTCCACATCACTCATGATATTATATACCTCTATCATATTCCCCCTTACTCTCCTCTTTTCCAAGCTGAAGAGGGCCTAGTCTCTTTAATCTTTCCTCATATGGGACCCTCTTCAAACCCCTATATCATTGTGCCCTTTTCTGACCTTTTTGAGATGAGAGACCACATCTGTACACAGTATTCAAAGATGTGGGTGTACCATGGATTTATTATAAGGGCAATAATATATTCTCAGTCTTATTTCTCTATCCCCTCTTTAATGATTCCTAACATCCTGGACTAAGATTAAGACTGATAATTTTTATGGAGGGGTGATATAATGGGATAGCCAATTTTGGCAATTAATTCGTTCTTTGACTACTAGAGGAATATGCCCAATGGTTGTGATGCGGATGTTAGATGGGGTGGGATCTGAGTTACTACAGAGAATTATTTCCTTGTGTCTGGCTGGGTGGTTCTTGGCTCACATGTCAGGATAGCTTGATCGCCATATTTGGAGTTGGGAAGGAATTTTCCTCCAGGGGATTGGCACAAGCCCTGGGGTTTTTCCTTCCTCTGCAGGCGTGGGCACGGGTCACTTGCTGGAAGATTTTCTGCATCTTGAAGTCTTTTAAACCATGATTTGAGGACGTTCTGCGTATCAGGACACAGGTTTGATACAGGCAGTGGATTGAATCTAGATTCTGTGAGCCTGCTTGTGCAGGAGGTCATGGCCAGGTCTACACTGCGACTTTAAATGATGGTTAATGGCCGATTACTATACGAATTAACGCTGTATCTCGTTCACATGACGTCGTCATAATATCGAGCGTTAAGCCGCCTCCTTAAACGCGATTCGGGAAACTCCTCGCCAAACGAGAGGAGTAGCAGTTCTAATATTCGATAGTGATACTCGGGAATTCATGGGTTCGTGATGGACGGAAATCGACGTTATTGGCCTCGGCGGCGGCATCCCAGGTGCATGACCGCTCTGGGACAGCAGATCTGAACTCGGATGCAGCGGGCAGGTAAACAGGAACAAGCCCGCGACTTTGTTGAATTACATTCCTGCTTGTCCGCGTGGACTCTGATCAGCACGGCTGGCGATTGCAGTCTCAAAATCCAAAAGAGCTCCAGCATGGACCGTACGGAGATACTAGGTCTGACTCGCTGTATGGGAGACAATCCTTTGTTATCCAGCTCCGTACAAACACGCACGAAATGCCACAAGCGTTTGAATCTAAAAAACATACAGGATACACAGCGCTGCGTGACAAGCGTAACGGGAAAGCCAGGACTCAAATGTGACGTATGAAGGGAGGGGAGGGGTACTGGACTCCAGCTATCCCACAGTCCACAGCAGTCTACTGAAATATTTCCATCTTGGCTGAGCTCCACAATTGCTCTGTTGCATTCAAACACAGTGTCTGCCGTGGTTCAGGAACAGTCCTCAGTTTCTTTCCCCACCACACATGTGAAAAAAAAAGGGAAATGAAATCATTCTTTGACTACTTTCTATGTCCACTTCCTTTGTGTACTGATCGCTGTTGGTGAACAGAACCCGTACAGCATGAAGAGCAGTATCCGCTCCTCTCCATCTCCTCCTCTCTGGTGGTAGACGTGCTGCTTGCAAGACCTGCCCACCATCCAGCGGGAACCGCCCTTAAATTCTCAAACATCAGCAGGCAACTTGCTAGCAGTAGATAGGACAGAACCGCTATAACCAGGCTTAATCATTGAAACTGGGGGCTTGAAAATTTTTGCAATCACATTTGGGTTATGTGACTCGCTGTGGCAATGAGTCAATTCTATCCCTTAGATGGTGTTCTAAATAGAGTCCATCCTGCTGGACTGTCATAGCCCAGGAGAACGCTGCCTCCCCCCCGACCTCATTGTATCTCAACTAAGCAAGTCTCTGTTACTTATTCTTGGATCCTTAACACTCATGGACACAGATGATGGGAGAGCGACTGCCACGTAGCCCAGGAAGGTTGAGGGAGGAGGAAAGCAACGGGCTGCGCTTCTCGTGCAGGGGCAACCCCTGTGAATACTGACACGGAGCACCTGTGCTCTCTGATACACTGGCATACTCAACTGAATACAACTTGACTATATATCAAGGCAGGACAGTCACCACTGCACCGCTCTGGTCCGCAATCGAGACCTCGGATTGCGGATGAAGTGCGGCTAAACAAAATCCCCGAGAGCTTTACAGTGGACATTTCCTGCTTTCACGTGTCGAGCTCGGATCACAACGGGTGGCGAAATGCACGTTCAAATGCAAAAGTATCTTCCTGATTGAACTTACGGGAGATACTAGTTCTGATCGCTGTTTGGTGAGACAAATCTCTTTTATCAGAGTTCCGTTACAAGAAACAGGAAATGGCCCAAGCCTTTGAAAATAACTTCCGATACACACGGTGCATCGTGACAAACAGTAACGGGGGAAAGACGACACTCAAACGATGGTCATGGAGGGAGGGAGTGAGGTAATGAGGACTACAGCTACCAGTCTCACAGACGGTCTCTGAAATATTTGCATTTTGGGCGCGCCCATGTCTGCAGCTAATACACGGTGTCTTGCCGGTGGGTCACGGGAACAGCTCGTCAGTTTTTTCCCCCATCCAGCACGGAAAAAAAAGTGAAATAATAATTCTGAGTACTGTAAACGTCACCTCTGTGACTAGAACTGCTGGGCAACGCGATGCATGTGCGGTTGAAGAGCAGTATCCGCTGCCTCTGCCTCCCAGGGGTAGACGGTCGCGCCAGTGAGTGCTCCTGGGCTGAGTGGGCCGGCGGTCGAGGTGTTGAATAATGGGATGACTCCCTTTTTTCTGGACCAGTGTATGGTCAGAACGCCTAGGTAAACTGTTCTTCATCTTATCACTGGGGGCTGAGTTCATACAGACCCCTCCTCTCTGCGTAAGAAAGGATTCTGAACTGCATGGACTGTCAGTAGCACCCATAGGTGGCTTCCCTCCCCCTCAAATTAATCTCAGTAAAGTACTCTTGTGATTCTTTTCAATGCATTCTCAATAACATCTGCCAACCAAGAGTGGTTAGAATAAGGGCTGGGAGCACTGTCTGTGATTAGCCCAGGAGTGATGAGTCGTGGAAGCAACGGTGTAATGAAACGTTTACATTGCAGGCGACTCCCTCTACATGAATACTACGCGGAGCAGCTGCGCTGTGCAACTGATTTATACACTGTATTCCTATTCTTGTCTATGGAGCTGACTCTATTTGTTATAACGTATAAGGGGCAGGATTGACTCGTCTCAAGTGAGTTAATCCCCAATTTTCCTTTCAAAAATTTACACAGGGTTATTATCCGTTCTGTCCCATTTACTGGTGAGTGTAACAAAAGAAGGGGATATGGTTAAACAGTTTTCTGCTGTCTTACAAGTAGTTACTGTACCATTCTACCACAGGAAGGGGGAGAGGAGCTTGATTTCAAGTTAGCAATAATCACCACCTCGATTAATTCATTGGTTATGATACTGCCACTGTGCAAAGCTCTAATGGCTCTTCAGTGCTTGCAGATTCGCCTCTATCCAGTAGCTTCAGTTACAAGAGGGACATTGTAAGTACTCAAGGATTGCTTTATTTAACTGTCATTTTCGTGCTGGGTAGGGGAAGGAAACTGAATAGCTGGTTCCGGTGAAACCATAAAAGGACACCGTGTTGGTAAGCACAGTACACTGACGCCTAAGCCAGGAATGCAAATAGTTTTACGATGACTGCTGAGGGACTGTGGGATAGCGGGAGTCTCAGCACCCCCTTTCCATCTCCATGATCCCCCGGCCCTGATGCTAATGTTAATGGTTCACGGGGGGTTCTGGGTAAAATGTCGTCAGTCATTCCTGCTCTGGGAAAAATCATCAGACAGTCCTTTCGCACATTTTTCTCACATGGATGCCCTTGCAAAGAAACAATAGCACGGCAGCATCTGAGAGACCGTCGGCTTTTTGTTTTTCCTGTCACGCATTTATGGTGTATAGATGCCGTGGAGGACAGAGGCGACACTAGTCGGCGCTACACACCAGCATTCATGCTTTTGCATGATAGCAGAGATGTTACCATCGTTCAATGTAGTCTACTGCCAGCAGAATTGGCATGACATGAACAGTTCTCTCTTTCTCTGAACTGCCGCTACTATCATGAGTGTCCCCTGGGTAAAATCCAGCGCGTGGCGCAACGCAAAGCAAACATTGGGTGACTCACTGGTCCACTAGCAATCCCTCCCTTATGCTGTCTAAAATAGAGGTCGTCCTGACTACAAGAAGAGTCAAAGCAGCAGAGATATCCTGTGGCACCTTACAGACTAACAGATGTCTGTTAGTTTAAGGTGCCACAGATCTCTGCCATGCTTACGATCCGACAACACGGCTACTCCTCTGAAGGAAGAGTCAATGTATTAGTAGAGCGCAAGCTACTCCGTTGGCTAGTATTACAGGGTGTTCCCCAGGCAAGAACCGCAACCATTGCGTTCACCTCTCTCCCAACCCATCCGCAGCTTACCGTGGCAGGCCACCCCGCATTTCTGTCATGCGTCGGTAGGATTACAAGAATAGAACATGTAGACATCTTATGTTCTGTGACCAACGAACGATGAGGGAAGGGGGGGGAGGGCACATTGGAGGCAGGCAGTCGTGCTATTGACAGTCCAGGCAGGACATTACTCATTTTTAGAAACCAGAGGGAGCGATTGACTCTGCCCAAGTGAGCCACTCCAATTTGGTTTCAGAACCTTCCACAGTTGCACTCATTGTTAGATCGGACACTAAACTGTGATGCACGGCCAGGGTAAACAGGGAAAAAAGCGCTGAATCCCAGCGAACTTTTGGAATTCCATTTCCTGATTGTCCACCGTGTAGGGTTCAGCGCACACACAGGGACCACAAGAGCTCTATTTCGCACTCGTCACATGCAGTCTCCTGATATTCGAAGAAGAGCGCCGCTTGGACCACACGGAGGTTGCGGATCTGATCGCTGTTCTGAGTGAGGACTCAGTGCTCAGCAGCACTGCGTTCAAGAGACGCAAATGAAAAATTGTTGAAAAGATTTCAAGAGTCTATGGTGATAAGGCCACAGAGACTCCCTTCAGTGCCCGAGTGAAACTGAGGAACTTAGACAGGGCGTTAACCAGAAAGCCAAGAAGCAAACGGAAGGTCAGGCTCTGAGCCGGAAACATTGCCGCTTCTATGTGAACTACATGCAAAATTTTGGGGTTTCAGCGTACCAGTGGTCCCACCCCTGTCGTGGATTCAGACTCTGGGATTGAAATATCAAGTGTTTCTGAGGATGTAGACGAGGGAAGATGGATGACGAATTTGAGGATGAAAGATGTCCGTGGTGTAGCAGCACAGCAGTCCGTAAACCCCAACAGCAGATCTTTTGAGACCAAGATTACAGTCCCTGCGCTCTCAAGCGAGAAGCCCAGACTTTGAAGCCATGGAAGCGACTCCGCGGTAAGTGTCCCTTTCATTCTGTATTCAAAACACGAATTAAACAAACGCGGATTTTGTAGATCGCAATTGACACCAGGCTGTTTGCTGCAGTCGCGAGCCTATGTACAGTTGAAAATTTCGTTAACATGTCTGGGAGATGGAGGTGAAAATCCTCAAATTCAATGTCCATGAACTCGTCGTGGGGAACTCAAAACCCTTATGCTATATGAGAACAATTTCTGGCCAAGACCAGCCTTCTCGTTCCCCCATAGTAGGTACTTTACACGCCATGCATTTTGCAAGACATTTTGTACTGCAGCATTGAAGGCATTGCACTGGAAGGCATTGCATAACAAACCAGATCTGCCTCACTGGGTGCTATTGTCAGCGAAGAGAGTAATCATCATTGTTACCTTTGTCCTAGACATCAGGAATGTAAATAGGGGGCAGCATGGCGATTTTGCTACTTGGCCAGAGCGGGGGATGGGAGGAGAGATTCAGCGACGAGTTTTCCGGCGTTCTGGCAAGCGAATTCTTCCCTGCTACGGCAACGCGAGCGGGGAGTACTGATTAGGTTGTCACTAGCAGCGATCTATATGAAGAGCCATGCGCTGTTTGGTGGATGTGAAAGAGGGTGGGCTTTGCAGGTTCTTAACAGTAGCAGGCGGATCATATAGATCACTGGTGTATAATGAACGGGCGGAGAAAGTCAAATTTTAAGCCTCACTTACGCATCGCCGCAGTGGACGTACGTTTGGCCGTACCTGGTCTGTGTGTTTGCCAAACCAGTCCACACAGACACTGAATATTAACGCTTACAAAATGCGACCTATGTATAGAGATCACATGTGCTTTCTGTAAGGTGTGATAGTGTTCTATGTGAAAGGTATATTCATATTGCTCTGTAAAGGTATCTTTCCACATACTTATCAACCCTGTTTGCCTTTCCCCATGCAGCTGCAGGCATTTCTTTGAAAGTCCCTATGCCATCACCGAGGGCGTTGCTGTGTTACGGTCGGAGGAGAGAAGACTGCGAGAATGAAATGTTCACAGAAATTATTGGAGTAAAAACCACGCAACAATGAGAGGGGATAACAGAATGATTGGAAGATATGTGGTAGCAAAGTACAGGGAAAAGATTGCCAGTGACGATCTGAAGAAGGGCAAGGCAGGAAAGACCAGCGTTGAGAGATGCAACCTGGATCGACTGCGTTCTCAAAACTGAAATCCTCCAACGCATGGTGCATCTTCAGAAAGTGCCAGCACAAGTAGCAGAGTGCCGCTGCAGCCCCCTGTATAACCTCCCTGCAAGCCCACGTTCCCATATCTCCCTCACCCAGACGTGTAAGTAATCGCGTGGGGGCGAGGGCCTTTCTGCATCGCCTATTCTCCACACCCCTGGAGAGGTTAACAAGAAAAAGCTGTATTAACGCTACAATGTGCTTAATGGCACTTTCCCTTCCCCCTCTTCCAAAGCACAGCAGCCAGGGACACCTTTCCTAATTCTCTGCCTTTATTGTATATTCCTTTGTAATACAGATACATCGAAAGGGAGGTGGGTTGTCTATACAAGGAATAAAGTAAGGAAAACTTTATGACTTTTTACAGATGCATAATTACTTTTAGATGAATAATAAAGGATTTTTTAAACGATACAGAATTTATATCCTTCGCCAACCTGAATGGAAAGGTGTTGAGGGTGGGGTGCTTCCTGATTAAGCCATTCAAGTGCGGCAGGTTCATCAAGGGGAAGCAACAGAGTCAACCGATTACCCTGGGCCAGATTGCTGAAATCGTTTCAAGCTTCTCTGTGCGCAGCGCTCCAGGGTGTGCTCTTTCTGAATCGCTGTTTCTAGCTGCTCGTATCTCAAGCGGCCAGGGTGATTTGCGTTCAGCGTCCCACCCAGCCATAAATTGTCTCCCCCTTTAGGTCTTCACCACAGATTGCTGGAGCACACAGCAAGAGCAATAGCAGGGGACATTGGTTTGGCTGAGGTCTGAGCGATGTAAGGTAATGATCGCCAGCCGGACCTTTAAAACGGCCAAATGCACATTCTACCACATCGGCACTTTGCTCAGGCCTGTATAGTTGAAACAGCTTCCTGACCAGCCAGGCTGCCAGTGTCAGATGGCTTCATGAGCCATGGCGTCAAGGGTAGGCTGGGTCCCCCAGGATAACTATAGGCATTTGACATCCAACGGTTAATTTTTCTGGTCTTGGGAAAGTTAATTCCTTGCTGTAGCCGTTTTAAACAGGACTAGTTGCTCTGAAGACGCGCAGCGTTCATGAACCTTCGCTTGGCCATCGCCACTGGATGTGGAGTGAAACGTCCTGTGGGTCCACCGAGTGCTCTGACGACCACTTGAAAAGTCCCTTGCGGTTCACGTACTGGGTGCCCATTGAGTGTCTGGGGCAAGATAGGGTATGGGCGGTATCCATCTATGACCCCACCACAGTTCGGGAAAACCATATATAGCAAAGCCATCAACTATGACCTGCACGTTTTCCCAGAAAAAGGTCACAACCTTTAACGTAAGTCAGCAGCTTAACGTTGCTTGGCTACTGCATCACTCAGCCCCCACAGTAGAGTTTGCCTACATCCAAATTGATCCGATGCGGCCGGTAGCTGTCTGGCGTTGCACTTCCAGAGGGCTATTGCCAATCGCTTCTCCACTGTGGGGCTGCCTCTCATGTTTGTATTACAGCGTTTTCCGCGCGCAGGGAAAGCATGTGCACAAAGTTCTAAGAAAGTGCTTCTTACGCGTCATGCGAAAGATATTCGCAGCCGACTGGAATCGTCCCCACACGTCAAAAACAATGCGGGTCCCACAGTCTGTGTTGTTTCCCGCTGCCAAATTCGGCGTTCAATGGGTAGGTTAGTGGCCCGTTAATTAGGCAGTAGCTCCGAAAACGCTGGGGCCGCGGTTATGGAGAATTTCCTCATTCGTCGATCGCCTGTCCTCGCCGGCTCAGGCAATAGCTGTCTCTCCTCTGCCTCCTGCCTTTGAGTCATGTTTCAGTTTAGTCAGCACAGAGTAGCGAAGGGTGTGCACTACGGTCAGGGATTACCGTTTGTGATTCTCAGGTCCATGATTGCTGGCTATGGCGTTTGCTCAGATACACTCCCAAAAACGCGCCAAAGGGTTGTCTGCTGCCTTCACAAAGGGTGGGGTGAGCTGTACCAGCACCACCCGGGCAATGTTTCTGCCCCATCAGGCACTGTGCTCTCACACGGATATGGAAAACTATGGGATAGTGAGGAAAACAGCGCTACCCCACAGGAGTGCACCGCTCCGTTGTTAAATCGATGGTATAGCCTTGGACCGATGGCGCAAGCGAATCTTATTTGTGAATTCGCATTGGACGCCAAACCGATTTTTAACATTCGGTTTTCGTAATATCGTTTAAACACTTCGAATAATCGTGTCAGGTAGACGACCATACAATGGATCACCAATTGTCCATCTGACCTTAATCTTCATGATTCTATGATTTCTGGGATATATATCCAGAAAAATATACCAGAAGTATAAAAGATTCAGGAAATGAGCGGGAACAGTTCTTTTAGAGTACTGGAAAATGTCCAGGCGCATCTATTTTTAGAGATTGTGAAATAATTCATGAGAAATGCACATAGGTACATAAAGATAGTACTGCTGCCGATTGACTTTCTACTAGAATCTACTTCCTTCCTCATAGCACAGGATAGAGAGACTTGAGATGCCAAAATTAAATGATGATAAAAATAAATCATTATTTTTAACACAACACCTCTAGCATTTCTATGCAGCAAGCCACAAGTTACAGAGCAAAGTTGCGGCAAATGCATTTCTTCAGTAGCCATCTTGGCTTAGAAAAGACTTAAGGGAATAGTAGTGATATGGAATCCTGTGTAGGCAGACTAGATGCTGGCCAGGGAGCCACAGTATGGCGCATGGCCATCTCAGCAACCAGAGTCCTGGCAATGCCAGTGAGATTGGCTTACAGTCTGGTTTGGGAATTAGAAGCTGCTATACTCATGGGAAAACCACATTTCCCACCTTAATTAATCTTGGAGCATGTCAAGATCTCTCATTTGTTTTATAACCTGCTACCTATAATTTCATTGGTGACCCTAGTTTCTTGTATTATGGGAAAGTAAATAACTTTTTCCTTATCACTTTCTCCACATCACTCATGTTTTATTATAACTCATTCATATTCCCCCTTACTCTCTCTTTTTCCAAGCTGAAGGGGCCTTAGTCTCTTTAATCGTTTCCTCATATGGGACCCTCTTCAACCCCCTAATCATCTTTAGTTGGCCCTTTTCTGAACCTTTTTGAGATGAGGAGACCCACATCTGTACACAGTATTCAAGATGTGGGTGGTACCATGGATTTATATTAGGGCAATAATATATTCTCAGTTCTTATTCTCTATCCCCTTTAATGATTCTAACATCCTGGATAAGATTAAGACTGATAAGTTTTTATGGAGGGGAGGATATAATGGGATAGCCTAATTTTGGCAATTAATCGTTCTTTGACTACTAGTGCAAAATATGCCCAATGGTTGTGATGCGGATGTTAGTGGGTGGATCTGAGTTACTACAGAGAATTATTCTCTTGGTGTCTGGCTGGGTGGTTCTTGCTCACATGTCAGATAGTTGATCGCCATATTTGGGTTGGGAAGGAATTTTCCTCCAGGGCAGATTGGCACAAGCCCTGGGGTTTTCCTTCGCTTGCAGCGTTGGGGCACGGTCATCTGCTGGTAAGATTTTTGCATCTTGAAGTCTTTAAACCATGATTTGCAAGGGTTCATGGCGTATCCTAGGTTGTCTGCTGCCTTCACAAAGGGAGGGGTGAGGCTGTACCCAGCACCACCCGGGGCAATGTTTTCTGCCCCATCAGGCACTGTGCTCTCAACACGGAAGTGGGAACTATGGGATAGCTGAGGAACAGCTACCCACAGTGCACCGCTCCTTAAATCGATGGTAGCCTTGGACCATGGACGCAAGCAATCTATTTTGTGATCGCATTGTGGACGCGCAAAACCGATTTTATAACATCGGTTTCGTAATATCGGTTTAAACTACTTCGAAATAATCGTGTAGTGTAGACGTACCCTTAGACTAGATGATCACAATAGTCCCATCTGACCTTAAAGTCTATGATTCTATGATTTCTGGATATTTAATATCCAGAAAAAATATACCAGAAGTATAAAAGATTCAGAAATGGGGGACAGTTACTAGAGCTATGGAAAATTCCAGGATATTTTTAAAGATTGTGAAATTAATGTGATGAGGAAATGAATGAGGTGACATAAGAGATAAGAATGCTGCCCGATTGACTTTCTCTAGCACTTATTTATCTTCTCATAGCACAGGAATAAGGAGATGAATGAAAATTAAATGAATGAAATTTAAAAATAAAATTTTATTTAAACACAACATATAGCCATTTTATGGCAGCAAATGCCACAAGTTACAGAGGCAAAGTGTTGGGCTGCATTAATTCTTCAGTAGCCATCTCTGCTTAGAAAATGACCTTTAAGGGGGATAGTGGTGTTTTGGGGAAATCCTTGTGGAACTGTGCTGGCCAGGGAGATGGGCAGAGCAACAGAGTCCTGGCATCCAGGAGATTGGCTTGGTTTGGGATTAAACTGCTTACTCATTGGGAAAACCACATTTTCTCCCACCTTAAATTAATTATTTGGAGAATGCTCAAGGATCTGATTTTCCTTGGATATATTTATTTTTACTATAGTGAAATCCTCCAGATCCCCTCTGACACTTATTTCTAGAGAAAAGGGGATGGTCCAGGCCAAGTTCTGGAAGATCAAGGATAGGAAACAGAAGAATGAGTTTCCCAGGAGGAGAACCTTGAGAATAGAAAACATTTATTCTCAAATAGATGAGCAACCAGTTTTAATTGTGGCAAGAACATTAAAAAAAATCATAAGGGAGAAAAAAAGCAGATGCCACAGTAACAGAAGTAGAACAAGATAGTAATTTTGTCCTTGGAGTTTTTTTTCATATGGACACTTTTGCAAAAGGAAATGTTCAGATCACCAGTCCATTTCATATAGGAAACTAAATAGTCATCAGGTCTGGAGTTGAAAACTGGAAATAAAAGACTGCATATCTTACTTCCAGTACATTAACTTGGATATCAACAACTATGTGTATTAACTTCAAAAATAAATGTTCAGAAATTCCTTTTACTTCCACTTAATCCTGAGTGAAGTATATGGCAACTGGATGATAGCTGGTTTAAGTAAAGATGGTACTTTTACTCCATTTTATCGGCCTTTTCGTCATTACTTCAATTTCACACCAAGGATACAATTGCAGTGCCACCTTAAGAACTAGAGTATTTCTCCAATCCGTCTTTGAAGTCATGGGATATACCTTATCAAAGGGATGATGTGGGGAAGACTTGGCAAGCCACTGGGCAAAGCTTGAATAATAAATATTGGTACTATTTGAACATTTCTTCTAGAAGTCTGGTTGGCAAAAGTTATACTGAAGACATTTTTTTTGTTTTAGAACTATTGGCTTATTTTAAAAAACGTTTGACTTTTCCACAATAAACTGCACATTAGTATTTCTGCATTGCTACAGAGTTGTTTACATTTGAACAATGTTATGAACTATGTTCAAATGTAAAATGCTGTCTTAATGCACATGACTGCCTAGTCCAGTGTATGCTTCAAATGAAGCTATTTCTATGAATTTGCAAGAGAGAGGATTATAAATTGGTCATTTTGTTCTTCTGCTTGGGTTTAATTACAACACTGGAAGGCCTCCTTGTCTCCAACTATATAAATTTACATATGAAGTACTAATGGCAAATACTCGTGTGTTCTGCATGCAAAATGTGTGTAATATTTTTAAGGCCTATTTTAATTAGGATAGCTAGTTTTTAATTTTCCTTGACATGCTGTGGCTGCTTAGTGTCCCATTCTAACAAAGAATGCAACAATGAAATAATTAAGACTGATAGATTTTAAAAAACAAAACAAAAAAAAACAAAACACTCTGGTTCCAGCTCTGGTTCCAACCAGGGCATCAAAACTCTCTCTTGAATTCTATATAATAACTTTTTGGCCTGATCTTCAAAGTTGTTAATACCTGACGTTTACGTTCATTTGCTGGAATTTTGAGGGCACCCACCTTTTTATTGCCATTCCTCTTATGAGCATCTTGAGTTCTTAAGGGTTTAGATTTCTGGACCCAAACCTTTACTTTAGGGAGCAAAGTCATATAGAACCTATGCTCAGTCCCTTTAAGTGCCTTATAGCCAATTAAAAATGCTTTGCAAGATACAAAAATATTATATCTGATCTCCATCTACTCATCTCCTCTTTTCTGTTCTTCCTCCCTTTTACCTTCCACAGTTAAGCTTTTACTTGTCTTTTTGTCCCCAGTCTGAACTATTGAATCCCTTTCTCTTAAGTTGTTTCCACAAAGCCTTGTTTCAGTTTGCCTTATTATTAACTCAGAAGCAAATTCTATGCATGAAGAATATTGTATGCGGATTGTGATGTTTCAGATACTGAAGGAAACTATACATAATGACTATACTTGTGTAGGAAGAATAATTGCTTAGAACACACTTAATGACTGTCAGGACTACTTAGAAGAATATCTTGTCTCACATGATCACTTGTGAAGCTTATTTTGTGCTATCACTTTTGAATATTCACTTTCCAAAATAGAAGAAGCAGAAGTCTTCACTTTTTATTTAAAAACATGAAACATATGTAATAGACAGTAAACAAGTAGTGGCCTAGAGCATTGAATACACAGTATTCACAATTCGGGGCACAAGCCCCTACACCCTTCCATCCGGGAGGGTTTGTGGGAGGAAGAAATTCTCAAGACAAAGCCAGCCCTGGAGTTGCTCATCCATTTTGAGTGGATAGCAGCAACCCTCAATTCCCTGTACGTTCATTACTTTTCTTTCTGAAGTTTTATACTTGGGTAATGTGACTGACATGCTGTTTCCTCCAAGCCCCTCCTGTCCGTTACTCCACAGGCTGCTCACCATCAGCTTTGACATCCGTGTTCCTATTTTCCTGTTCCTAATGCCCTTCTCTTTTAACATCCTCTGTCCCTTCCTTTGGTTTTCCTTTTGTTTCTTCTCATGCTTTGTCTGCTAGGTTGCTTTAGCAGCCTAATTTGGCACGTACCCTTAATTTGTCTTCTGGCAGATGTCTACACAGCGGTAGAGAAGTCAGTTCACAAGGTTATCAAATCCAGCTGATATCTAGTCTTGCAGTGAGTCTTGTAGTAAGGCAGAAGTACCCAATATCTAGCATAACTTTGAAGCCATTGTTCTGGGCCCTGTCTGCACTATATGTAGATCCAGGCAAAGCTCTCAAACACCAGTGCCCCTGGCCAGCTCTCCTTGTGTTCCCTTCCCCAGGTTTCTCTTCCAAATTTCTTGTGCATTCAACATGAGTCAAAAATCTTCTGCAGGGAAATGTCTAGGCCAGGAGGCTTGAATTCAAGCTGAATCCTCAGGGATGTTTCTTCAATCTTTTTTGTTTATTTGTTGCTAGCATGGAAGAATATTCGTATCATTGCACATTAAGACTTTCTTTTAATTGCCATGTTTGGCTTGCAGAAGTAAGCCTTCAATTTTGAGTAGAAACTGTAATGCTAGCAATGCAGAATGAAGAAAATGCAAGTATGTTTCTTTTAGGAATGCAAAGGAAGAATGTCAAGTTGTTCTATTCACTAACACTGTTGAAATGCTGAGACTCAGATTACTGTGTTGTTGTTTTTTACAGGCCAGTATGGAAATCCTTTAAATAAATACATTAAACATTATGAAGGATTGTCGTATGATGTGGATTCATTACACCAAAAACACCAGCGTGCCAAAAGAGCGGTGTTGCATGAAGACCAATTTCTGCACCTAAATTTTCATGCACATGGAAGGTGAGTAATTTTTATTTAAAACTATTCACCTTAAGAATACTTTCCATTTATTTTAACAAAATACAGATTCATTGGTTGAAGTACTATACAAGTGCATATAAATGCTACATGACTTGAATGTTAAAATATTTTAAAGATACCTTTCATAATGCAAGTGAATTAACTGTAAGTGTTCAGAGTAAATCACACTGAGTTGTAACTGTCATTTTTACTTAGACTTTCTCAAATTTTTCTTGTTTAACCTCAAACCAAAGATTTTATTTTTGGCTAAGCTTAAATCTATTTTGGTTTCTGAAATATATTAAGAGTGGAGTGAAATAGTTATTCCTGGTTTTATAATGCATTTTTGGACGTTGTGAATAACATAAAGCTGTACACTGAACTTTGCCTGTGAGTAGTCTTCATTGTAGAAAATAGTCCAATTTGGGACAAAATATTAAATTTCATAAGCAACTAAAAATGCATTTTCTATACTTAGATAACTTCAGTTTTCCGTTATAACTCCATGTTGTCAGAGAAAATTAGGTAATTCCATAGTGTCACATTGTAGATAAATGGGGTATGTTGGTGAAAACTAGCAGTGCGTTGCAAAGATTTGAAAAACCCTGGCCCTGCAGGTAGCTGCTCTTCCCCCCCCTCCCTTCCATAAAGAGAACTCTTACATTTAACTTAACTTCTGCTCTTCCTGATTTTTATGGTCAAATTTGCTCTGAGACTGTCTAAATGCTACAAGTGCTACAGGAGCACAGTTCTACAGCTATGCGACCAAAGGGATTTTTCTGTTATGTCGCCTGATTCTTTAGTAGTTATTAAATATCATTGATTTCCAGTTAATACTAATTAGGGTACTGTAGGTTCTAGTCCTAGGATCTGGCATGACAGAATCAAGGTTATTGAGTTCAGTATCTGGTTGGGAACCCCAGAGTACGTACCGTAGACACTCAGACTGAGGGGAAAGCAAAGCTTTAACACCTTTTGTGACCACAATTAGTAAAGACACAAACTGCAAAAAAAAGATAGCAAAAATACAGAGTTACAGTGATGTATTGTACCATTCCTCACATATGTACTCATATAGTCATACCCTTGCTTGGGGATCAGATGGTAAAAGACAACCTGCTCTGTCCCTTGCATGCCAAACGAGTCCCAGGGTTCAGATTGACAAATGACAATGACCCCCTTTATGTGGTGGTCTGGCCTCTTGTAGGGCCCAGGTGCTGTCATGAATAGTCATTCAAATGCGCAGTCTCCCTTGTTCATATCCAACTTTTATCCTATAGATAAATGTGTTAATGATTTTTGCTTATTACCATATACATCAGTTAATTGCCAGGGCAAATACGTGGTTAAGCATCTGCTGACAATCTATCCAAACATAACAAGCCTAGAATCAGCTCAACATTCCTGTGGTTACCTGGTAGCATTTTAGACAGCCCCTTCCCTTAAGCACGCTATTCCCAGTTCCCCAAAACTCAGAGTAACATGGCCATTTACCTGTGCCATAGTTCACGGGCCTCAAAGCCTTATGCTAATTTATACCTTATATTAACTGCTTAACCTTATGTCTTACAGCATATGGGCCTGTAGGTTCCTTGCATTATTGCCAAGTGGAATAAAATGCTAAAGATAGCTCTGTAGGCTACAACTGTAGTAAATCTATCCCCTTGAGAGATGGAAGTTAGGTTGAGGGAAGAATTCTTCTGTCAACCTAATGGTGTCATTGCTGGGCCTTAGGTCAGCTTATTTTTATGTCTGTCAGGAATGTGAATTTTTCACGCCCCCTGAGTGATGTATCTAGGTCAATATAGGTTTAGTTCTAGATCAGGCCTGAATCTAGACTCATGTGATATTGATTATAGCCATATACATCTCTGATGTGGGAAAGTATTATCTTTATTTGGCATGGTAGAACAGAGTTACAGAAAACATCACTTTTCAGATACCTTCATTTTGGTTGCCTCAGTGACTGCGTGCTTAACTTGAAGTATCCAGGGCTTGATATTTCAGAGTTTCTGAGCATCCAGAGCTGTCAATTATTTCAACTGGAGTTGTAGGTGTCACAGCTAAGCACCCAGAAAATGAGGAACAGTTAGTAGCCACATCTTAAAAATTTTAATCTGAGTGACTTGACCAGCATCACATAGGAAGCTGGTGGCTGAGGAGGGATAAAGCCCAGATTACCTGGATCCTAACCTCATGTCTTGCCCACAAGAACTATCCTTTCTATTCCTGCAGCAATTTGCCTTATTCAGTATGAACCTTCTGGGGGAATGCAAACGTGGGAAAGGAAATAGAAATTCTCAGCTGTTTATATCTAAGCAAAACCCAAATGGGATTTCAGGGAACACAGAAAAGGCTGCTCCTGTCGCCCTTCAGTCTTTTCCATTTCTATATTTTAAAGGCCTGCTGCAAACAATGAATGTTTTGGAACTTCTCAAAAAGACAAAAGAATCTTCATGTGTCTCAGCTGTGTTCCTCTGGGTGGTGTTCACCATTTCCTTGGATTACTTTTGAGGATCAGTGGGTGCATTATACCCTGAGCCAAGAGCTCCAGGTCTCCTGAGCTCCTAGTTACTTAGGCCTGGTCTACACTATGCGTTTAAACCGAATTTAGCAGCGTTAAACCGATTTAACCCTGCACCCGTCCACACAACGAGCCTTAATAGCGATATAAAGGGCTCTTTAAAACCGATTTCTGTACTCTTCCCCGATGAGAGGAGTAGCGTGAAATCGCTATTGCATGTCGGATTAGGGTTAGTGTGACCTCAAATCGACGGTATAGCCTCCGGGCGGTATCCCACAGTGCACCATTGTGAGCGCTCTGGAAAGCCACTGAACTCGGAAGCCACTGGCCAGGTAGACAGGAAAGCCCCGCAAACTTTTGGATTTCATTTCCTGTTTGCCCAGCATGAAGCTCTGATCAGCACGGGTGCGATGCAGTCCCAAATCCAAAAAGAGCCCAGCATGGACCGTACGGAGATACTGGATCTGATCGCTGTATGGGGAGACAAATCTGTTCTATTCAGAGCTCTGTTACAGAAGATGAAATGACAAAGCATTGAAAAAATCTCCAGTCTATGATAGACAGAGGCCACAGCACAGTGCTGTGTGAAAGTGTAACGGAAAGCCAAAGAATCAAATGGACGCTCATGGAGGGAGGGAGGGAATATGAGGACTCCAGCTAACCCACAGTCCCGCAGTGTCGAAAGTATTTGCATTCTTGGCTGAGCTCCCATGCCTGAAGGGTCAAAAACATTTTCCCGGGTGTTTCAGGGTATATGTCGTCAATTTACACCCTCCTCCCCCCCAAAGAAAAGGGGGGAAAAAACACGTTTCTCGCCTTTTTTCAGTGTCACCCGTGTCTACTGCATGCTGCTGGTAATGGGGTGTGCAGTGCTGAACACCAACATCCCTTTCCGGTGCAGACGGTACAATAGACTGCTATCATCGTTGTCAATCAGCCCGTGAGTGCTCCTGGCTGGCTTTGGTGAGGTCGACTGGGGCGCCTGGGTAAAAATGGAATGACTCCGGTCATTCCTGACGGATGGTACAGAATAGCTGGTAACCGTCTTCATCATAGCAGCGGAGGCTGGGCTCTCTCCCCTGCTACTCTTTAATGTCCGGCCTGGACTATCCTAGCAGCTGGAGGCTTCCTCCCCTCATTTTATCTCACTAAAAAGTCAGTGTTTCTTATTCCAGATTCTTTATTATTTCATCTCACAAATGGGGGGACACGCCACGGTAGCCCGGAGCGTTGAGGAGGAGGGAAGCAACAGGTGGGTTGTTGCAGGGGCACCCCTAGAATGGTATGCAGCTCATCATTTCTGCGGGATCCCTTGGGCTCTGACCCGGAGTGGCTGTGCTTCTGGTTCCCTAGTACACTTGCCCCATATTCTAGGCAGGACTGACTCTATTTTTAGACAAAACATAAAGAAGGGAATGACCTGGGGAGTCATTCCCATTTTTGTCCATGACCCCCGGCTGACCTCAGCGAGGCCAGCCAGGAGCACCCATGACAGCAGAAGATGGTACAGAACGACTGATAACCGTCATCTCATGCCAATTAACAATGGCATGGCAGATGGTACAATAAGGATGGTAACCGTCTCTGCACCGTGCAAAGGCAAATGAATTCTGCTGTGTAGCACTGCAGTACCGTGTCTGTCAGCAGCATCCAGTACACATACGGTGACAGTGACAAAAGGCAAAACGGGCTGCATGGTTGCCATGCTATGGTGTCTGCCAGGGCAATCCAGGGAAAAAGAGTGCAAAATGATTGTCTGCCGTTGCTTTCAGGAGGAAGGATTGAGTGACGACATTTACCCAGAATCACCTGCGACACTGTTTTTTGCATTGGGATCTCAACCCAGAATTCCAATGGGCGGGGGAGACTGTGGGAACTATGGGATAGCTACGGGATAGCTACCCACAGTTCAACGCTCCGGAAATCGACGTTAGCCTCGGTACATGGAGGCACACCGCCGAATTAATGTGCTTAGTGTGGCCGTGTGCATTCGACTTTATACAGTCTGTTTTGCAAAACTGGTTTATGTAAAATTGGAATAATCCTGTAGTGTAGTCATACCCTTAGATGTGTTTCACAGAATTCACCTGGCTGGGGGAACTAAGGTTGCTAATTAAGACTGCAGGGACAACATGACAGGAAAGCAGGGAGTATAGGCTTGGCAAAGACATTTTCTAACCATTGTCACTTTCTAATAATGTTTGAGTTACAGATATATAAAAGTAAAATATGAGCACAGCCTCCCCCCAACTCCTGGTGTCTGATCTTGATGCTCTTGAGAGCCCTGGGTTTGGTTGAAGTACTTAAGGCAGGGTCCCCAAACTGGGGGGCAGCCCCCTTAGGGGCATGTGGAGGAACATTGAGGGTGTGTGTGGAAGGGCCTAGGCCAGCCCCATGGGGGCCACTCTTCCAGACTAGCTCTCTCCCCATCCTCACTCCTCCCCCACCTGTGTTCAGCCCCCAGTTCTGCCCTGCCTTCAGGCCCTGGCCAGCCCCCATGGGGGGTGGGATGGGGAGGGAGTGCCACATTCCCAGTCCAGCTCTGCCCTCATTCCCTCTCTGTCCCTCCCTCTCCCAACCAGCTCTGCATCTAGCCCTAGCTCCATCCCAAGCTCTGCTGATGAGGAAGCCTTGGCTGTGCAGTAATGGAGGGAGGACACTGACAGATTCCATTATTGGTTAGGGAGGAGGATGGCTGGAAAAGGTTGCTCAGCTCTTGCATGTTGCAATGGTCTGGCCTCTTGCTTAGAAAAGTATCCCTCTTCTAAAACATCCTCTCTCCCCCTCTTGCCTGTGTCCTACAGCTGCCCACCCTATTCTGTGTATAGAGATATTTAAAGTCAAGAGCCCTACTTGAAGAAAACCCATTGTTCCAATAGGGGAGAGTCGTTCAACGTTGATGATTGTGCCATAGCTTCTCAGACAATTTTTCGGCAGGTGTCATGCTGCTGCTACAAAATGGATGCTCTAATCAACAAAGGAGGTCTTAATGCAGCATGAAGGTCATGCTCTAAATGATTACAATGGAAAGTAGAGCTCCTGAAACAACATGTGGTTTATAATTTGATATTGACACATCCTCAGTTTCACATTGACCACTTGTGATCAGTAAATCGATGAAATTCTCCAGAAAAGTACCGGTATTATACTGGTGTTATAAACAGGTTCCATCATCTCTTACTACATTTTACTTACCTAAAAATTTTAGCTGGTGTGGTATTCCATATTCTAAACATTGCCATTGTGTGTTGATATCTGCTGCATTTCACCAAAGAAGTGGTTTCTCTTCAATGGTGGATAAGTCATCCATATATGTAACTTTATCTACAAGCTAATTTTAAAGCTCCATTGGATGAAAATAGCTGAATAAAATTTAGACAGTTATCTTTGAAAGACTTTCCACTGTAAACTAGTCTCTTGTGTTCCAGTGCCATAAGGTAACTGAGCCCAGGAACCTGACAGTTTTTTTGTTTTTTTTTGTTTTTTGTTTTTTTTTGTTTTTTTTTAAAGATAGCATGAGAACATCTGCAGTTGCCTTAGAAAGGATTTAAAAAAAAAAAAAAAAAAAAAGCATGAAAGGGATATAAATCTGTGTGCTTCAGGGCATAAGCGAACTTCTTACTGAAGGGTGTTTAGGAGGAATCTTCCTACCCAGATAGGTGTCACTATTTTGGTTGAGCTCCTTGTAGACACTCACCAGGCTGCTGAATTTGGATCTCAACACTGGATTTCTGTGTTTTTTTGGCTTTCTGAGCAGACTCCAGGCACTACCTCTGGCTTAGGGTCTCTAGGCACACTATCAGGGTGCAGATCCTCCACCTAACTCTGTTCCCTCTCCAAGCTGGGACTTTATTGCCCACTTGCCTAGGCCCTGATGCTAGCATCATCTTCCCAAGGCTTTCCAGTAACTTAAGTACATCCATTCCAGAACTCCAGCGTTGTGGGCACTCTGCTTTACAGTTTATCCCTTCAGAGACATCTAATAGCTGAAGCAAACTGCTAAACTTGCATACGGTTTCCAACACAATCATTCTTCATTTTAGATGGCATCAGGGGTACAGATCTAGGCAAAACAAGAAACGTCTGTGCAAAAATCGCTCTCTGTTTCATCAACACTTTTTTCAGCATTCTTTGGGACTGTACTCTGTCTTCTCATGATTCCAGGACTCTTTCTCCAGGTCAGGCTTCTCTTCCAGATCCTGGAGTCACTGTCTGACCTCTGCAGTGCATTTCCTCTAGCTGTGGCTGGTGTCCCACAGTCAAATAGTTTTCTCTCTCTCTCTCCTCAGCCTCTGATTTTAAAGGGCTGTACCCACACCTAGGCTGTATCTACACTTAATATGCTACAGCAGCAGTGCTTCAGTGTACACAATCACTACAGTGATGGGAGGGGTTCTCTTGTTGATTAGTTAATTGACCTCCCCTAGAGGCAGTCACTAGATTGAAAGAAGAACTCTTCCATTGACCTAGCCCTGTCTAGACCAGGGGTTAGGTCAGCATAGCTACATCTCTCAGAAGATGGATTTTTTACATCCTGAGAGACACATCTATGCAGATAAAAGTTTTCAGTGTAGCCCATCCCCTGTTTTTTGTGCCCCTTATGGAGAAAAGCCACTGCTCCAAACCCCCACTCTGTGGACAAACTTGGTTGAACTGGTTCCCATAGGCTTCAGCCTTTCCACTGTCCTAAGGTGCTCCCTCTTGAGTAAGAGCTCTTTTTGGTGATGACTATCCATTGCTCCTGGTCTGGAAGAGACATGACACCAGCCGTGATAGCAGATGACTGACTATACATCGCCTGAGATATTTAGTGATGCAGAAACTTCATTAAATGAACCACAATTCAGAAGTGTTATGTAGGTCTCCAAATAGTCACAGCAGGTTAGTACCCAATTGCCGACTTTGGGATTTTTGCACCTTCTCCTGAAACATGTGGTACTGCCTGCTGCTGCAGGCTGAGTAGTGGACTAGATATGTCTGGTCTGGTAATTCTTAGATTAATTGTTTTGAATGCATTCTGAAACTAAATGGCAAAGATTAAATATACACACAGTGCTCAGTTTAGAAATAAAGTGTTATAAAAATTATGACAATCTTTAAAAATGGTGGTGCTGGTGTTTCAACCACAAAGGCAAACTGTGCAGTGTTGTGGGTGATATTTGCCAACAGGTAAATAGATATTAGATCAAGAAATCATTACTTACTGTAAACAGCAGTACCTGGCATAGGTAGGTGGATGGATTAAGGGCAAATATTTGGCTTTGGGATTCCTAACTGATTATAGCTTTTGTTTTACACAAAGCTTATTTTTATGGTAATATGGAAAAAAAATCTGTTTTTTTTTACATTTGCTATTGTATGAACTGACTTCTTAGATATTCAGTCATAACTCTGTTTTGAATGTACATTCAAAATTTCTTATTGTTATGTTTCAGAAGTTTAAGGACTGATTGTTAATAAACCATGCTAGCAAAGATTGTAAATGCACTTTGTGGAGAGGGGAGAATATTGCACATTTTTGCAGCCATTTAACTACAGTAAACTGCCACTTAAATACCACCCAAAAAAGATGTCTTCTACGATCTGTTTTCAAAAGTCATCTCAAGTGCAGACCCATTTGAGCTTGTAGGGTTTAGGTGAAATGTCTTGAAACATAGACTCTGAGTCTGCAATGGGCTGCACCAAACAAGTCCTTGAGTCTTTGGTCTACACCTAAAACTTAGGTCAACCCAGCCACGTTTCTAAGGAGCGTGAAAAATCCACACCCCTGAGCTATGTAGGGGTAAGACGACCTAACCCCAGTTGTAGATGGTGCTAAGTCGATGGAAGAATTCTTCTATCAACCTTCCTGCTGCTTATTGGGAGAGGCGGATTAACAGCGATGACTGACGCGCACACACACGCACACCCCATTGCTGTGGTGACTGTCTACACTGAAGTGCTACAGCAGCACAGCTGCAATTGTGCTGCTTTAGTGGTTTCAATGTAGACATAGCCTAAGCCAAAGTTATAGACACCACTAGATTGATGGAACAATTCTTCCATTGACCTAGCTACCACTTTTGAGGGGATAGATTTACTACATTGATGGAAAATCCGTCTGTCACTGTAGCAAGCAGCTACACTGCAGCACCACAACCGTGCTGCTGAAGTGCTTATAGTGTAGACCTACTTTAAGGCTCTGCCTGTGTGTAGTGGTCTGCCTGCATGGAGCCAGTTGTAAGACTGAGTCCTTAGCAGAGGAATTTATATTTTAAAATCTCCATTCCCTAGCTGAATTCTTAGCTTAGCTTGCAGTCTGGGTGATATTTTAATGGCTCAGTTGTAAACACTTGATAATACAGATTAATATAATACTTACATCTCCTTCAATGTGCAAGGATATTAAGCATACCTACACCTCTACCCCGATATAACGCTGTCCTTGGGAGCCAAAAAAATCTTACCGCGTTATAGGTGAAACTGCGTTGTATTGAACTCGCTTTGATCCGCAAGAGTGCGCAGGTTTCCCCCCCCCACACACACTGCTTTACTGCATTATATCCAAATTCATGTTATATCGGGTCATGTTATATTGGGGTAGAGGTGTACTTCTAAACTTTTTAAAACTCTAAACTTCTACGAAAGGAGAAGTGCCTGTTAAAATGAGACAAAAGCTTTTGTAGAAGTGTGGCGTATCTATATATTACAGTGCTTTAATCCTCACTTCAGAAGATTCACCCTTTTAAATTGACTTTGAAGATCTTGGCTTATTCCTTAGTCTTAGTGACTTTTGTAACAGACCATTAAAATATTGCAGAAGTATGAAAAATTGTAATTCTAAGCAATTATCCAAAGCCTTTCTACACAAGAGATGTTTTTGTAAGGAGAACAAAGCTATTCTTTTTAGATGGGGAGAAGCACTTTAGCAGTTTTGCTAACAGTAAATGTATCTCAAAATAGTATTCTAATAGTATTCTTTAATTGTCAATAACAGATTTATGAATATTTCAAAACATTGAAAACTAAATTTCAACTTGCTGATCAATTTTTGTTTAATATTCCAATTTAGAACAATGCATTACTGTGTTTACATTTTTTTGCATTTGTTTTTCGAGGTGGGGGGGAGTGCATATACATGAAAACAGAAACTGTCACAATAATTCTTTATAAAGGTTTGAACTCTTAGAACAACTTCATGAATTAATTGCTGTAACTTGCTGAAGCTTTTCCAGAGCAAAATTCTAATGATACCAGATGGGTGTTTCATAAACTTAATTGAGCAGCTCTGATACCACCTACAAAACTTTTTTCTTTTCTGTGGCTGTTTCCTTCTGGGGCTTTGTGGAGGATCAGAGACTACTGCTGAGAGAAGTCCATGTTTGTGAATGAAGACGCAGAGGGCCTCATATTCTAACCTAACTGTTTTCTTGGGCTCATCTGGTGCATTTGGAGCTGGTTTTTCTTTACAGAAATATCTGATGGCCAGGGTAGGCTGTAATATCACTTCATTACTTGATTTTTAACTGCCATCGGTTCCCTATATAGAGAAGAATCAAAATACCCTTCACCTCAGTGTCCAGAAAACTTGCTGGTGGCATTGGGGGGAAAACAATGTGTGAAGAATCAGAGTATTCAAGTGTAGCTGGCTTGCTTCAGCATGATCTGGCTTTTAATCTGTAGATGCTGCTTAATAACATGAAGACCAAAGACATTTACAGCTCTTTACATATGTCATTTTAATTGAACTGATACTTAGATAACTAGTCTCTGCTAGTAGTGTCAAATATATAACTATTCTATCGCTACTGTGTGTCGTTTTTCTGACAACTTACTACTTCAATATTGTACTAAAACAAAATGCACAGTACACCACAACCACACAAAGCAATTAACTTGTAAATACAAATTGAAATAAGCTCTTATACTATAAGTTTACCAAATAAAGTAAACCTTTTTCAACTTTAAAAACAGATATTACAGTAAGTTGTTTATAATTGGATAATCACCTAAATACCATTTGTTTGGCAGCTTTAATGCTTGAGATTTAAAATGAACACTTAATAAAACACCAGCTTAATAGGGCAATTAAGGTCATTACAAGTAACACATGGAAACCTGTTAAGGTTTATGATTCTAAAAATTTATTGTTTAGATCAGTTGACATTGCTGCCTTGCAGACAATACAAAACTTACTTTATTTTTTCAAGGTCTGAAATAGGAGAAAATAAGTTACATGTGCAAGAGATACAGGTTAGAATTAAAGTTAACCTGCCTACAGTTATTTTTACATGCCCAGGATCTGCAAACCCAGTTGATTCTCATTCAGGTAGGTCCCCTACTGCTCTCGGTATCCTGTTGCAAGGGTAGTGAATTCAGAAGGAATGAGACACTAAAGGGACTCCAATATAGTATAACTCAGTGGTTCTCAACCAGCAGTCTGGTCCCCCTGGGGGCAGGTTTCAGGTGGTCCACCAAGCATGGCCAGCATTAGACTCACTAGGGCCCAGGACAGAAAGCCAAAGCCCCGCCATGCAGGATTGCAGCCTGGGGCTGACGCCAAAGATTGAACAACTTAGCTTTGCAGTGCCCCCTGTGGCATAGGGCCCTAGAAAATTGCCCTTCTTGCTACCCCATAATGTTGGCTCTGGCTTTATATGCAGAAAAACAGTTGTGGCACAGCTGGGCTGTGGAGTTTTTATAACATGTTGTGGAGGGGGGCTCAGAAAGAAAAAGATTGAGAACCCCCAATGTAAGTATGTATAAGGGAGTTTGATTGTAAAGGAGTTTAACTTGCTCCATTGTATGCCTTACTTCTTAATATGGGATATTGGTGTCCATCTCACTGGCAGTATTTTACTTTCTAACAGATTTTTCTTCTTGATCACAGATACTGTCTTATTGTTTTGATGTTCACTTTCCTTTAATATACTCTCCAACAGTCGTTTCAAAACCTTCTTTCGTAATATTACATTTCATTTTAAGGTTGAAAGAGAATCTTGGCTTCTGTAGCAATCTTGTAAATCAGATCTATCCCTTCATCTCAAATGATCAGTGTAAGGTAATTCATGATTCTCGGTGGAAGATTGAATCTTTCATGAAATCTGCAACTTAAACATAGGAAGCTATATTTTGTCATGTTAACTCCTGAGGTTGCAACTTCCAAACTGGACTAGAAATCTACTTGAGTTCTTGTGTTGGCTCAACTCCTTGCTCCTGCAGGGTCCTTGACCTTGCGTTGAAAAAGGTGGAAACTTTGATCCAAGGAATGAAACTATCTCAAAAATTAAAGAGTGATGGTAAATTGCCCTTCAGGGAAAGACTCTTCTCAGCGTAGACATTGCCAACATACCAACTACAGAACAAAAATAAACTTAAATAGGTAACTGAAGTTCTATTAAAGGGTGAGTTTATTGTGCTCAACGTTAATTAGTAATTGATTATTTTCATTTGAGGACAGGATTTGAAAAACTTACTTCGCACCTCATAGTCCCAGAATTAAGTCTGCCAGTCAGGATGAAAAATACATGTACAACTAAGACCCATGCATATTCAAAGGAATAATAAGCTGTCTTCTGTTTAACTGTACTGTCAATTAGCTTTCTACTTAATGCATTTAAAAAAATGTAATTTACTATCTCTTCCTTATACTTTTTTTTTCTAACCTGTTCCATCAGTCTGTCATCCACACCCACTAACCCCCACTCTGCATAGATTCTGCAAAAATTGATGACACTCCCCTGGGAAAGATTGCTACTCACCATGGGTTGAGTGAACAAATGGATTTTTCAAGTGCTTTTTGAGAACAAATGACTACATCTGCATATTACTAAATCATATTACAGGTACACTTCAGAACAGTTTTTCAAAGGCTCCTCAGTTTATCACTAATCTAAGATTTTTTCAGATTTTTATTCCAAACCATTTCATATCATTCTGGTTGAAGTCAAGCGTCTGAATTAGCTTCCATTGGAATGTGTAGCCTTAAGGAAAAAACTGTTTTAAAAACAGGTGATATATATGACAGTTTTTAATTTTTAACTGTGTGTAAGCCAAAAGGTCATTTACATGGTTAAACCTGTGGATATTTTTGTGTTCTGTAAGATTATTTGATTCAAAGATGATTTAGGATCTTATTCCAATATTTAATACCTATTATAAAAAGGTTTAAAGTTCAGTAGCAAAATGCCTTCATACGTTTGCTTCACTCTTACAAGTAAGGATGGCTACATATGATAACTATCTGTCAAAAGTGCAAATTTTCAAAAACTAGAACCCTATCTTAAACCAAATGTTTGAAACAGTTTTCTGTTTTTTTTAAATATGCTCACTTAACTGAGTGTTTCTAATGGCATTTTCATAGGTCAGCGCTGACAGAGGGCACCTATGGGATGGCTTGCACACTTGGGCCCTGAGTGGATGCTATTTACAGTGGATGCAGTGCAGTTGCTCCCTAGGAAACTGACAGGAATTGTTAGTGGCAGCAGTTCTCTGCTTTTTGTGCTCATCCTGCACCCTTTTGAATGTAGGGTCAGTGGCTCCGATTGACCAGTGTAGTCAGCACTGTATGGTTGCCTTTAGCAGTGGAGTCAGATAAGAGTAGGTAAGCAAAGTAGGAAGGCAGAATAATCATACCAAGCCAAAAAAGTGGCCCTGTAGTTACCATACAGTCGGATCGGTGCTTTTAATTGATAAATCTTGAACAAGTTTGCTATAACAGGCAGGGGACAGGTGGGGGAAAAAAAAGTAGTTTCAGCAAATTATCTCGAGTTCAGACTATAGACCTGTGGCAGTAGGGATTGGCCCCTTTAATTAAATACTGCTGAACAGCCCAACTACATTCAGGCGTAGTACCCTGGACTCCAGTTACCACTGGGTTAATGTGGAACAGGATTAATTTCTGGATGCTGTAACTTTACTGTCCCAAAAGTAGAGGCTGCTGCAAAAGGGTGCACATCCTGACAATACTGACAGTTTAGAGAGCCTCTTCAGGGGAGAGGGAAAGGCTGGTCATGATGAGACAATTACAATTCAGTGTCCTTACTAAAATGTACTGGTCTTATTCCAGTGTTCACGTTTTTATTTAAAATGTGCTAGTGGTACTGCAGAGTAAGAAGTCTTCATTTCAGCTACAGGCATAACTTTGGAACATGTAAATTATCTGACAATCAGTTAAACTGAGGATGGGAGTAAGCCTTATTTGGCTTTTTCGGGAGGCTTTTCCTTACCATTCAGTAAAACTCTTTAGATTCCCTTCAATTTTCACTTGAAATTAGTGCAAACCACTGACTGGTTTGATGAATAGGTTCATTTTTATTAATGTGTTCAAGTTGATGTTACTTCAGTAACGATTGTCATGAGATTTTTTTATGGGGGTGGGGAGTGGGCTTGTTGATTGTGCAGTCATTATGAACAGAGGGTTAGGGGCACAGTGGCCCCAGAGCAGTTTTCTAACACGTTATGTTAATTTTTTAGTCTGATATAGTATAGTGTTTTTTATAGTGCCTTCAGTCTTCAAAGCTGTTAGACACTTGGATATGTTTAACCAAGTAATTATTGACTTAATTTGAACAGGTCATGAAAATGAAAGGTGCTGAAAATTATATTGATAAGTAATCATCTTTAAAAGTGATATGCAAAGCATGCAGTCACAAATGAGATGGACTGAGACAACAATATTTTACCTCAATGAATGGGGGAGGATGCACTTCTCCACTCTGTCAAGAAGTGACTCTACTCTGGGAGTTGTTATTGCCAACTCAGTAGATAGAGAAGCATCATACTTGCTGGGAATACAGAATGACATAGCAGACCAGCTGAGCAGTAATTTGAGTCAGCATGAGTGGTCTCTTCACCCAGATCTGGCCAAATAAATTTTCCAGCAGACAGATTCCCCAAGTGGACCTATTTGTGACAGTCCAACAGAGAGCATTAGCAGTTCTGTTCCATATGAGGTCACAGCCCAAGTTCCATAAAATAACTTTTTACTGATATGGTCAGGCAGACGTCTCTGTGCTTTTCCACCAATCCCATTCATTTGCAAGATGTTGCTAAAGATAAGACTGGACAAGGCCGGAGTCACATGGGCATGGGCCATCAGCACTCTCCACAATTCTCCACTATCCTGGCACTAAACCTGCAATTTCACCTCCACTAGACTCAGACCTAATCTCCCAGGATCACAGTTGCCTACTCCATCTGAGCCTACAGTCCCTTCACTTAACTGCATAGATGCTCCATGGGTAGATGCTAAAGAGCAGACTTGCTTGAAAGATGTTCAAGAGGTCCTGCATAATATGAAAGCCTTCTGGGAGAGTTAGTTACCTTTCTAAATGGAAACATTTCTCCATCTGGTCTTGCCAATATGGGGTATCACCGACCGGTTCAACAAATTCTGGACTACATATACCCGAAACACCATGATTTTGCAGTTATACTGTCAAAGTACATCTGACTGCTATTTCATTGTTCCATCCTAAAGTGGACAATCATTCTGTTTTCTCCAATGACATAGCCATAAGGTTTTTAAAGGGCTTAGTTAGTCAAATTATATCTTCAACTGCAAAAGCCCCTTTCCCCAGGGGATCTAAACTTAGTATTGTCAAGATTTATTGGTTCCCCATTTGAACTGCTAGTTATCTGCTCGCTGCTGCATCTACCAATAAATGTGGCATTTTTTAGTGCCAATTACCTTGGCAAGAAGAATAGAGAGCTGCAGGCATTAATGTCGGGACTTCCTATATGATCTGTTTTAAGGACAAGGTTTACCTGCGCCTCATCCAAAGATCGTAACACAGACGGTTTCCTCTTCTTCCATAATTAAGCCAGTTTATTTTCCTATATTCTACCCAAAACCACGTACAACCAGAGTGGAAGAGTGTTTGGATACCTTGGATGTCAGAGCCTTGGCTCAAGGCTCCAGGGACAATGCTAGAGTGGGACAAGTTATTCTCTAATCTTTATTGAAATAGATCTGATTCCACCTCCTATGTTACAGGCTTGAGAGTTGCCAAGAGTGGAATGCATGTGTGCATTATTCTTTAAGATGGTTTGCACATGCCCATTCCACAACTCTCCCTCCTACCCGTCTCGGTACAACAGGAAAGAAAGGGGGAGATGGGGTAGGGATGGCTTTTCCCTTTAAACCTGCGTGCAGTGTCAAACAGCAGTGGGGGAAGCTTGAGCTGCCTAACAGGTTCTACTGAAGGAAAAAGTTTCCAGTGGCTGGGTGCTCAGTGCACTGACATTGAGAGGAATGGACGTGCAGCGTATCTCGAACAACAGTTACAGAACAGATTAGTAAACAGAGGTTTTTTAGTTTTTAGAAGATACTCAAAATACACAGACTGGGAAAGAATCTATTGGCTTATCGTGCAAGCCATTCCACTGCATTCTTCACTAGTAAATTTCTGTAGGAAAAAATGAGCTAACTGAAACATATATGAAAGAGCTTTCTGTTATAAAAATGTCTGCAGTTTGGACTGATCACTTTAAAGTCAAGTTTGTATCCAGATGCAGACTTTTTCAGGGCTTCAAAGGTGTTAGGATCCCTGTTTTTTATTCATATTCATCTGATCTGTAAAGTAATGCTTTTGACTCAATATAAATGAAAGTAGACAGGTTCTTTGCCTAAGAAGTAAGCTGGGAATGGAAAAGTGGAAACTGTTCATCTGTGTGGGAGGGGAAAGTAATTACAAGCTAGCTTAAAAATTGGAAAGAGTAACAAATTGTGCGAAACTGGAAGGGAGAGATTAGGGACTCTAAGGGTACGTCTACACTGCACGATTATTTCGAAGTAGTTTAAACCGATATTACGAAACCGATGTTATAAAATCGGTTTTGCGCGTCCACAATGCGATCACAA
>NC_133777.1:58953573-59183395 GCF_003597395.2 Chelonoidis abingdonii
GACGACGTCGTGTGAACGGATACAGCGTTAAATCGGTATATCAGCCATTAAACCGATTTAAAGTCGCAGTGTAGACCTGGCCTAAGGCTGCCTTTACATGCCTGTTAGTCTTTACTTTGGTTAGAGCTGTGTTTCCAAGTGTGCAGGAACTTCTCTTGGTGAGATATCCCAAGTTGCCTTGTGCACAAGGATAACAGTTGTCTCTTATTTTATAGGAACCTGATGTAGAAATAAACACTAAATGCTTTGCATACCTTAGCTGTCATCATATTGAGTCAAAATAAGGATGTCAGTAGTTTTCAGCTGTTTGATTTGTATGCAGTAATACTGTGCATACCTTTTTATGGCTAAAGTAAAATGTAGGATAGATATAATTATAGCTTATGAGAAAGTACCAAGGTTTTGTCTGAGCATAGATAGCAACTGTTTCAACTACAAATCTTCATGACAAAGGGACAGTCTGACCTCAGACAGTTGTAATTTTTTTTTAGTAAAATTGTTGAAACTGACTTTTTTAAAGCAAATTATGCAGTAACTTAAACATGGCTCATTATCGCATCTCCATGGTTATATATAATCAGTTCATCGATCATAATTAAAATAACAGCAATAATAAAAAATCTATTAAGTGAAAAAAATACAAAATCTGAAAATCTGCAATAATCATAATTAAAACCACAGTTCTTGAATATTTTAATTCAACTCTGGAGGTAACATCACTGTATGAAGTGTACTTTTATGCTAATATGGCAAACATGAAATATGAGAGAATTCGTTCTCTCTCTATTTTTTTTGTGGAAACGAGTGAAAAAGATTATTTAACCAGTGTTCAAGCAACATAGCTTGCTGGATATTGGTACTGCCTGTGTGGTGCTTTTTCAGGTTTTTTTTCAGCAATATGTGACTGCAAACAAGAAGGTCAAAGCCATATTTCAAATGTATTACAATTCAGTTTATGCATTTTAAGAAGTTTTTGCTATGTCAGTTTACGTAATTGTACTGAGCAAAATGGTTCATTTGCTTTCATTGCTAACAATAGGTAGCACATTAATAAAATGAGACTACAGTGCAAATCCCCAAGCACAGAAATTCAAAGGTAAGAGTCCTGTTGTTGAGGTACTATTTTGATCCCAAACTGTAAATTAACGTGGTTGTGTAGGTTTAAACCAATATCTATCTTTTAAAATATGTAGTATAGAATTTCATCATTACCACTGCCTATCTAAAGCTTTGGGGCTTAATTTAAATTGTTGAAATTTCATCCTTGAAATCAAATAACTTTCATCCCCCTCCCATATTTTCATCCTTGGAATTAAAGTAGAAAATTCCCACAAATCCTTAGCAAAAATTAATGGTAGTGACTTGCTAAACATGCTGAGTTATGATGATATTCTTTTGCTATCCTGGAGTATTTGCAAATGACTAAGAGGAGACCTGTTTGTTCCAAAGCTGTTTTTAATCAGATTATCTAACAGATTTATTTATTTATTTAGTTAAATTAACTGAGGTGAGTAGGAAGTGATGAGGAAAGAGTGAAGTCACTATGTAAAAACATAAAAGGATGTATTTTTATTTAAACCACTAGTCTGTTTTTACTTGTGACAAACTGCTTTGTTCATAATAAAAAGTTCAGTCACACTGCTTTAATTAGCATTTTTGTGTTATATGTAGCTTTACTCATATACTGGAACATAGTGGTGTCATTAGAAATCAGGAATGCTAATTCCAGTGGCTATTGAAAGTTTACCTTACAGGCCAGTTTGGTAGGTATGGATTCCCAGGATGGAGGTATTGATTCCTAGGATGTACACATTCTCAGATAGCAACAAAAAAAGTTTTATCATAAGGTACAGGTCATTTACCTCAATTGCCGTTGTGGAGTAGAAAATGCAAGATTGAAGAATGATGTGTAAATACCTCAGAAGAGGATTTTAGTGTCAGTTGAGACATGGAGCCTGTTTATCCTACTCTGTGTAATTTTAGGTTGAATCCAGTATATTCTGACTTTGTATATAATTTCCTTTTGTAATAAGGCCAGCTGCATTCTCAATTCCACTTACTTCAGTTGAGCAAGTGTGTCTGAGAGGAGAATTCGGCCCTGATTATATAGTATTCCTACACCTGTTTTTCATACCTCTCTTAAGTAGTTACGTAGTTCTCAGTGTTAGATATAATAATAAGCGTGTCCTTTATTTTCCAGTAGCTCATGATTGACTTCAGTTTATATAAATAAGAACTGGAAAAGTTTAGTCTTGGAGTACTGTATTTTATTTTCAATATGCTACTGTATCCCATGTAATATAGAGATCAAGGATCATTCTTTGCTCTAAGGATATAGACTAAGTTAAGGGTCTGCAGGCAGAATAAAAACATTTGAATTTCCTTTTAGAAAGAATACCATTCACTTGAGTCAGCTGTGATGGAGGTCTTGCTAGGATTTTTAACACACCAATGAAATCAGGGAGACTACATTATTCTTTCACACATGGGCCTCCCCAGGAGGAAGATTGCAGTCCCTCAAATGTGAGGGTGGAGATCTGTTACTAGAGTTTCAGCAGACGAATGGCGTCAAGGGCTTGTTTAAACACACCAGTTTGTCTTAAATCAGTTTTTAAAAATGTATTTAAATTCGTATAACCTTGTTAAACTTGTATATGACACCTATATCTGTTTAAACCTGCCATATCAATTTATCTTGATTTACAGGCATAATCTGATAAGAATGTCCACACAAAGGTTTTAACAGTCTGTTTAAAACAATACCTTTTAAACCAGTGCTGTGAGTATAGACCAGGCCTAAGCAAGAGCATATTGTGAACTTCGTTATACTGCGAATCATCAGCCTGATCAACTTCATTGTTTAAAATGGATGAAGTTGGCCACCAGGGCAGTTGTGTAACTTGTCAGTGTAATATCAAAACAAAGTAATATCTAATATTTTAGTTTTATTCTGTAACCTTAAATTCCTCAGTTTTCCATCTATTTGTCATTCGGTCTCTAAATATTTATAGTTTACAAGTACATAAAGTATATATCTCTAGAGATGTACCATTTACGTAAGGACATCCTGTAGACATAAACTTTCAGTGAGACATTTGTTTTCTTCTTACTACCAAATATAAAGTTTGTCTACCTAATCTCTTAAGCTGTGTAGCAGTGTGCATTTCTCATCCTGTCATAAATTACTAATTTACTTAAAGCTAATCTACCAGATGTTAACTTTGAGTATTGAGATTACTTTCTCAAAAGATTAATATAGAAAATGCTATTTTTTTGCTGGAGTGGTGTGTGTACTATTTAATAGAGTAGTTTAGAGAACAGGAAACTTAGTGCTTTGTTTCTTATTACTGAGAAGTAATATGGCTATGGAAATATAAGGATAGTTGTATTTGGAGGTATTGCTTATTGCAGTTTGTATTGGTGTTTGTATTGAAAAATCCAGAGAAAAAACTTGTCTGAATATAGACTTCACTATGCATTTTTCTCAGTTTAGATGAAATTGAGTCTTAATATTAAGAAAATGCTGAAGATATTTTTAAGAAACTTGAAAACTGAAGATATTATTTATTATTTAATTGATGTGTATACTGGAACAAAATTGGATTGAAAGTGACTGACAATGTGACTGACTTCAGACATTAACACCCTTCATTTTTTTATACTGTGAGCACAAATGGACAGTAGGTTTCATTATGTAAACTCTGAATCCGAATGTGTTTACACTGTGTACATCTCAATGTATAGGGGAGAAATTGGTTTTTTTCTTGTTTAAACAATGGATTTAAGAGAAGTCAATATTGATGTGATAATTGTTTGCTTGCTAGCAGATTAAGGGGAAAGTAAAGATGGAAAGAGTCCAGAATATTTATTATAATGACTACAGAAATGAAAATTACAAGCCAAGTAAAATCCTTTTTATATATGCTTATTTCAGCTTTGTCTCACTAATTTGATTATTCTTCATAGTCACTCTGTTTAGGCCTATTTGACACTTTCTACCGTTAACAGTTAGTCCTGCCTCCTTTATGCGCACGAAGACTTTTTGTAGCTGCTCCAAGTGTTCTGTCCATGAATCAGAAAAGATGTCCACGTCAATGCAGGTTCTCCGAATCCCGCTAGGAGACTATGCACAAGTTTTTGGAAAGTGGAGAGTGCATTTCGCAGCCTGAAAGGAAGCACATACAAATTCATACCCCCTACATGGGTGCTGAAGGCTGACCTTTCCTTGGTGGATTCATCTAGCAGTACTTGCCAGTACCCCTTCTTTAAGTCTAAGGTAGAGATGAACTGAGCCTATCCCAGTTTCTCCAATAGCTCATATGTGCGTGGCCGTGGATAGTTGTCTGGGCAAGTTACAGCATTTAGCTTAACGGTAGGGCACGCAAAAGCATATCTCCCCATCTGTTTGAGAGATAGAACCACTGGAGAGAATTCCCGGAGAGAATCACAAAGAGAGCACAAAACAAAAACTCCTCCCACAGATTTGAAAGTATCTTCTTCCCTTATTGGTCCTGTTATTTGAGCTTTTTAACCCCTTACAGGTAAAGGAGGGATTTTATGCTACTCTATATGACACTCCCTCTTTCTTGATTTGAGGTAAAGATCTGGGATGGCCCTTACTAATGACATCTGAGGCAGGATATATGCAGTGTTGTAGCCATGTCAGTCCCAGAGTATTAGAATGGAGCATGGTATGCATCAATGTCACAGAACAAATTAGGAAGGATGGTTTAGTGGTTAAGGCATCGGACTGGGGCTAGGGAAATTGGAGGTAATACCCTGCCACAGGCTTTCTATGTGAATCTTGGGCAATTCTCTTAATCTTTGTTCCTCAGCTTTGTATTTACAACATGGTAATTCCATGTTGTCTTGCATATTTAGATTGTAAGCACTTGACAGCAGGGCCATCTCTTGCTATGCTTGTGTAGTGCCTAGAACATTGAGTCCTTGATTTCAGTAAGAGTCTCTACGAGAGGAGAAGAGAGGAGGATAATATTCTGTAACACAATCTCCATCCAAGATTTCAGTAAGGATAATTGTCTCTGTAGCTTGAGAAGGATGAACGTCGATCTGTGTTGAACACATGAATTCAAGTTAATGTGTTATGAAGCACATATGTTATGAGGCAAATGGGTTCTTTGACAGCATCTCCAACTTCTGTCACTATTCCCTTCCTATGTGATTCTGAAGCTGGGTAGGTTCCTCTGCTGATAGGTGTGCTTTTGGTTCCTTGCTAGTAGTGCTTCCTGAGAACAGATCAAAAACTCGAAGCTTGACCACCTCTCAGAGGATGTAGACCTAGGAACGTTCAGGAAGATTAAGACAGATCACCTGAAGGTGCAAAATCAGTATGAATCTTTAATTGATTTGTCTTAACTTCTGTGTGTCCATGTAGACAAGCCTTTAGATGTCTGGCTTCATGTGAATCCATTCCCTTGGTGTTTAGGAGTGGCAGCAGCACCTGTGTCCATCTCATTGTTTGAATGTACAGTAAGGCACTTCTGTAATGAGGAGGTGTCATACAATAGAGATAAGACCTAAATGAAACTGATATTGCAAACTTTATTAAACAAAACCCAGGTTGATTTTATTTTAAGAGCTTCCTAGTGTTGGGAGGGTGATTCTATATGCAAAACAGGAAGCTTAAATGTTGCAGTACTGATTAATTTAGATGACTAAAATAAGTTGCCAGGTAAAGATAATTATTATTTTTGTTCAATTGGACTATGCAGTTGTTGATTTAAAAAAAATACTTTATTAATGTGGCACTTGTCATACTGTAATATAAATAATAGCGTAGGAGTGAAAATTAATTTTGGGCCTAATAGCTGTGGATCACTAGTGGTGTATTAGTTATTGCAGCACTTGTAAAAACTGTCATGTTTAAAAAAAGCAACAAGGCTGACGTTTTATGTCCTGATAGCTTTTTCTTCCACTTAAATATTAGAGGTTGAATTATAAATCTGTGCTCCTGATTTCCAAAGAGATCATTTATATTTCTAGTGGGATTAAATATAGTTGGTATGTTAAATATAGGTAAATCTGTTCAATTTAGATATAGTTGAACTGCTGTAGCTGTAGTAATCCTTGCGCATTTTTTTGAACTTTTTATTACAAGTGTTGGTGTCCATCTTACTTCTGAATTTAATATCAAACTAAGCTAACAGTATACCTGTACTTTAAGTCTCTATGCTGGAAATTGCAAGTAAAATAAATTGAAAATGAAGAGATTACTAATTTGAATAGTGTATAATGCTTTATCAAAGAAAAGATAGCTCTTCCTTTAGTTACTCCTGTGTTTTATGGAGGAGTGGGAACAAAAGCCATAGTTAAGGCTGAGCAGGTAAGATTAGGTTTGTGAACTTTTAAGAGTGGCCATGATTTCTGTCTTACATTATTTTGTTAGTATAGTTACATCAGAAACTTCTGAATACCATTATGTACTGAACTGAAATAATTCTTATAATACATTTATCTGTCTCGTGCTCTATGTAAGGAATATTGTTTCCATATTCGTAATATTTTTAAAGGATTTGCAAGGTGTTTTTACTATCTACATTTTAACACAGTCTGTGTTCAGTCTATATTTCAGTTTACTATTTTTTGTTTACTTCATAGACACTTCAACCTTCGAATGAAGAGAGATACGTCCCTCTTTAGTGATGACTTCAAAGTAGAAATATCAAATAAAGTAGTTGATTATGATACCTCTCATATTTATACTGGACACATATATGGCAAGTACAACAACAATTTCACATTGATTAAAAAGTGCAATGATTTTAAGCAAATACTATTTGATTTTAATGTTGCTTTGATTTATGAAGTGGAAAATACTTGATCAGATTGCACAGATATTAATTTAAAATGTCCTTAATTGAAAAAATACTAAAATATGATGCATGGACATTGATTGATCTTTTCCTAACTTAGTTTTGGTGGATTTACTGCAAAATACTTTCATAACTTTTTTAAGTCATTCAAAGTCTGAATGTCCTTCATTTTAAGCACCTTCTCAAGAATGTGGGTACTGTACTTCTGAATACAGTCTTTCTTTCCTTCCTTTCTTCCCTCCTTCCTTTCAAACAGATGGTGACTTCAGTCTGTGTATTTTCACTTAAAGATGAACTAAACCAGATGGCTGAACAGTTGATTTGACCATCCCCTATTCAGTTATACTGCTGAGTGGCCCAACTACAATATCAGGCAACATGGTACCTGAGGGATTCTGACAAGCAATGTGGTGAATTTAGACACCCATATCCCAAAAGATGGCCCCTGTAAAAATTGTATGTAATCTGGTGCTTAGCCCTTGGAACAAGCTGAAAGTGGAAGCTAGTCCTGACCTTCCCCGTAATGCTTGCTGGAAAAGCTTGAAATTTTCTGTTAAGTTTCTACAAGGATTATGAAATGGCTACAGATGATTGAGTATGAAATATTGAATTTGATGCCTGTTGAAATTTACTTCCAGAGTTCACATACCTTGAACTATAAAACTTTATGCTCATATCGAATGGTGAAGGGAATCCAGAGAGTCTTCATCAGTGTAGAATCAAGAACTCGGTCATTGACTGTAAATGCATGCATTCCAGAATATATATAACTGGAGATGTAAATTCTGGGGGGTGGGGAAGAGTGTTCTCCACTACTGGTGGTTCATACACAAGATTTTGGTTCCTGTTAACAACGTGTCTCCATAAGAGAGCACCATCTAACAAGTGATATACTTATGGTATCTTGCCCGTCTTGCACCCCTCCTTGCTCCAAAATAAAATGTTGGAAGACATGTGGGGTTACATAGTTGGTTTCCTTAAGTGTGTTCTGGGCTCAAATTTGAGGGTGGGGGTAAATTTGCAGTCATTTTTGTCATGGTTTTTTGGGATACAGCCCCTACAAAATGTCATGCTTTTACATCTCAGAGTGCTTGAATGCTTGTGTATAGCCAGACTGTCTTGAAGACAGCCATGCCCTGTTGGAATCTGGGGTAAGATATGTAGTGGAAATCTGGGGTTCTTTGGTTAAAGGGTTCATATGAGAGCCCCCCCACAAATGTCCAGTTTTTAATTTGCTATGTGCTCTAAAATCAGGTACACAGTGAAGCTAGGGTGGGGAGCTGAGAATAAGCAGGCAGGTCTTATACCATTGACAGGTACATAGTTCTCAGATTTTGTAGGAGTGGAGTGTAAGGTCAGGGAAACTGTAAGAAGAGGCTCATCTTAAGGCAAAAGATCAGCTTCAGCTCTTCGAGGGAAGTGCTTAGTGAAGAGGCCCTGGCAATTGATCCATTTACCTCAACTCAGCTGGTTGCTTGAGGAGGCTGGTTTTCATCTGCAGTCCCAGTGACCATGAGTTCAGATCCGCTCCTCATCTGACTCTTGTGATTGAATTTTAAGCATGTAGAGTCCACATACAGATTCATCTGGGTTCATCTTGTGTCTGGAATCGTAGCCATTCTCAATGCAAATGATCTGCTGGGTCCTAAAGGGATAGCCAGACTGAAACTCTCCTCACCAGTCCTGCTGGTTTCTCCAGCTGCTAATTGTGGACATGTGAGAAGTGCTAGCAAAGTCTCTCTACAGCACCCCTTTGGTCCCCTAATTGCCCCTCAATTGTGCCCTATGTAATTTTGGAAAACTGGAAGTTCACATGGAAAGATATTTGTAGGATATACATGCCTTGTTCCTCATTCTATTCCAGAACATAAGATTAACTTTCCCAATTTAAACATTGGTAAATGAGCAAATGCAAAGTTGAAAGTCATTTCAAGACTTTCCCATATGAGCTTAACCCCTTTTTTTTCTTCTTGATGTCTGAACAGAGGAGTCTTCGTCATCCCTTAGCCTCTTCCAACCAGTAGCAAGGATTCAGGTCACTGATGCTTTACAGCAGGGGTAGGCAACCTATAGCATTCGTGCCGAAGGCAGCATGTGAGCTGATTTTCAGTGGCACTCATGCTGCCTGGGACCTGGCCACCGGTCCGGGGGGCTCTGTATTTTAATTTAATTTTAAATGAAGCTTCTTAGACATTTTAAAAACCGTTTTTACTTTACATACAGCAATAGGTTAGTTAAATATAACAGACTTATAGAAAGAGACTTTCTAAAAACGTTAATGTATTACTGGCACGTGAAACCTTAAATTAGAGTGAATAAATGAAGACTTAGCACACCGTGTCTGAAAGGTTGCCCACCCCTGTTTTACAGAATACAGTGAAGGTCCACTGAAGAGCCTGAATAGGAGTGCTGATTTGGAGCTGTACAGGGCTTGCTTAGAGAAAGGGGGTTATGATACTGTGATAATCCCAGATCCCCTGTGCGGGATCACTTAGTTTAGTGGGAAAGTATTGCTTTAACATTTTCCAGTGTTTTGCTTTTTAACACTTGGGCCTGGTCTGCACTAGGGGAGGGTGTTGATGTAAGATACGCAACTTCAGCTACGAGAATACTGTAGCTGAAGTTGAAGTATCTTATTCCAACTTACCTCCTGTCCTCATGTAACGGGATCGACGTCCGCGGCTCCCCCATCAACTCTGCTACCGCCGCTCGCTCCAGTGGAGTTCCAGAGTTGATGGGGAGCGCGTTCGGGGATCGAGATATGGCATCTAGATTAGACATGATATATCGATCCTGATAAATCAATCGCTACCCACCGATACAGCGGGTAGTCTGGACGCACCCTTGTTTTGTTCTTGTAACATTAACCTTTTGAAGTACATGTAAGGGACTCGAATTCTGTATTTCTTGGTTTGCCAATGTTGGAAAATCATGAGTACAGGGCATTGCTGCGTACCTATTACTTTATCTGTATGTTAACCAGCTGTTCTGCATGTGAATAAAAATATATCTGAGGTGGTCATGGGAATTTTAGTTTTACAGCTTTGTGCTTCAGAATTTCCTTTCTGAATTCATGTTTCAGGTGTATTCTCGTAAGTAAGTTTAATTCACACACTGTTTCCTGTATTGATTTCAGAGTGTATCCTGGAAATGTCTTTGTATATAAACTGTAAGAATGTTTTGAGATGGATGTAAATGTTTTTTCAAAATGCACTTGCTGCTTTGTTTAATAGGCGAACAGGGAAGCTTTAGCCATGGATCTGTTATTGATGGAAGATTTGAAGGATTTATCCAGACTCAAGGTGGCACCTTTTACGTTGAGCCAGCAGAGAGATATATTAAGGACAGAACTCTACCATTTCACTCTGTCATTTATCATGAAGATGATATCAGTAAGTACTCTCACTTTGTGCTGCAGACAAAGAGAAAACGTTTTCATTAAATGTAAAACTGCCTAAGCCGTTGGTAAGTTTCAAACTGAGGGGTCTATGGAGACAAATATTCCAAGATTCTCATTATCATAGAACAGTACAAGTCATGATGTCCTGAAGTGATCCATGTGCAGTTATGGTATGAAAGGAATCGAGCGCAGGCACAAAGCTTACCCCACTTCAAACTTTTATTTGTTTTTTGGTTTTTTTTTCATTTGCTACTTGGCCTCTTGGACTAGCCCTCTAGCTGCCAGACTAGTGTATTAGTGGAGATCTTTCCTGCAAAGTTAACATAAAGTCTTCCCTTGAGCTTCTTAAAATGTCACATACTGGCCATTATGCTTTCTTGTGAAGTTCTTTGGTATCCAAAAGGAGGGATGAGTAATCTTAATTCACATTAAAGTGCTCCTAGCTTCATATAATTGTGTAAGAAAGATACCAAATTTAGCCATGTGGAAAGCAACAGCTTTCCCTGCACATATGGGTCCCAGACTCCTTCAGACTGGTACTTTAAAAGGTGCAGTAACAGCCAGCATCTGGCATTCTGGGGCACAGTTCTGAGGGGAGTTTTCAGTTGTTGAGGAAGTGCAGAAAATGCTAGCTACAAAGGTCATAGATTGTAATGCTAGAAGGGACCATTGTAATTATCTAGTCAGACCTCCTGTATAACATGGGCCTAAGACTTCTGTACATTTTGAATTAATTCCTGTTCAAACCAGAGCATATCTTCTAGAAAACCATCCGATTTTGATTTAAAAATTGCCAAAAATGCCGAATTCACTTCGACCTTTGGTAAGTTGTTCCGTGGTTAATTACCCTGTTGTAAATGTACATCTTATTTCCAGTCTGAATTTGTCCAGCTTCAACTTCCAGCCTTTTGTATCATGCTGTACTCTTATCTGCTACATTAAAGAGCCTATTATTAAAGTTTCATTTCCCACATAAGTAGTTACAGACTGATCAAGTCGCCCCTTATCCTTCTCTTGTTAAACGAAATAGCTTGAGCTCCTTAAGTCTATTGCTATAAGGTAAGGCATCGTTTTTTAATACTTTAATCATTCTCATGGCTCTTTTCTGAACCCTCTTCAATTTATCAACATCTTTCTTGAACTGTGGACTCCAGAACTGGACAGAGCATTCCAGTAGTGATTGCACCAACACAATAGAGGTAATATAAGCTCCCCCACTCCTACTTGAGATTTCCTGGTTCATATATCCAAAGATCACGTTAGTGGCAGTCCTTTTGGACACACATACTATGGGAGCTGGTGTTCAGCTGATTATCCGCCGCTATGCACATACCTTTTTCTCAGTCACGGCTTTCCAGTATAGTGTCCCCCATTCTGCAGGTATGGACTATATTCTTTGATCTAAATGTGTAACATTACATTTGGCCATATAAAATATGTTCAGCCTTTCCAAGTGATCCATATTGCTTTGTAGCAGTGACCTGTCTCCTTTATTGCTCCCTGAGCATTTGCATCATCTGCTTGTGCACATTAATAATAATAAGGTTAAGTAGTTATAGGGCCAGGACATCACTGAGACCCAACTAGAAACATCCCTACTTGATGACTCTACCCTATTCACAATTAAATTTTGGGTTTGTCTACACCAGGGGTCGGCAACCTTTCAGAAGTGGGGTGCTGAGTCTTCATTTATTCACTCTAATTTAAGGTTTCGCGTGCTGGTCATATATTTTAATGTTTTTTAGAAGGTCTCTTTCTACAAGTCTGTAAATTATATAACTAAATTAATGTTGTATTGTAAAGTAAACAAGGTTTTCAAAATGTTTAAGAAGCTTCATTTAAAATTAAATTAAAATGTTGATCTTACGCCACCGGCCCGCTCACCCAATGCTGGTCTCGGGTTATGTTCACCTAGGCCAGCAGTGGGCTGAGTGGAGTCCAGGCCACAGGCCCCAGCTGGGAAGGGTCTGGCAGCCAGAACCCCAGACCGGCAGCAGGCTGTGCGGGGTGAGCAGATGGGACCCCATACGGGCAGTGGGTTGAGCAGCTCAGCCCACTGCCACTCAGGGGTTCCATCCGCCAGCTCCTGCCAGCTGGGATCCTGGCTACTGGACCCGCTCAGCTCGCTGCCGGTCTGGGGTCTCAGCCCTGCCCACATACAGTGGGTACCTACCTTCTCCCTGGTTCTGGTCCATTGTCTTCCTCTCTCTGCACTGAGCTAGGGGTGGGAGTGGACCGAGCACAGGGATGGGGGTAAAGGGTCTGGCGAGGAGCTAGAATGAGGAATGGGGCTCAGAGTTGGGGCAGGAGGTATGGGTGTGGGGGCACTTACTGGGCAGCTCTCATTTGGTGTGAGGGGTGCAGGTGGGAATGTGAGTGGGGGTGCAGGAGCTCCCGTTTGGTGCTCAGGGTGGGGGTGGAGATATGCAGGGTGCATGGGATGTGGTGGGGCTGGGGATGTGAGGGGTGCAAGAGTCAGGGCAGAGGGTTGGGGGCATGTGAGGGGGGGTGCAGGTGTCGGGGTAGGGAGCTGGGTATGTGTGGGGGTGCCAGAGTCAGGGCTGGGGTCATGGGGGTGTGAAAGAGTCAACATAGGGCTGGGTGGTACAGGGCTCAGGGCAGAGGGCTGATGTGTGTGGTAGGGGTCAGGGCTCAGGGCAGAGGGCTGGGTGACTGCCCCCCCTCAGAACCCTCCCCACTCCTTGTCCCAACTACCGCCTCCTGGGACCCCGCCCCCTGGGACCCCACCCCCTGTCTAAGCCTCCCTGCTCCTTGTCCCCTGACTGCCGCCCCAGGACCCTACCCCTACCTGTCCCCTGACTGCCCCAACCCTTATCCACACCCTGCACCCAGACAGAACTCCCTGGACTCCCATGCCTATCCAGCCTCTCCCCGCCCCCTGACAGGACCCCCCAGAACTCTGGACCCATACCATCCCCCCCTGCTCCTTGCCCGCCCCAACCCCTCTCCACACTCCTACCTCCTGACAGCCCTCCTCCAGAACTCCCAACTCATCCAACCCCCCCCCAGCTCCTTGTCCCCTGATCACCCCTTCCAGAGACCCCCACCCACCCTAACTGCCCCCCCTGACCCTCCTTGTCCCCTGACTTCCCTGACCCCTATCTACTCCCCCAACCCCTAACAGACCCCGGGACTCCCATGCTCCATCCAACTCCCCCTGCTCCCTGACTGCCCCCTCCAGAGACTCCCCACCCCTAACCACGCTCCCAGGATCCCACCCACCCTGGTCCCTGTCCCTTGACTGCCCTTACCCAACCCCCCTGGCCCCTGACCCGTTACCACGAGGCTGCCCGCTCATCTGGAGCCGCGTGTGCGTGCGTGCAGCCCCGCCCCGCCCCTCCCCTCCCCTCCGAGTGCTGCGCACGAGGCAGCAGGGCTCCAGATGAGCAGGGAGTGTCTTTCCCTCCCCACGGACCCAAAAGCTGTCCCACAGGAGCGCGCAGCCATGGCCCCCAGAGCGCTGCGTGCACGGCGGCAAGGCTCCAGGGGAAGGCAGAGGAAGGGGCGGTGGCTTGCTGCGCTCGGCCGGACGCTCCGGCTGGGGAGCGTGGACCCTGCAGCTTACCGCGTCGGCAGGATTTTTAATGGCATGCAGAGTCCCAGCAGACAGCCGCATGCCATTAAAAATCAGCTCGCGTGCCATCGGTTGCCGACCCCTGGCCTACACTGTAGCTGTCTATACTGCAGCTGGAGCTCAAGCTAGCACATTAAAAATAACAGCATGAGCATTGTAGCTTGGGCTCTCAAGCTTTAGTTTTTATGTCAGATACTGACTCCTTATTTGCTTTATTAACCAAATTTATAATGTCAAAAATATATAAAGTTTTAAAAGATCTATTTTCCACAGTCCTGTGTCAGTTGCTTCATTATTTTGACAGGGATCAGTGTCAGGCTGATAAACCTATAATTACCAGGATCATACTGTTAATCTTCTAAAAATATTGGTACATCAGCTTTCTTCCAGTCTTCTGGAACTTCCCCAGTGTTCCAATCCAAGAGTTATTGAAAATAGCTCCTCAGCCAGCTCTGTAACAGCTCCTGTTTACTTGTTGTCCTGACCTGCTGATTTTAAAATGTCTGACTTTAGAGCAGTGGTCGCCAACTGGTCGATGTGATCGACTGGTCGATCTTAGAGGATCTTCTAGTCGATCGCGATCTCTGGCAGCAGTGCAGTGTGGCTGCCACTTAAGGCAGACTCTCTGCCTACCCCAACCCCTTACCGCTCCCAGAAGCGGCCACTGCAGCCCTGGGGATGGGGGGAGAGGGCGGCAGAGCAGGGGTCTCCCTCTGTGCCCTGCTCCTGCCTGCAGGCAGTACTCCCACAGCTCCCATTGGCCGGGTGAGCTGCGGGGTCAGTGCTTGGAGAGAGGCAGCACACGGAGCCACGTGCCTCCCGCCGCAGGGGCGCGTAGGCCCCTTCTGGGAGCGGTGTCAGCCTGGGATAGGTAGGGAGCCTGCCTCTAGCCTCACTGCACCTGGTGCCCCGCATGAGACCGCACTCCAACCTGGATCCCTGAGCCCCATCCTGGAGCCGGCATCCCAAACTCCCTCCTGTACCCCAGCCCTGAGCCCCCTTCTGGAGCCAGCACCCCATACCCCCTTCTGCACTCCAAGCCCCAGCCCATACCCTTCCTGCAGCCAAACTCCCTCTCAGAGCCCGCACCGTGCACTCCCTCCTACACCCCAACACTCTGCCCCAGCCTGGAGCCCCTCCTGCACACACACTCCCTCCTAGAGCTTGCACCCCTCACCCTCTTCTGCACTCCAACTCCCTGCCCCAGGCTCAGCCCAGAGCCCCCTCTCACATTGTGAACCCCTTGGCCCCAGCCCAGAGCCCGCACCCCCTCCTGAACCCCAGCCCCAACCTGGTAAAAGTGAGCGATAGAAAGGGAGTGGGGGGGCGGGGCTCGAGGACGGGCAGGGTAGATTCTGGATTGCCTTTGGATTAAAAAAAAAAAAGATCTTGGGCGTAAAAAGGTTCAAGACCACTGCTCTAGAGGCTGCTGTTTTAAAGTCGTCCTGAGTTTCTGTTAGAATGGAAAGAGTTTCTTCATCATTATCTATTTAATTTTGCTTTGATTTTTTTGATTGATATCATCTTAGGATAACTTCAGGGCTTCTGTACATTGTAATATTTTAAAAATTAATGTATAATGTTTACTAAGACACCTCAAAACGATTCAGCGAGACACCTTCCAAAGCATACTGTCTTAGATATGTAATCTTGTTTGTGATTGTAGTTTAACAAAACAGGCTCTGTAGAACTTTTTAAAATGAAAACAAGAGCACACATCTTAGTTCTTCTTGCTGTATAATCTATAACTGCATCTAACTCTCATGAAATAGATGCAGATTGACATAGCAGCTCGTACTGGTGAAGCAACAAAAAAAAGCCTCTCAGTGCTAATTCAGCAGGTTGAGGGGTGTGGGAGGAATCTTTTTGTTTTAAGATGGAATATTTTTGGTCAGCCGTGTTTACAATATACTTTTAGAGCCTTTTCAGGAACCATAATGCAACATATGATTAGCATCTCAATGAAGTCTTATTCAGTAGTCAAACAAAAGGGTTTTTTTTGTAAATGGGGATTATATTGTCATCTTTATAAGAAGGCTTTTGTCATTTACAGTGGATGTGGTGACCAGTGGAAGGCAGCCTTCTATTCATGACTTTGAACACAAAATGAATGATTTCAGATTCCTGAGCCACTCCCAGTCAAACTGTTTGTTTTATAACTCAGTGCCAATATGATGCAAATTAGTTGCATTCATTGATGGATTAGTTTTGGAAACCAGTTCTTCTACACACTGAGGCTTTCAAAGGAACTTTTTTTTTAAATATGTGAACTGTATAATATGTTCTTGAGTCACATTATTAAATACAAAATGACTTGCATGTTTACTCAGGTTAGTTGTGAAAGGGAAAGCCTGCTCATAAATCTTTTACAGTAAGTCATAAAGGAAGTGGAAATTTTGGTGGCCTCTTCAAGGCCTTGGAGAAATTGTGTATTAACTTTTAATCTTTTTTTTTTTTTCTTTTTTTAAATCCTGTACCTGTTTTGGTGAGTCCATATTTTGGTAAGGTAGGATTATTCACCATGAATAAATTTACCCAAATTTACAAATTGTGTTTTTAATTACAACTTACATTTCTGTGCCCACTACTTATGGTCACCATCTTGTAGATAAAAATATTTTTGAAGGTGTTATGGGAATCCAGTGTGAGTGGTTGGTAGTTCAGAAAAAAAAACTACTCCTTTAATACAGGTTTAACTTTAACAATTTTAAAACTTCTATTTATAAGTTTTTCTTAAATCACTTCAAGTGAGGAACCATGTGTCTAAATCCAGCGTACTTTTAATTATTTAACCATACATTGCTTAGTTCATAGCACTGTTTACTAACAAACGGGGGAGGGGGGAGTAACCTGGTTTCTTGCTCTCCAGACTGATATTACACTTGGTATTCTGACAGAGTAAAAATAGATTTTTCACTTAAAACATCCCTGGTTACTAATGTCATTAACACTTCATAGCTATTCTGCCTCCTAGTTACATGTAAAGTGTTATGGCCCTCACTAAATATTGAGGAGAGTAGGGATTTTAAAGGGATTATATGTAAGGATGTGTAAAAAGTTCCCTAGTGTGGCTTCTGTTTCAAATATCTAACACTTGTAGGAGAATAGGGAAAATAGTTTTACAATTGTTCAACGTATTACCTTGCAAGTCTTTGGCCAGAAGATCATCCTATTTACATCCAATGCAGGTTCATTGTAGAGGTCCAGATGCCTTTCTTGACTTTACTGGAAAGTTGTGGTCTAGAAGAGGTGATTGAACTTTCCTTTTGGTGAAGGCACATGCTCCTCTGCTGGTCAGCTCTGCGAACACTGGAGCTGGATCAAGTGTTATTTCAGGACAACTGGAGAACCAGAAGGGAGCTATGCTTCACACAGGAGTTTAAAAGTATCAGAGAAGCACTGCCTAAGCCATTGTGATTCAAGGAAGCTCACTGCTTTAGCACTCACCATCACAGGCTGTTCTGGCACCTCCTTCTCATCCCCCAAGATCAGAGTAATGCCCGCACTGAAATGAAAGGGCAGTCCTTGCTGCCCCGCTCCTTGCATAGCAGAAGTGTAGTGCCACTGATTTTCTTTAAAGTGGATATGAGTTCTGTTTGAGACTATATTACTCTGAATACTAGCATAGCCATAGATTCTAATAATTTTTTGTTTTTGGAATATACATATGTCTTATCAAAAGAATACTAATTAATCCAAACTCGTTTGGTGTCAGTATTCCAGTTGAACAATTAACAGCCAGCAGAAAAAGGTCCTAGAAAAATTCTGGTCTCATCTCAGCAAATTTTCTCTAAAAAGTTACCATCATGGAAAGGATCTTCACTTTGAGTAGCATTTGTTATAGTAAAGACAGCTTGAAAAATTCCTGACTGCAAATGTGATGTCAGCTGTTCCAGAATCTCAAGCCAGCTCCTTTGGTAGAGATGGTAGGCACCATCAGCTAGTTAGTGTCTCACTACACTGCTAATATGGCTTTGGTATGTCTGTTATATTTTGATATCACTTAAACCTCTTTAAGGTTGCTACTACACAAAGGGTGTCTCTTGTCCCCTAAAGCTTTTTGGAACATGGGACTTCAAACCCCCATATTCAGATATGAGAAACCCTAGAAAAATACTGATTTTAAGGGGTCTCTACATCTCTGAAAAGCATGCTACGGTTATAAGAAAAAACAAACCACAAACTTATAAGTCCATTTGAGATACCAACGTCTTGTATCATGCTTTTGGAAGTGAGAACTATTTGCCTAAACTGCAGGAAACAGACTCTAGGAAATCCCTTAGCACATTCTTAGCTTCTTAAACTGCGATCTTGTATCCTGGAAAGGCAGGTCATTGTTGACCGATCCCACTAAACAGTATTTTTGTTATCAGTGCTGCTGAACAGGCCACATTGAAGGTCCTGTTGGACTGTATGAACAAGAGTCCTGATTTGGATTTGTGGTGGCCAATGAGTGGCTTTTGGTTCAGGAAGGGGTTCCTATTGCCACCCTTGCACAATGGCAATAAGATTGTGTGGTGGTTGTGTATGTGAAATCTGCTGGACATCATTTTCTATTGGTCGTCACCCTTTAGGTCACTAGAAATTCAAGTCCGAGGTTTATCTTGGAGCCAGGCAACTTAGTCCAATAAAATCCTCCTAAACTAGCATTAATCTTTGAAAAAATCCTGGTTAAGTCAGCAATTTTAAAAATATTTGGTTTATTCCATACCACGGCTTAAGTCTCAGCCCCTCTTGTCTTTAAAAAAAAATATATATATATATATATATATAATTCCCCTCTCACCCCTATGGGTGGTGTGTGTCTTCCTCAACCTCAGGTCCTCTACCAGAGGCCTGGGAGTTTGAGGGTTCTGCGCAGTATCTTAGCTGTTCCTAGCACTGCACTCTTCTGGACAGAGAGCTCTGATGTTTGTACCTAGGGATTGAAGTGGGAGATAATCACAGCAGCTTAGAGTACAGCCCGAGTGGTCTACGACCCACAGGGACACTATTGGCCTTCATTTCCACTCCTCCTAGTCTTCTTTAGCCCTGGTATTCTCCAGACTCTCATATTCCTTTTCCTATATGTGCTTGACGCACACTGGCATGCATATAACTCATCACTCACGCTGTCTTCGCTCCTTGTCTTTACACGAGTCTGGTTATTGGCCAGTACCTGCCTGTTAGTCTGATCTGAAGTCCCACAGAATCTTAGCTGCTATTCTCCAAACCTTACTGTGAAATTCCCATCTGTCTTGGGAGGGTTAGCCCATACGGAGTCAGTATGTCCTGTACACAATGCCAGCCACTTGGTTGTGCCGTCAGTGTATGCTGTTCCTGCCTGCACTTATACATCCTGCAACTAAGTTTTGGACTGTCTCTGAGGCTCTCTGCACAGTCTGCACTTGGGTCCTCTCTAGGGAGAGCCCCTGCTTCAATGATCTGGGCTCAGCTGTCCTGTGCGCTGAATGTGCCATCTAGTGATAGTGTTTAGTCCACGGCCGTCTCCAAAGCCACTGTAGGGAATTTCAAAGTGTACACCTCATCAGCTATCTGTGAGTAAGATCCATGAGGTGTCTCTGGTCTTGCCTCGAGATTCCTTCTGCTGCTTGGTCTTCCCCATGTCTGCTCGCTCGGAGGTTCAGTCTTCGCACTCTGTTTAGGAGGCCTCTTATGATGTATAACTGTGCACGTGAATGTTCCAGGGTTTCATCCAGAGCCAGTGGCCTTCTGACGCCACGCAAGCCCCGCCGTTCTTTTCTGGCTGGTTATATCGTCTGGGGTTGGACTTGGGGTGGAAACCTCTATGATTGTGAGGAGCTTCCGGCGTTCTTCAATCGGCAGCTTCCATTGTCCTATCTTGGGCATCCTATTAAGGCAGGGTATCGATGACTGCAGGGCGTATTGTTGCTGTGTGACATTTTCTTCCCATGAGCTGGCTCTCAGGACTGATTATCGTTGGTGATACTTGGTGTGCGTTCCTGTCAATGGACTCATTACCCGTCGTGGTCATGTGAACTAGGTAGAGACGCAAGGGTAGAACATGTTAGCTGGTCTGGAGATGAATGGGTGCCGACGGTAGTTCAGCCCATCAAAGTTGAACGTCCTACACTCATCTCATAAATACGTAATGCCAAACTTTTCCAGTCGAAATGAAAAATTAAGAATCCGCTAATCACTGTAGATCCAGCGTCAGTGCTGGATAGCGATCGATGTCTCGTTAGTCTCGCACTACAGCTGGTGATGTATACATTTAGAGGAGGGTGCTGATGAGTAGTTCACTCTGGAACTATGTACCTGATCCATCCTTGCGATATGTGCTGCAGGGTTTAAGACTTGAAAGAACAGCGGGGAACAGTGAGTGAGCACCTTGGTATGTAAGTCCGCATTGATGCCACTTGTGCAGCTGCTTGAGTTGACTTCTAGTGTGATCATTCCTAGGTATTGAGTTCAGAGGAAGGTTTTAGGTCTAGTTGACTAGTTGAGTAATTGCGCAGATCAGAGATGCATGTGCGGAATTGAAGTGGCTCCTTGTAGTCACAGATGGTGTCTCAGATGGTTGTCAGATTTGAGTTTGGCGACTGCTATGATCTAATGAGGAGCGGTGTTAGAGTCCATAATCGACTTCTGTAAACAGTATCCTAAGTCTGGTACATGTATGGTGCTAGTATGCTTGGCGCTAGGAATGCTGATAGGAACTTTCCATGTTGTGGGGAAGGGAGGCACGGATAAATGGTGCGAAATTAGTTAGGAAGGTTTCTGTCCTGTGCAGGGTTTAATGACAAACAAACTGGCTCTTGGTTCGCTCAGTTGGTGGGAAAGCATCACGAGTAGATGAAGCGCTGGTTCACATGTGATTGCTAGGGGAGTATCATTAAAGAGGAGCAACTCTGTGATTAAATGAATTTCTTAGCCTGTAAGAGTGGAGAATCGGGAGTGGTGTTCTCGGAGTGCCTGCAAAGTCAGCGCTTTATAATAGTTCTGAACCGCGCAAATGGGAAAGTTATAAAAACTGGCTGAGTGAATGGTACTGTAATTTTGTTTGAGAATTTGGGTGGTGCTGATGTCTACGAGGTCACATGCGCCACTATGCACTGGTGTTTCGTCTTCTCTTAACCATAGTTCTCCATCTGCATTGCGTGGTGGAGAAATGCTACTTGTAACGAGTTGGGACGTCCCTTGATGGTCTTTGGAGACAGGCATTTTACTTTTTGGCTTGTGTTCTTAGTGTATGCTCTTAAGCCTGTAGCCAGTGCTGTGACAGCTTTGTTACGAGCTCTAGCTTAAGATGGAAGTTCAGGCCTGTTTTTCAGTAGCCAGATCTATCTTACCCTACACTTCTGTGTTCCCACGCTGACTCACATCTTCCAGTCTGCTTGCATCCTCCACCTCGCTTGCAAGGGGGGGTAACATCCTTGTTTCTGAATCGGTAAGCAGCAATTCCGGAAATACAGGCTGTAGCGTAACAGTTCATTGTTGATTATGGTGTAGTAAGGAGTAATAAGGGCCTGTTGGATCTTAAATACTATGATGTATCTCATGAGTCCTGGAATGGTTCTCGAGGAATGACGATAGCTAGGTTCCAGGATTAATGCTCTATATAGCGCTGTTGCATGAGGGGGTGGCAGTGAAAGTTTAGCTTCAGGTGATGGGCTGCCATCCATGTTGCTCCCATGGTCTCTTCAGTCTGGGATGCAATGTGGAGTGTCTATTCAAGCTGTGAGACAGTTTCCTCTTAATATTTGAACTTGGGTATCCAGGTTTTGTCTTAGTAAGTGTGATATAGTGTTTTGGCATCACATCCCTATACGTTTCATAATATCCCTCATTAGGTCTACTGTGTAGTAGCATTTCCCAATCATCAGGTTCTCTTTGTTCTCGTCCATGAATGGTTTGTTCCAGTAGCCCACTTATCGTCAGATTGTCCTGGTTCCTCAACATCTGGCGCGGACCTTGTTAATCTGGGCGACGTCCGAGCCGGCATGACTCTCCTAGTTCGTGTCACTCTCATATTTGAGGTAGGCAGGTGAAGCGTTAGGGGGTCTTTTTTTGCCCAAGGACCGCTACTGGAAAGTTATATAAGTTTTATATATATATATATATATATATATATATAAAATATAAAAAAAAAATATACAGAACATAAGAGCACTTATGAGGAAACTGACATGCCTAATTGAGGTAAAAAAGGTCTTGTGATGACATTGTCACTAGTTTACAGAAAGTTACCAAAATCCAATAAAAAAATAGCTTAAAAGACCCTGGCAACAGCCAGCCACTGAACATTCATTTATTAGTAAAAGTAAAAAATAAGTTGGAGAACTTATGACCAGTGTTGTCAAGACATTTTACAGTAATCTTTATATTTAGGGACTGGGCCACAAATCGAATAGCTTATCTTTGAAAGTTTTTTTTATTTTGATAGAGGAAAAATTGTTTTAAAATCTCTCAACATGAAACATGTTATATAAAAACTATTTCTTAAGTCTGTGTGCTACATACACTATCTCTCTCAGGTAAGGAAAGCTTGTTAGCCATATTCTTTAAAGTCATAGACAATGGATTAACAGAAAAATCGTATGTATTGTAAAATATTCTCGGTTTGAGTCTAAAGCAAAAGTAATATTATGTGGCTTTGTAAATTTCTGTATGTTCTAGTGTTAACTTTTCTTTTAGGGTTTAAATGCTCACCTCAAATCCTAAGATAGAAAATGAAATACTAGGTTTTTTTCTGTTCAGTCTTTTCTTTGACTGCCTACTAACTTTTGTATTTAAGGACCTTTAAAAGAAACATACCTTACGATAACCTTTGCCGATATTAGATTTGCAACAAAAACTAACTTGTGACCTTCATTACATCATGTGACTAAAGCTGATTATGAACATAATTGGATTTAAGGCACAACCTATTTAAAGTTTCCCTGTAAATTCAATTCTCCTCTTTCACAAATATGCAACTGACAATATTAAACAATAAAACATCAGACAGATTATTGCCCAGGCTGGGTAGAAATATAAATATTGTGCTCTTGTCTAGTTCAAAGGTTTTCCCATAGAACAAAGTATTGCTGTTCTGAGTTGTGATATTCCATTGAAAAGAAGATACAAGTGTTCCAGGCATTTCTTGTAATGCAGCCATATTTTCCAAAGACACATGGACAATAGATCCTACAGTATTAACAGTGTATTAAACTAATGGACACTTGTTTATCAATAAAAAAGTGCTGTTTCTCAACCTAACTTTGAAAAGCAGTATTTCTTGAAACATGCAGACTACACAAAGCTCACTCAGCTGTTCGGTAGCGCAGTAATCTTGCTGCAAATATCTAACTCAGGAACACGTTAGCTATAAGAAGATCTATGCTGATTATTAAATATAATCAAAAGGTTATTTTTACATACATATATCAGTTTAAGATTTAATTTAAAATTACAATTTATACAGAATACTGTGTCTTTAAAACTAGAGTTCTCTGTATGATATATTTCCATTTGATTCCAACATTCATTCCGACTTGATTCTTTGACATCAGGAATTGGGATCTGAAAGAGAAGGCTCCCATCTTATGTTCATTTCCATGGAATAGGAAATTGTACATTTCCCTGAAATGATTTATTGAATTTATTTAAAACATTCAAATAGAATTTTAATACAAGTGGATAGAAATGTATTTTTCTTTGAAATCTGCAAATTTCAAAATTGTTTTAAAATGAAGTTAATTATACAATAAATGGCAGTGGCTTGAATTTCTGGAAGGAAATTTGTGGAGGGAAGGCTAGACACTGCATTCTTGCTTACTGTGGAGTTAGCTGCTATTTAAAGAAAATGTCATTGGTTCACGCTCATTGTCTAGATAATAGTATTCCTTGTCCTAGAGGCATGTATGTCACTGTTCACTTACTTTTTATGCAGAGGATATTCCCATTCTTAATCTCCTTTTCCCATAAGGTTGCCACCTCTCTTCTCTATTCTTCCTATTTTAAAAGTCAACATGTTCTCTAAGTAGTAAATACCACCGTTTGTAGCTATGAAGTGGCTACTGCACATGTAGTGGGTGCCACCTACAGTTGTACTGTACCATGTCCCTAGTCTCATCTCAGGAAGAACATTTGCTCTTAGAACAGGAGCACACTGCCATCTTGCATTTCAAATTGTTGGAACAAACTGCTTTTGTTTCGTCAAGGTTGTATAAGGGTAAATGCTTTATTATTTGCTTTGGAGTATCAGTGATTTATGCTCCAGAAAACAAACTACTTTTGTGGCATTGATCTGGATTCTCTACTCTAGGGGTATGGTGCAGTTAGAAACAAACTTTGAAGTTTATAACAGTTGTAACTTAGTTTCCATTAACAATCAGATTATTGTAATTCTATATCTTGCTTTTCTCCCTCAGCTTCCCCCCCAAAATTTCATTTTTTAAAGCACAGTGTGTCCATGTCTACATGAGGCTTTCAGCAGCATAGCTCTGTTGGTTGTGTCCCCTCCATGTGTGATCTCGTACTGACTTAGCTCTTTTGGCAAAAGCTCCAAGTGTAGATGTAGTTGTAATAGTACAGTTTTGCCAGTAGTAGTCAGTTTTGCTCGGGGGGGGGGGTGTAAAATAGGCTGTACCAGTAAAAGCACAGCTTTGCTGATGTAAACTGCCTCCGCTAGGAGCACTTTGCTGGTATAGTATACTGGTGCACTTGTACTGACCAGTAAAGCACTCCTGCTGTAGGCATAACTCATGGTTACACTCTGCCAAAGACACTGACCAATAAGCTGTGTTTACTGATACACCCAATAAAACCAGAATGGCTCTGTAAGGTGGGAAACCAAGGCATGAGTCCAGCCAATGTAGGCTTAATCAGTTTTTTCCTTTGTAAATTTCAGACAGAATCATTGTCATTTACAGTTTTTGATCATATATCACACACGATAAAATGGAACAGATAGGGGTCCAAGTTACCGAGTTCTGTTGTATTGAGAAGCTTTCCATTTCACGATGATCATCTCAGTCTCTGGAATGGCGTTCTCCAATTTGAACCCTTGTTCACTTGGGTTTTCATACATTTTGTTCTTCTACATCACAAAATAGTATCCTAAATTATTTAACGTAACCTTTATTTTTCTTATTTGAGTTAGAAATTTATAGGGAAGAACATGCCCTAATGTCAGCATATTCTTATATTTCCCAAATATGGGATTTTGGAGATTTTTTGCTCAGTTTCGCAGCGATGCTCATAAATCATTGAAAATCCTACCATTACAATTTGAAGTACTTATTCAGTCTAGGGCCAAGATGTTTAATTGTTCCCTAACAGCTCTGAAAGTCTTTTGAAATATTAAAATATCGTATGACTTGTAAGGTTCTTTTAATTTTGTTGTAGATGGCAGGAGAGGTTGTAAAATACAACTTGTGCAACCCGTAAATATTCTACAGACTATTCAACTTGGGACACTATAGCACAATCTTCAGGCAATGTGGTCCAGTTGCTGGAAAATGGGACAGGGAATTAGGACATGAATTCTTTTCCCATCGCTGCCACAGATTTACTGTGCGACTGTGAGCAACTCACTGAATTTCTGCACCGAAGTTTTTTCCTTTGTAAAAAGATATAATACCCACTTGTACAGTTCTGATAATTAGTAAGAAAATGGTTCTGCATATGGCCTTGTTCATATAAGATATACATTTCCCATAAGAGCAAATAGATATGTTTGAATATGTTTAATTTTAAGCTTACGTTGAGTAGTCACTAGTGATTGTTTTGTTGTCATATTCATGTTATTGAGACTTAAATTTGTGGGTTGGTGAGAGAATAAATTTGCTCTGGTATAGTAAGAAAGTTCAGAAGTGAACTGAAGGATTTTAAAATCCAACACTTGTTACTTTACATTAACAGAATGCCTAGGGTAGAATTAAAAATGACCAATATTTTAAAACAAGTAATAAGATAATTTCCTCTTACCTACCAGAACCTGATTTCAAGGTCTTCCTTTCTTCAGCAAGAATTCATGACATCATTAGAACCAAAATAATGTAAGGAATACTGCTTTAATGGCCAATGATGTCATTAGCTCTTGCAGTAGAATCAAAATCCTAAACAGTCTGGTCAGGTAAATGCTTCAGTTCACTCTTTTTAAAGCTTATTTTTTATTGTAAAACTATTCATGTTCTAGTATTTTTTTTATTTTAAGTGTCACAATTCATTTGTGTGAAAAAAAAACTACGAAATAAAGTTAAGTTGGTGGCTTATTGGGAATGCTTCTGAGGAAAAAATTCAGATGATCTGTTGCATATTCAAATTGCAATCTCTGAAGATGAGAGATTTTTCCTTAAAGTATCAAGTGAGCAATGTTGGACACTAATTGAAAATTAATCTATCTGATACTTTCACATTTTATACATAAAAGTAAAATTTAAACAAATATTCAGAAGTTGAAAAATCAAAATAACCTAATTTTCCCCACATTTTAGAGTATCCTCATAAATATGGACCACAAGGAGGTTGTGCAGATCGTTCTGTGTTTGAAAGAATGCAGAAGTACCAAATGACTGGTGTAGGGGAACCAACAGCACAGGTACAGCACATGGTATAATGGATCTTATTGATAAAATGAAAATTAAATATTGATATTGCTCCCCTGCATGTGCCCAGTATCCCTTCATTCTTTTCCTGGCCCACCTCACCAGCCCTCCAGTCAAAGTTGCCCATAAAATTTCAGGGGACTTCTCCAGCTTAACAAAAGTATCTGAAAAATCATTTTCCTGTCTTTAAATTGTTTATATTTCAAAAGGCTATTTAAATTTAGGTCCAAAAGTCTACATTCCTGAACACAGGTATAGTATAGATCCTGGTTGATATATATTATGTTTAGGTCAACGAAGATGCATATATGCACAGGTACTTGGGTTTCAGTTGAGAATGTTTTTAGTACAGAACGGAGGTCTGGGTAGATGTTATCTCAAGGTCTTAGTTATTTGACTATTTTTACAGTATTATAGAGTGGCAGTAGTCACTCCATAATTAAGGTTGCAAATGAGTTTCAGTTACAAGTCAGGCTTTGCAGATTTTAGGTGGTGTAGAAGCAAACAATGATGTAGAAGCAATCTTGGAACTGAAAAGTTAGTGACATTGAAGAGCCTATTTGTCTGGTGACTAGCAATTCAGCTTTAACCCACTGAAGACTAACCAGCTTCCTAAGGTTTCTTGGGAGAGAGAAGAGAGGTTGACTCTTGAAGAGCAATCTACTGGTTACAGGCCTCAGTGGACCCAGGAGTTGCTTATGTCTGCACATAGTTCATTTTGTTACATGTAGATTCTTTGTACTATATCCATCACTTGAAATCTGAACACCTTCCAGAGGCAAATTTAGGAACATGAGTGGAATAGGTGTGGGGTCAAAATGAGCCTCAGAATGCCTGCAGCAGGCAATGGAAGTTTTGAGTGGAAAGGCACTTAAAATTTACCCAATGAGGAACCCTACTTCTTTGGTTCTCCTAGGATGCACAGGAGTTTAGGTGTTCCTGATGAGAACCTTGGGAGATCCACGGAGAGGAGAATTGCCCCTCTGTGCTGTCCCTCGTAATCTCCTTAGTCTCCTAGTTTCTCCCCTCACTGCCTACATATTTTAGAATGTGCACAGAGGAGGGAATCCCCTCCTAACAACCTTAATATCTTCAGCAAAGGCAAAATACTCTTTAGTGGATATTAGGTGATGCACAGATGAGAGCTTCCACTCCTGCAGACCTCAGGAAGAAAGAAAATCATTCCAAGTCCTTTGCTCTGCCAAGTTCCATATTAGTTCTGAAAGACAAAACTTGATTATGAAACTATTAAGGCTGCAGATACATATCTGAGTGTTGCCTTTCAAGAACCTTTTAGCTTAAAAAAAGGCTAAAAATTAGATGAGGTTGTACTTCTTAAATACAACATTGCCTTCTTTAAAAAGAACCTTCACTCCACCCTCAGTAAAAACAGCACAGAGCAAACTAGTATGTGAGTACCATAATCTCTGTAAAACTACATGTTCATATAATGTTAAACATAATTGTAATCTCATTCTTTCTTCCATTGGACTATGCCTTAGTTTAAACAATGGTTTGTGTCTCATTTTAATAAGCACTAAAATTTTCCTTTAATATGTTCCACCATATATGTTAATATAGTTTTGGAGCTTTCAGTGAGGAAATCTTGCAAATACAGCTAATTACACTTAAAACATTGTTTTTCTTCATTCCCTACATATTCTGGAGAGGGCCACAAAGAAAACTGCATTCATTTTCTGTCCTTGAAGAGTAAAACCTAGTTCAGATGCTAATGGCTTAAATTAATTTTACTTTCAACAGGCCTGCTCAGATGGGATTTGCAAAGTGCTTTAGTGTTTTAGGAGCCAAAGTCTTACTGAAAACCAGTGAGGACTGTGCTAAGTCACTAAGATGTTGTTGAGAATTGCACCCATGGTCCCTTATGCTGCAGTGCTTTCAACTTTATTTTAATTGTCTTAGTTAATAAGTCAACTTGCTAAATTGAGTCTTCCGAAGCTGACAGTATCCATCTCAGATTCTACCATGTAATCTCTTACATTATGGATTTGCTCTAAATCCTTGTCTCTAGCTAAAAACTTTCTTTCCAGTGTTAGGAATGTCCTGATCCCTAGTGTGGAAAGTTTCGACTACCATGACTATTTTCAGAGCTGTCCAATAGATTTACCTTCAGTGGTTAGATGACGCTCTGCTGAAAACAGCACTGGCAGCCAAAACCCTGTTTACATTGTGGCTCAAGAAATTGCTAGTGCAATTGAGCCAGTGCAGCTGGATCCAGTGTTGGGAGCAGCAGGATTTTTTCCCCAAAACTGCCATGTTGTAGACATTATCTACTAAATGATGATTGGCTATAAATAGGGGCCCTACCAAATTGACGACCCATTTTGGTCAAATTCACAGTGATAGGATTTTAAAAATTGTAACTTTTGTGATTTTCAGCAATTTAAATCTGAAATTTCACGGTGTTGTAATTGTAGGGAGTCCTGACTCAAAAAGGAGTTTGGGGGGGAGTTCCTTACTGCCATCCTTACTTCTGCACTACTGCTGACGGAAGCCCTGCTGTCAGAGCAGGGCTCCCAACCAGCAGTCGCTGCTCTCCAGCTGCCCAGCTCTGAAGGCAGTGCTGCTTTCAGCAGCAACGCAGAAGTAAGGGTAGCAGTAGCGATCCCCCCCACCCAAAACAGCTTTTTGGGTCAGGATCCCTACAGTTACAACAGCTACTGCTTGCAGGCTGTCCAGCTCCGAAGGCAGTGCAGAAGTAAGAGTGGCAATACCATGACCCCCCTAAAATAACCTTGAGGGCACCCCCCATCACTCTCTTTTGGGTCAGGACACCCATTCTGAGAAACTCTGGTCTCCCCTGTGAAATCTGTATAATATAGGGTAAAAGGACACAAAAGACTAGATTTAACGGGGGGAGACCAGATTTCACAGTCCGTGACGCATTTTTCATGGTCATGAATTTGGTAGGGCCCTAGCTTGCTAAGGCAAATGTGTTAGCTATCAGCGCTCTGAATGGCAGAAATAGTGGATGTGTTTATTCTGGCTGTTTGGTAATACTTCATTACACATTCAAGCACATATTGGAGTATTTCAGCTTATTCAGGTTAGTAACGCTTCAGATCATTACTACTCTAAGAAACAACCTTTTTGTTGTGGTGAGAAAACACTTCTAGAATTGATTTTTATATCTACAAATTGGATTTGTTGTTTATCCACCATTACAGAGAGCTACATATGGTTTCCTAGGTTTTAGAGGCAAAGAATTCCTGTGATACGATGGTTCCAAAACTTCTCTGTTTTTGTTGGCTATATTCTAAATTACACGGATAAGCTCACAGAGGAGTTATGAGTAAAGTGTGCTTGTGAAGTAGATGACCTACTTGAAGACTAGCCTAGTTCAAGATTTAAGAAACTTCTATGTAATAAATAGGATAATATAGCTCTTCATCTGTTTTTCTCTTAAGGATACTGCACTTATGTAACAGGCATTAGTGTTTTTAAATGACTTAATTTTAAAAGAATATGTACAAAATTAATGCTTCGTTACTTTCTAATTTCTATATCTATAGAAACCCTACAAAGAACATAACATCAATGGTCCAGAGCTTTTAAGAAAAAAACGTGCAGCTCAAGCTGAAAAAAATACTTGTCAGCTCTACATTCAGACTGATCATCTATTCTATAAGCATTATGGAACAAGGGAAGCTGTGATTGCACAGGTATTTGAAAGCCTTTAGTCACTATTTCAGGAGTCTGTTCTTTTTCTCTTTAAGGAGGAATAGTCTAGACAAATGAATGCATTTTTATCATGGTGCTTTTCATGTTCAGGTCTGGATACACTTTCATCTGCTACTGCCATCCTGGCATTATTAAGGCAGCTTTCTCATTGACCCACCACAAGGGTACCAAGTGCCCAATGTTCAGAGGTGCTAGGCACTTGGACCTCTCTTTAATAGGAGTGAAAATCAGGCCCCAAGCTGATAATTTAAGAAAATAGTTCCTTCTGGAGATGTCAGACTTGTATGAAAGTCTGAAAACATAATGTGTTAGCATTTCAAGAGGAAAGGTATACAGTGTAAATTCTGAGAACTTTCAGTTAATGACTGTGGGTATGTCAGCAATGCAGCTGGGAGCATGCCTTCTGGGCTGGGTAAACAGATCATACTATCTCTGCTGGAGCTAACATGCTGAAGCAGTGTTACCATAGCGGCAGAGGTGGTGGTTTAGGCTAGCCACCTAAGCGCAAACCCAAGGAGTCAGGAGGACTTGAACTTAGACAGACTCACAGTCACCCACCTGGGCTGGCACGCATGTTCCCAGCTGTGGTATAGAGGTGTCCAGTAAGACGTTCTCCTGTAGAGGCAAGATTGTCAGGAAGCTGTAGGAAGAAACCAAAAGTAGACAATCCTCACTTATTTCAATGAATTCCTAGCTAAGAAACTTACTTTCTTGGTTCCTCTTATGCTTGCTGAAAAATATGGGTAACATGTTACTACTTCTTGAAGTGTTGGGTAGCTTCACAGCCTACTTTTGTATCTAATTTAATGTAGATTATTAGTTCATTAGTTCATTACCGCTACAATTCATTATGGTAACATTTTCAGAAGTGCTCTAGTCCCATTTTCAAGAGCAAGTTAGATAATTAGGCACCTAATTGAAAGTCAGTGGGACTTAAAAGCCTATGTCCCCTTTTTTTGAAAACGGGGCTTGAGCTCCTGAGTCCACAAAGTGCAACACTTCTAAACTTTTACGCACCTAGCTGCCCAGTAGGAATCCTTACCCCCAGTTTAGGCAATGCATGGTGAGAGTTAGGTGCCTAAGAATGGGATTCAGAAAAGCAACAAGCTGAATGGGCAGCAGCCTAAGCTAGCCCGTAGGAAATACCAAGGAAAGAGGTGGGCTTTAGGCCCTGTCACATAAAGGTAGTTAGGCATTTCCCTCCAACCCAGAGTTAGATGCGTATTTCAGCTCAGCAGTCATAGCTGTGAACCCTCTCGTGGAGTTGTGCACTGGGTTTTACAGTCAATCTTTGATCCAATTAATATCTATTTATGTAAAGTGGAGCAGTTTCAACAGGAGAAATTGAATTAAGGCACTCACCTGGAATGTGGGAGAGCTGCATTCAAGTGCTTGCTCCAAATCAGGCAGAGTGGAGATTTGAAGATGGGTCTCTCCCATCCCAAGTGAGTGCCCTAACCATTAGACTATTGGACACACATCCACCCTTCCCATTCCCCCAAATTCCTGATCTGGTCAACCCCAGCTATCTTTTTTTCTTCATGGATTAGGTGTGCTCTGAGCACACCTAATAGATTGCCCCCCCCCCCCCCCGGTGAGATTGGCAGAGGAACACTTAGTTTGAGAAGCCCACGGGTGTTTAGGTGCAAGCTAGGGCGGGCATCAAGCTGCTTTGGTAGCATCAAGACTTAAGCAGTTTTGTGCAGGCCCACTGGCAGGAACTTGTGTGGGAATTTAGGTGACTTCATTGTTAGATGCCAGCTAAATGGGGGTTTTCGAGGCTCTCATTGATTCCTAAATATTGGACATGAGCCCACTTAAAGTGGCAATTAGGCACCAAAGTCCCTTTGTCACTCTAATCCTTAAGTCACTTTTAGGTGCTTTTGAAAACTTTATCCTGTATTCATATTTGATTTCTAGTAAAAATAGAATAAAGTGCAGTGACAATTTACAATTAAATTTTGTCTAAAACTGTTCCAGCATATCATTCTTTAAAATAATACAATCCTTTGAGGATACTTTTCACAGTACTTTTAATGTTAGGGGGGAATTAAATGGCTGTCATAAACAAATACACCTCTACCTCGATATAACGCTGTCCTCCGGAGCCAAAAAATCTTACTGTGTTATAGGTGAAACCACGCTATGTCAAACTTGCTTTGATTCACTGGAGTGCTCAGCTCTCCCTCCACCCCGAAGCACTGCTTTACCGCATTGTATCCGAATTCGTGTTTTATCAGGGTAGTGGTGTATATCATTGTTTCCAATTATTTGTATCGAGTGAGTAAAGTTAATTTAGCAATAGGAAATATCTAAGATTGTTATGGCCTGAACTATGTCATTTACTTTAGATGTACACTGATTATTCTTTACGGGTACTTTATTAAAAAACGCCTATCACATATGAGTGAAAGTTAATATTGCATGTTGATTTGCACGTGAAGATGCTTGCATTGAAGTTTTCTTGTGTAATATAATACGTAGAAAACATTTTTTGACTCAAAACACTTCACCTTGTCTCTTTCTGATTAACAGATATCCAGTCATGTTAAAGCAATTGACACAATTTACCAGTCAACAGATTTCACAGGAATCCGTAACATCAGTTTCATGGTGAAAAGAATAAGAGTAAGTAATTCTGTTGTTGTAGACATATCTGTTGAATGTGAGGAATGTTTGTTTAAAAGAATTATTGTCATTTAACTATCTGCTGACTATGAAACTTTCATGTTAAAAACAGTCAGTTATAATTGTCCTCCTACCTAATTTCATCAGTGCTCTTGCAATCTTAATATTCACATTGCCTGGTCTTTCATTATAACTCTGTGATGTTTCAATTTAGTGTTTGACATAGCAGACTAATTTAAGGGGACATGGCTTCTGATATATTGGTTATCAGCAGTGATGGGAAAGAAAATACGGTAGAAATATAGGAGTTTACTTGGGGGCTGTTACAATATTAATTTTTTAAAAACTGTTTATACAAGATGCTTTAAACCAATGGTCAGTGCAGAAATTTGCTTCCTAATTTTAAAGTCCGGTTTATCCTTAAAATGGTTCTTTCATTGGTGGGGAAAAATAAAAATCAGTACATTGATATAAAGAAACATCAATTAGTTGTTAAAGGTGACATGCAAAGGAGAAAACTGTTGTGCTTGTTCCCTTTTTGTTGCTTTAACATACAAAGAAGGCCTGAAATTCTGTGTGTGTGATAAGTGGTGTGCTTAGACAGTTAGAAATGTGGGTCTTTTAAACAGGGTTTGTTTATGTAATGGGAGGAGAGGATTAATTCCCTCCAGCACAGGTGAAACTCTGTTACTCTTCTTATGCAAGAAGTTAGATTAAGTGTTCTTCTTGGTCTCTTTTGCCCTTAAAATGTATTAATCTACCTTGGAAGGATATCTGCCATTACAAGAGACCAACTAAAAGGGGAGCAATTGAGAGGAAGGGATTTTAGTCTAGTGTTTAAAATACAGATTTGTTTTTTATCTTTGTAACATCTATGTAACTAATATATAAACAGCTTGAGAGAGAGAAGATCTTTTTTTGGGGAGTCAGCACTTCGGCCTTTTGGGTTAAGGTGTGAGGTAACTCACAATACACCAGACCCCTGAGAAATTCCTCCTGAAAAATAGGGAAGGTCAAACCAGACCGGATCACTTGATATACCTGACTCTTTATTTTAAAGATAAAAGATTAAAAGGCTGCCTTTATACATTATAAAAAAAACAAAAGACCAAAGTGCAATTTTTTTAATAACTTCCTTTTGCAAATTGCTTTTAGGCCTCCAACTTTTAGATTGTTACATGTGAAATTGCTCTGTGCATAGTAGCACATGTTGTGTTCACTTTAAAATAAATAAATAAATAAATAAAAATCTCCAATCAGCTTCTGCCTTAGTGCATGTTTGTGCTCAGAAAAATATCTTTGAGAGACTTTCACAGTACAATGAGCTGAACGGAATTTATGTATAGCCCATAATACTAAAACCTTGCTCTTAGTTTTATGTTGGAGATTTAATCTAAGCATGCAGTTTTACTTTATATGGTACTTTTACAATTCTTTCTTGTTCTTAGCTGTATTGTGTGCTATGATGTAGCATGTGCCATCAGTGTACATTATAGGATGTAATACAATCTTTTTGCTCCAGGAACTTGCATTTAAGGATATATATAATAGTCAACGGAATAACCCAGATCAAAGTTAATCTAAAAAATATAGAATTAAAGTTATAAATACACACTTTTTTTTGAATTCTTGTGGATGAAGTTTGTCTTAAGGAAGCATTTGAAGGAAGAGGAAGGAGGTTGTAATTTGCCGCATAAATGCAGTTATGTTGTATTATGAAACATGTTCACTTTAGGACTCACGATTTTCCAGATATTATGAATTGATATGTAGTGTCTATAAATCTTTAGATACTGATGTTATTTTTTGACAACATAGTTGGTGACAGGAAGTCTGTCTTAGCAAGCTTGTATTAGCCAGACAAAAATGAAATGTCTGATTCAGTATAAATTTGAATTTACTTTTAGATCAACACAACTGTTGATGAGAGAGACCCTTCCAATCCCTTCAGATTTCCTAATATTGGTGTGGAGAAGTTTCTGGAACTGAACTCTGAACAGAATCATGATGATTATTGCTTGGCCTATGTATTTACTGACCGTGATTTTGATGATGGTGTCCTTGGTCTGGCTTGGGTTGGAGCCCCTTCAGGTAATTAATCCATGACTTCTGTAAGAGAGTACTCTTAAGTATTTTTAGGTAGGAGAATGGAAGAAAAGTATCAACTATTGACTTGACTGAAATATTTCCAACATTGTAGGTCTGATTCTTCACAGTTTGATAATGTATGATTTGAAATTATGTAAACATCAATACATCATGTGCCACTAACTATTTGAGTCATACAGATTCCTCTAGTCATTGCTTTCCTTTAGAACAGCACCTTAATTCTCTGGGCAGACACTTGACCGGGTATTAGTGACCAGTGAAATGAAAAAGGTGTCAGAAGTGCTTCGAATGAACTATAAGCAAGGCTTCTTATGTTCTACAACATTCTACAGCCATAAAAATTCATATCTTGCCATAGAATTGTACTCCAGGATCTCTGGCTTCCAGCTCTTACAGATACAAATAACTTGGAAATCTGAACAGAGTATAAACCAATGCAGTGATGTCTGCAGAGACACTGAAACAATATCTCTGTATTTGCCCTTCCTAGATGATTTGTCTTTAAATTTCACTGAGACTCTGACCAATTTCATTTCAGCCATGTGTCTTAATTTTCAGTTTCTAAATATTTGCTGATAGCACTTTACTATGTCATGTGGAGAAATTTAAGAGTCTTCATGATAACTTTCATTGGAGCTACAAAAATCTGCTATTCCTATAGTGTCTTATGTCTGCTCAAGTGTGACACAAGAGAGAACCTTTCTAGAGAATGACTTTCTTCATTGGAGAAATACCGTTTACCACCTGAAAAGGAAAATCTGTTCATCCATGTGGATAGACAACTAGCTCCCTCTGCAGAAAAGAGCCTGTATTGTTAATGTAAAACAGCAGTTGAATAATATTGGAGGTCAACAAATGTCTAATGGATGTAGAAGATTAGTTGCAACATTCTTTCAATCTAAGTGATCATACCTCACTTAATTCTAGAGTATCTGAATGCTAAATGGATGGCCTACCATACTTTCCTGTTCTCATATCCATTTTGTGACCAGATAGTGTAATTCTTGTTCTACAGATAAAGTTATGCTTGGTTTGTCCTCTAATATACTCAAAGGCTTTTTCTTTAGACAAGTCTGACACTAAGACTTTCTCTTCATACTTCTGACAATACACTGCTGCAGTGCTGCCTTTTTATTGTCTTCTTGGACAACATCCTTTTACTTCCTAGTTCCTATAACTTCTTTGGTCAATCAGTTAATCAGCATAGATGAAATTAAAACTTTCACTATGCTGTGGATTTTATTTACAAAATTGTAGTCTCAGTACTTTGGGTAGTTTTATCGGTGCTACTGTAATTCTCTTGATTTTTTTTAAATGTTAGCTTGGACTTCTCCGTTTGATTCCCTGAATGACAAAACTGTATTTGAAATAAAATAAACACTAAAATACACAAGTGAGTAACTTTTATCCCTTTACTTAGAAAGTCAGTGGTAGGAAAATTTCCTGTTTGAAGAGAAGCACAGAATTTCTGATAAGTCTTCAATCCTCACAAACTAATCAGATAGTATGCAAAATAAAATATGAAAAAATCAATTGAATCTGTAGTTCTTTTTACATATATATATAAAAATCTGTTCCAAAAAATAGTTTTTTGAGGTTTTAATTTTTTTATCGCCAAAATATTTGCATGAACATGGTATTTTTACATTAGAAACAGATTCTACCTAAATAAACATAGAATATAGTTAAGAGAAGTTATTTAAAACATAGATTTCTTTTCAAAGCTTAGGCTTATTGAGAAACAAATTTCTGTAGAAGTAGGTGGAAATTGAGGAAGAGGAATGGGTGAAGTCACTTGTAATTGAGAACAGGGAGATGGCTAGTGAGTGGAATCAATTTGAAGTTGAAGCAGAGGAGAGGATGAAGTTTAGAATTTGATTTGCTAGAAATTTCTGGATATGAGCAAGGCATGTGAATTAGTTAATCTTGTTCGGTATCCAACACTGAATTCAATAGGTGGCTGTTCCTTGTTCTCACTGTAGTATATGTGAAAGCTTGCTGATCACTAATGAAAGACTTGGCCACGTTATCTTTCGCTGCAGCTTGTGGTATTTGGCAGCAGTGTCCTCTATTTCAAGGGAAGTAGTAGATGTTTGTGTTAAATGATGACCTACATGGCCTGGAGTTAAGATTGTTGGTTCAACTTCATTTTCAGGAATATTAAAAATTGGAAATATTAAGCATATTAGTTTTAAAACAATTGTTCTTGAATTGCCAGAAAATAACAGCTGCTACTTTGGCTGCCCCATATTGCCTATTTGTATAATTGATCCTTTAGGAAATGCTGTGTTTGAGCTGTTTGGAACACACTGGATACATTAGTTTTACAAGATGAATAGTTTGGAACTGTGAAGTCTGTACAGCATCTCTTATTTTTGGATATCTTACCAGTGTTGTATGTTCCCAGCCTGAGAAATAAGATTCTAACCCCACTTTCCCAATGTTGTGTCTATGCTTTGCATAAATGTAAATTTTTATAGACTTATTATCTTATTAAAAATTCTGGCTGTGCAAATCCAGGCTTGTTACAGTGTCCATGGTTCCACAAGAGCTTATTAATTACATCATGTCTAAAATACACAAAATAAGTTAACTAACTGTAGTTATGAAAAGCATTTTTTTTGCATTGCCACAACTAAAAAATGTTCTCATTGTTTGTTTTTGTTTTTGTTTTTTGGAGTATTAACAAGAATCTGACCAAACTGCAATTTATTTATTTTTTTTACTATTTAGGAAATTTTAACAAGTTGACAAATCCTGGCCATGTAAATATCAGAAACAAAACAATTATTGAAACAGTTAGTTTTTGTTTAATGAGACACACAGGAGTATAGTCATCCTATATTTCTGTTTAATAGGGTGTTGTATTACAGAGTGAGCATCATTAAAACACCTGTAATATGTCATTTCTACTGATTTTTATTAAGTTGAGTGAAATCTCAGTATGCATGTTTAACAGGTCAGGGGTGTCTATCAAATGTTAAAAAAAACTGGATAGGTGTACTGGATTTTTTGCAGGAGGATGTACTTTGAGTATTGAATAAAAGGTAACCCGTATCTATGTATCTATCTGTCTTCTGTCTCTTGCTGGGTACATAGTTGGTATGTTAATTTTTCTATAACCACAACCTCCTCTTTTTTTTAAACCATTCCTCTATGGTTGGACTATGTTTCTGTTTCTAGTGAGAGGCTACCAATAGCCAAGCAGTTACTACCAGATGAGAGAGTAATTCTTCATTTCTTCTTGTGTGACCATTTCCACTTGAAAGACCTAGAAAGATTACTGAGAGATCATTTGGTAATAAATACTCAACAATTTGTGATATTTGGTTGTGGATTGCATCCAAATACTCTTTTTAAGGACTGAACGGAAAACCATATATGCATAAAATCTCCTTCACCACAATTTCTCTAGCACTTATTCCCATTCAATCTATATATATCTTACAGCCTGGTTGGTTTGAAGGGCCATTGAAACAGTATCTTGAAGAATTTTTTATTGTGCGTCAGAATGAGTTACTAGTCCTCTTTTTCCCAGACTAAACCCCCTTTCTCTGGGGTTATTTGTCTATCCACATCCTTTCCCCCAGGAGTCATATATGACCTTATTTTGGTTAGGAAAGCTGTCTGCAAAGATTAATACAGATTGATTATTTTTTTGTTTCCTCGTTGACCAGATACCATCACTTCTATTTGTTAGCTTTCTTTATAAAACAGGTTTTCTAGAAAGTTGAGAAACATAATTCCTTACTTCAAAGTACTAGTGCCAGTTAAAATTAGTTGTGATCTCTAAATAAGTTAGAAAAGTTTCTTTATTGAATAGCTGGCCAACCAAGTGTATTCCATGGCTCTCCCAATCTTTGAAGCTCTTTGGTTTGCAATGGATGTGATTGGCAAGGGAAAAGAATTTCTCCAATTCTATCTCAACCCCATAGACTAGCCTTTGCTAAAGGATGTGTGTAAACTTCTGGAGTAGCCTAGAGATTTACACTGTCACAATTTTTCTGTTCAATAAAGACCTAGTGTTTGTCTGGGCATTCCCACTTCCACTCCTGCTTTGAGCTGGCTGGCTTGATAATACCATAGATCGGCGGTTCTCAGACTTTAGTAACCTGAGGACCCCTATTTTGATTTTAAATTTTGCTGTGGACCCCTAAGCTGCCTGCTCAGCCCCAGGCCCCGACCCCACTCCACCCCTTCCCCCAAGGCTACAGTCTGTCTCTCCTCTTCCCTGCCTCTTGCTGCCACCTCTCCCAAGCACCTCTGTTCCCCTTCCTCCCCCTCTCTCCCAGCGCCTCCTGCATGCTGTTCCCCATCATGTAGTAGGCGCTAGGAGGGAGGGGCAGGAGTCAATCACCTGGGCCTGCAGACCCCCGTTTGAGAAACGCTGCCATAGATTATGTGGAGCAGCTAGTCTACCCTGTTTAATGGCACTGTACAAAGTATCTGCACTCACTCTTGGCCTTTTCTTATTCCATGTAAATTGTAACAGTATCCTCTGTATTCCTGCTAGGTTTGTATCTGGGATAATTATAGAAAGATTTTGGAACAAGAAAGATAGCAGATATCCTTGGGTGTTCTTCCCAGTCAAGAAATTGCATACTTTCCCCAGCACTCCAAATCTTTCTTCATTTGCTGAAGTAATGGTTTAACATTTAAATGATAGAAGCTCTTCTAGGTTGTTTGAGATTTGAATTCCCATGTATCTTATAGAATTTGTTGCCCATTTGTACCCAAACATTTTCTGGAGGAGTGACTTTTCAGGGTCTGGCAGATTTATAGCTAGTATTTCAGATTTGGCATAATTTTATTTTAAATCTAGACTTTCCCAAAATCCTGGATTGTTTTAGCAAATAGTTTTAGAGAATATTTGATTTAGATAAAAACGTTACATCTATATATGCTATTTTCTGATGTGGTCCTGCAAGTTTCATTCCTGTGATGGATTCATTGTCATTTGAGCAAAAGGCTCTGTGGCCAGTCCAAAAAGTAGAAGAGACATTAGACATCCCTGCCTACTCTCTGGGTAATTCAAGTAAAGGAGATATAACTCCATCAATTCACACAGCTGTTTTGGGGCTCATATCAGGAACAGTTATTCATTTAAGGAACTGGGGGCCAAAGTCCATATGGGACAGGAGTTGAAGCAGAAAGTTCTACTCTATTCTATCAGACTTTCTCTACGCCTAGTGATAACAAAATAAATGGCTCTTTTTTTTATAACTGCAAGCTACTATTTTTGATCATTCAAAAATTTCATGACCAATTTCAGCCCAGTTTCTCACCACAGGTTTCGATGGTATTTTTGTCTGAAAATAAATCTAATGTAAATTATTTTATAGTCTACGTATTTATAAAAACAACTATCAGACTACACCTTTGAGTTTTGTAAACAATAAAATCGCCACTCACCAGCTAAAAACTAATACAAATTGTGTGATCAAATTGAAGTAAATACATTTAAAGCTATCCAATACCTAGGTAATACTCTCAATACCTACTTGTGTCTTAAGTATTGAACACATTTTCCCCCAGCCACATGACTTTTCTATTTTTTCATTGTTGTGTCCTGTCCTGCTGATGACAGTGTTGTGCGGTCATTTTCAGTAATGTCATGCAGAGACATAGGCAGGGATAGAAGTCCATAAAAAAACAAATGTCACAGAGAAGATAGATCGGGAGTTTCTGCTCTTTGTCTCATAACACAAGAACAAGGAATGAACAGTCAGTGAATAAAAAGCTGATAAATTAGGAAGGAAATACTTTTTCACATAATGAGTAATTAGTCTGTAGATCTCATTGCCATAGGAAGTCATTGAGGCAAAGAACAACTGTTCACCAAGATTTAAAAAAAAAAAAAAAGATTGGACATTTATGTGGATAACAAGAATGTCCAGTATTATAATCAAAGCTTACACATTTTGGAAGGGATATTAAACCCTCTCATGCTTCAGTCCTTCAGATAAAATCTAGCTATTATATTAGGATGAGATCTAATGTTGGGGACACACTATCCCTTATAGTGGAGTTCTTGCGCCTTCCTCTGAAGCATCTTGTAAGGACCACTGACAGAAACAGCATATTGAACTAAACGGATCTCTGGTCTGATCGGTAGGGCAATTCATGTCTGTCATCCCTACCACTTAGATCTTCTGACTAGGTTATGCAGATGAATTGGTCTTGTACTAGGGTGCAGAGAGCGCCCCCTTCAACACAGCAGGATCTGTATATCACTTCTGTATAGACCAGTGTTGATCTCTGCCCAATCAAGATCATCTCCCCCAATGGAATTGACTGGATGGGCAGATATTTAATCTTTGTCTCTGCTCAAAGTCTAATGTCTTCAGGGTGTCTATTACTGATCTTCAGTATGCTGATGATTGTGTCATCCTCGTACACACCGAGAATGACCTTCAGTACATACTGGATTTTCTTTCACAAGCTTACTGAAGCCTAGGACTCTCACTCAATATTGAGAAGACTAAAATGCTCTATTAACCTGCTTCAGGCATTGCACTTGACCCAGAACAAATCACCATTGAATGTCAGACTCTGGAGACAGTTGAGCACTTTTGCTACCTCAGTAGCCAACTTTCTCAAAATGCAGCAATCAACAGTGAGATCCAGCACAGAATCCAGTACGCAAGTGTGTCCTTTGGGAAATTCCTCTGATGGATTTTCAGAGAGCATGACTTATGGCAGGACACCAAGATCCAGGTCTATAAGACAATTGTTGTTCCAGCATTCCTCCCTGGATGCGAAACCTGGGTGACTTATCAACAGCACCTCAAGAGTTTGGACAGGTATCAACATCGATGCTTCCGGAAGATCCTTCTCGTCAAATGGCAAGATAGCCACACTAATGCCAGCATCCTTGCTGAAGCCAATGTCACCAGCATTGAAACAATGATTCTCATGCACCAGCTTAGCTGGGTTGGACATTGTTTGCGGATGTCAGACTCTCGCCTCCCAAAACTAGTCCTTAACTCTCACTCACCCATGGTCTGAGATGAAAGACACGCTGAAAGCGTATTTAAAGAAAACTGATGTGGACATCACAAGCTGGGAAGAGCAAGCCACCAACCGACCCCAATGGCGCCATATCTTCCATCAGGCAGTGGCCTGTTTTGAGGAGAAGCACCTTGTCCTCAAAGCTGAAAAGAGAGAAGAGGAAGGAAAAAGAAATGACTTTCTCCCAGAATGCCATCGTCCTGTCACAAAATGTATGTACCTACTCAGGGCAGATTTGCGGTTCCAGGATCAGACTCCAGAGTCATCTCAGGACTATGTAAATCCATGGTAGAGATCATCCTCGAGTCGAGGGATCACCAGTCCATCAGTAAGTCAGACCAATGTTGGTGACTGTCTTGAGGAAGATTCAATACATGCCCTAATGGCCCTAATGCTCCATGTATGTGACACAGAGGGTCTGTTTTGTTCCATTGGCTGGAGAAGCATGGTGGCATAGTGGGCTAGGGCTGATAGAATGTAGATTTTTGCAAGCACCACTCACAAGAACTTTACTTGCATAAAACATACTTAATTGGTGAATTTCACTCTTAATGCATGTGCATCTATTAGTTAGCATTCATGTTTTAATCTCACATCTGTACAGGATTTCTTAATCAAGGGGTGTATTACAGAGTCTGGATGATTAACGGGTGTTGGATGTGCAGCTAAGGAATGTTTGTTAGTCTATTTAAGGAGGATTTTAGGAATCTGATCATATTTTGTAGTATGAAAGAAAGATGAATTGTCCTCTAGGACTTACTGCATTGAAATATGTGGGTGAATATAGAGTATGTAGTAAGCTTCCACTTCGGACTTTTCACTCACTGACTTATAGGTGCTGAAGTATGAATCTTTATTAACCTTCCCCTGTGAGACTATTCCTGGAAGTACTTATTTTGCTGAACTGCAACTTGACCTTAGCAAGACAAAACTTGTATAGAAAGCATATGTTCTAGATTCTGAAAATGTTTTTACAGCAAAATAACAGTTTCAGGACTGCATTTTCAAACACTGGGTGTAACTTCCTTGATTGTTGACCTTTTATACACACATGTCATTAACCACCTATCAAAACCACATTTCAGTTTTAAATTGTACTGTGAAGAAATGAGTCACTCCTCCTCACTAGGATATGTGGTTAATCTTAGGTCTTTTACTAGTACTTTGAGGGAAAATGGAAGATACTGTTTAAAAGCAGGTTTGAAGTATATGCAACTGAACAATGTGAATGTTAGCCTTTTTCCTTGATACTGGAAAGAATTTTTTTGTATTCAGAAATAGTATATCCTTTACTTGAAAAGGAGAACCAAATGGGATTTAGATTAAAAAAAAATGATGTGGCACTCTACACGCTTTCAGTTTTGTAATATTGTTAGAGTGAGTTTTCAGCTAAGATACAGAACAAAAAATACAGCTCACCTCTTTTCTTTCAAAATGTTTTAATTTTGAGCTTTTTAACTCTTGTTCTAAATGCAGGGAGCTCTGGCGGAATATGTGAAAAGAGCAAACTCTATTCTGATGGTAAAAAGAAGTCCTTAAATACTGGAATCATCACTGTTCAGAACTATGGCTCTCACGTCCCTCCTAAGGTTTCTCACATCACTTTTGCTCATGAGGTTGGACATAACTTTGGTTCTCCTGTAAGTATTAAGTGTTGCTCCATTACAAATTTTCAATGTTTTGGGAGGCATAACTTGTTAATGATGAAAACATTTTGTAACTTAAACCTTTTAGTGTTATGAGTATGCTATTAAAAAAAAAATCATCTAGGTATGCATGCAGAAGAAAAGCAAGGACTTTGCAGATACGCAATATGTGTTAAGATCTTTATGAATGTTCTACAAAAGGAAGAACTTGGTGTAACAGGACTTTTTTTTTGAATATTCTTAATTTCTCGTTTAGCTGCTTACAGCAATTACTGGCTTAGCCTATCTTATGCTGCACTTATTCATAACTACTCTTCTGTAAAAAGTGTGGGTTATTCTCTCCTAAAGTCTTCCCACTTCCTTTGAAAGGCAAAGCTTACTCATATCTCTTCAAAAGTGTGTACGTGTGCATCTGTGTTATGGAGAAGAAGTATATACTAGTTCTTATTTTATGCAGAGTGAGGGCAAGGGTCCCAGCTCATGAGGCAAAACTTTGGTTATTTCCTCTCACTCAACAATGGAGATAAAACTGGCTTTCCTTTGTACCCTATTGCATTTTTTTTATATCTTAAAGATTTTTAATTTATTTTGAGGCTTTTGCCTGTGACAGGCTGAAAAAATTAACATTTTATTTGTTTCTATTTTTATTTGTGGGTGGTGGTTGTGAAAAGTGGAGAATGTTTCCTCTTTTACGTGTCATTTTTAAAGTTTTACATTTTAGAAAACTAGAAATTTAACTGTTAAACTAATTTCTACCATATTGGCAGGAACAAGAATCCAAAATGTTAACAGTATGCATTGATTGAAGAATTAGGAAATCTGTCATAGAGTGAAAATCTTTTTGGACCAATTGAAATATCATTTTTGAACTTGCCTATGAAACTCATATTTGATCTTGGATAGTCAGCAGATATACTTGTCAGGAAATTTGCTTCTTTTTGTAGTAATACCAGTTTAAAAGTGCACATTTTATAAACTTATGTTGGAAAGGTTGGGTCATATTCTGGGAAAATCACTTGTCAAAAGTGGTAATACAGTATTGGTATTAAGCGGTTTCTTACTCTTTATCAAATGGCAAAAGCTTTGAAAAAATATTTATCATAATCTTTGAAACTTCTATATTATAAAGCAGGGGTAGGCAATCTATGGCATGCATGTCGAAAGCGGCACGCTAGCTGATTTTCAGTGGCACTCACTGCCCAGGTCCTGGCCATCGGTCTGGGGGGGCTCTGCATTTTAATTTAATTTTAAATGAAGCTTCATAAACGTTTTAAAAATCTTATTTACTTTGCATACAACAGTAGTTTAGTTATATATTATAGACTTATAGAAAGAAAGACACTTTCTAAAAACATTATAATGTATTACTGGCATGCAAAACCTTAAATCAGAGTGAATAAATGAAGACTCAGCACACCACTTCGGAAAGGTTGCTGACCCTTGTTATAAACCATTTCATGTATGTTACCAGGTGGTGTTATAAATTATCAGTTCTCCATAGTGTGGATAGAGATGGACTTCCCCCACAAATCATATTGTATTTAAGTCCACGTTTTCCCTACAGTGTGAATGTGAACTATCTGAAATATTTCCACTGGTCCTCCCATTAGTGTCCTACAGAGAACTTGGTAGTATTCAGAAATCTCAGAATCCTCTGCTTTTGGGAGATACCAGGAACTGTGAAGAGGTACCCAGAGGGCAGTGTAACTGAAATAGTCTAAAACAGTGCTAGTGTGTAAAACTGCTATGATTCTTTATACCAGTCAATGTGTCTAAGCATGGGCACATCAAACCATTTGTGCTTAAGCCAATTTTATTTAACCATTTCAATTGGACAGTCAAGTTCTCTAGTGTAAACATGGCATGGTTGCACTCACAGAAGTTAACTTTGTCAGTGCTCCAAAACCTTTGGAATATAATGTAAAAGCAGTAAAAGAAAGGAGTGTGTGTGTTGTGTTGCTGTAATCAGCACACACAGAGATTGATAAACCGCCATTAACATTTAAGCTGGAGATGTGGACTTTCCATTTCATCCTGTGCTTCTGATATTCTTCACTTTTTGAAATAGGCAAGTGGGTACACTTTTTAAAAAGGGAACAATTTTTTATGAGCTTTTGTTTCTCATCCTATTATCCCACACAAGTCTGTTATACACATAGGTAGAAAGATAGCAAATTAACTGATAGAAATTGATCTGCTTGAAATAGTTTACAATGTTCTGTTTTGCAGCATGATTCTGGAACGGAATGCACTCCAGGGGAGTCAAAAAACTTGGGGCAGAAAGAAAATGGCAATTATATCATGTATGCAAGAGCTACATCTGGGGACAAACTTAACAACAATAAGTTCTCCATCTGTAGTGTTCGAAATATCAGCCAAGTTCTTGAGAAAAAAAGAAATAATTGTTTTGTTGGTATGTATTTTTGTCATCCTTATAAAACGCTAAAGAGATAACTGAGCTCTGAACTAACTTTTCTTTTGCACAAGAAGTTCCCATTGTTATTAGTGGAAGTTCTGAATGTAGCAGTAGTCAATAAACTGGATGCTAAAGAGTACTGTTCAAGTTTCCCTATAAAATCCGAATCTGCAACACACCTACACTTCCAATACTAATTGCATGCTGAGTAGACATTGCCAATCGTGCTTAACTATGTCATATGATGATTTATCTACAAATTACCATGCATGTCTTTTATATTCTTTAGTGTTACAAAAATATATTGACATTTTTCAGAGTCTGGCCAGCCCATCTGTGGTAATGGAATGGTAGAAGAGGGAGAGCAGTGTGATTGTGGATACAGTGACCAGTGTAAAGATGAATGCTGTTATGATGCAAATCAACCAGAAGATAAGAAATGCAAGTTAAAACAAGACAAACTTTGCAGGTATTGTTTATTTCAGTTATATTATGCTTATTGAATTATTTAGACTTATGGATAGGCTAGCAAGCTTTATTTTAGAAATATCTTCTATAAGGTGTACTGTTTGACACTTGAAGTCTAATCTCGCCTATATTGTTAGAATGTCTCTAATTTTACTAGTAACAGTTAATGGTAATTTCACTAACTATATTATGTTATTTTTTTAACTCAACACTAATAGTAACTTTTTCTTAGTGAGCAACTATGAGACTACCTTATTCTTAGTCTTTTGGAAAAATGCATCACTTAAAACTCTTTCCAATTAGGTACATCTTAGGGCCCAGGATAGATAGATAGGGACAAGTTGTGTTTTAAAATGTCGTTTGGTTGTAGTTATCCCTTGAGCTAAATTCAACCAGCTAACACGCTTAAACATTACTGTCTTTGTCCCTACTGAGGGCAAAATCATATTTATCACATTAGTTATATCCTGCAAGGTAACGCATTCGTTTGTAGACATGATCTTAAAAGAAATCCAAAGTTTTATAAGTCCCTTTACTTGCTTATCTGATCTGTCTTGGATGTTTTGCAGAAAAATTGAACAGGGACACTCAGTATATCTTGTGCTTCTGAAAAGGGTCAGGTTGACAGCTCTTAAGACTGAAGGTCTCTCTTTAGCTAGCGGAAGGTGCACATGTGCAGTGTCAGGACATACTTTTCCATGCAGCTTTGTAACACGTTAAATGTGGATTAAACCAGGTGTGGTTAGGACAAATTCTGTTGATAAATTTAGTTTTACTATTAATTCAGTTATTGACTCCTTTACTAAAACTGCCATGGAATGTTTCGTTTTTGTCAAATGTTAAGAATTGTATGCTATGAACATCTGCCTGCTAGTACCTGGACTGAGACCATTCTTTAGGTGACTGTATTGTCATTAGATGATTTCAGTACATATGTGTACCCTGGTCAAAATTCTCCGGTGGTCTTGAGATAAGAGAGACTGTATAAACTGTAATTAATCCCTTGTTATTCCCTTGGTCTGTTGTTCTTAATGTTAAGTAATATCAGAGATTTGCGGAGGGGGGAGGGCAGGAGAATCTGTTGGATCCCTACCCTTTTTTCCCTTTCTAACTGTTATTGTTGAGGAGAGAATAAAGAATGCAAGCAAATCTGGAAGGCTTTCTAAGGGATTGTGTCTGGCAAGCTGGGGTGTAAACCTGTTCTACGCTAGCCTGCTGCACACTAACTGTGTGGACTCTGCTGCCGGACACTTTTATCTTCCCAGTTTCAAAATGGGGTAGATTGAAGTGCATTTCAGAATTTTTAGTATGAGGGAGCAGGGTCCACACAAACACTGCAGGGTAGATTTATACCTGTTTGCAATGCAATAAATGTTCCTGTAGACAAGACCTAATTTAAGAGCAGCATGATCTTTTCTTGGCTCACAGCTATACAAGGCTGCTTTGTTCTCTAACCCCATTGCATGTGATATCTTTTTTCATCCTCACTGCTGCCAGAGTGTCTATGAATACATTAAACTTAAATGGCTTGCCAGGCACCAGTGTTGAACTTCTGCTGAAGTGGCATTGATCAAAAAAATCAAGAATTGGCACTAGAAGATGATTCAACTCGTGAAGCCTACATGACAGCAAAAATGGCTATAGTATCATGTTCATCAATACAACTTGCATGCCTAAGATAGCAATGTGACAGTAATGAGCCCAAGCAAACCCTGTTTACAGCAGTAGACTTCCTTAGACCACTTGCTGCAAATAATTACAAATGGCAAGATATGCTGAAAAGTCCATATTTATGAGAGAACTTTCAGGTAGAGACTGGTATTTCCAAGAAGACATTTTTGCTTTGTTAAAATGCACTATAAGACATCTACCTGCCTATTGTGGATGACTAAATAAATACCACATTTATTCAGAATTTGGTAATTTTCATAGAGTGCTATATGTGATACATTTCCTAGAAGGAAGGTAACTCAAGGAGACAATTTGATATCAAATAGATTTTTCTGGCACTTGGGTTTTATATATCAAACTTATCTGTGTTGCCTTGTTTCTAGGCAATGCAACACATATGGCACAATATGAAAGTGACCAAAAATATTGAAAAGAGTGTAGATACTTCTAGTGAATATATAAACTTTGCTTTTTATATATATACACCCTTTTCAATATTTTATATATATATATATATATACACACACACACACATATTATATAGCGACTGGATAGCGTAGTGGTTAAGAGCACCGCCCTTTGATACGGGAGACCGCCCTTTGATACGAGAGACCGGGGTTCAAATCCCGGTTGGTACCCAACTTTCCAGTAGGGGTCCTTGGGCAAAAGACCCCCTAACGCTTCAGCTGCCTACCTCAAATATGAGAGTGACACGAACTAGGAGAGTCATGCCGGCTCGGACGTCGCCCGGATTAACAAGGTCCGCGCCAGATGTTGAGGAACCAGGACAATCTGACGATAAGTGGGCTACTGGAACAAACCATTCATGGAAGACAAGAGACCTAATTGTATGAATGCTACACTACAAACAGTACGCTCATGAGAGGGGATACTATGAACGTATGAAGGGACTGTAGGAGGCAATAAGACTACATCCACACTTACTGAAGAAGCGCTAGTTACCCCGCTCAACATAGCTTAAAGAGGCGAAGCTTGTTCACAGCTATGGAGATGACCACTCCACATTAACTCCACTCAAGGAATACTTGAAGAACAATGGATAGTGGCGTCCACCTACCAGACTAGAACTTCATGTCAACGCCCCATCATTGGCAAGAGCAGCAGGGCAGCCTGATAAGAGAGGCAGTAAGATCATGGAAAAATACTAGGCTACAGTCAATCCTCGAGACGATTCCCAAAGGCTCAGTGGAGAAGTACGAATGCAAGGATAGTATGGTTAGAAGATGCAATAGCGCCTCATCACAAATCCTGACTACCTACCATAACTGCAAACCAATGAGGCTGGTACGCCGACAGCTCTGTAATCTGGAGATGCTGTGGCTAACGATCAAGAAGAACAACAGTATGATACCCGACTCGGAAAATAGTTGGAGGATAGATCAAGGCGACTGCGGCAGAGATTAGTCAGGTTGGGAAACTACATGATAGGTGTAGAGATTAAGGATAAGATCTTGGCTACTGAAATAAAACAAGGGCGTGACCCTCATGAAAGCCGCTAGAAGCTTGCTAAACAAACAGGCCAAAGGCACTGGCTACCAGGCTAATGAGATACGCTAGAGAAGCAGAGGCAAAAAATAAATGCCCTGTGCTCCAAGGAACCATCCAAGGTGTAGCCCCCACTGCAGTGCAGCAACAGCAATAACAGGGCAGACGCCACCAGCAGCAGAAACTGAACAGTACTGTGAAGAACATATGGGAGCTAAGCATGAGAAGTATCTCTATAACACGCAGTGCAAAGTGGCCCTCCACACACACACGCATCACAAGCACATCTCCCAGGATACAGAAACCACTCCACCGATCACAGTATGACCAACACTTCAGCTGCAGCGGCCGGTCAAAAACATGAAAGGCCTGGACAGCACCTGGACCAGACATGATCACACACTAGCTGCGGCTAAAGAAATTAACAGCAGTGCATGAGCGCCAGCACAGCCCAAGATGAACCAGGGCTAGCAGCAGGCAGCTCCCACCCAAAGCTGGCTAAACAAGAGGACGATATAGCTCGATCAATGAAAGACCCCTCGGCAAGGGAACAGAACCGCCAACTACCGCAATAACCTGCCATCCCACACATGGAAATCTTATAGGCATCAAGCTGGCAAGCTACAGACCACATGGGACAGTACATGAGTCACAGCCGAAGGCATTGGGAACACAACAGAGGCTAAACACCAGTTGCCTCATGAGTAATAGAAGCATCGCCCAAGACTCAAGGTTCTATGACAGACCCAATCTGAGACAGCTCGTTTGACTAATCGAAAGCCTATACTCATATGGTACCCGCAACGTGGATATGTGAATGCGTCTGGCTCCTATAGCAAGCAACAAGACACTAGACACACATTCCTCAAGAATCAAGGGACTATGGAGCAACACTAGAAGATCAACTCAAGGCAACTTGCACAAGTGGCCATCAATGCGCATATACGCAAGTGATGCACTGTTCCCTGGCTGTTCTGCATAGGCTTAAACCCCTCAGACGCAATAATCACAGGACTGACGACATGTAGGTTCAGGAGTGTAACTACCATCAGCACCTCTCTAGCATGGATACATCAAGCTGTTATGCCTAAGAATACGAGACATCGACGCCTAACATACCTGACGCGGATCTACAGTGAAGTATCAGGGATGTCTTCGGTGCGCACTGGAAGATAATTGGGCCGGATGGTAGGAAGAGGGAAGGTATCAAGACTGATGGGTGGAAACTACCAGCAGGGCCACATAGGCAGACATACAGACAGCTACAAGTACCTTGCATCCGCAGCACATGGAAGACGATGAGGAAGCAGGAAGACAGCAACATCAAGTAATCACAAAAGATAAGAAAGTCCTGAGAGCCAGCTGAGTGGGAAGAACAAGATCCAGCCCCTCAAGTCGATACGCCCTGCCGGTCATCAGATACCCTGCGTAACGTGAGCCTGCGCAAAGGAGGACATAGGAGGCTGCGCAGAGCTGGAAAACCGGAAGCTCCTCACAATGCACGAGGTTTCATCCACCCCAAGTCCAACACCCAGAGACTGTATTACCAGCCGAAAAGAAGTGGGGCGGGGTTGGTGAGCGTCAAGGCCACTATCCTGATGAAAACCGGAACATCCAGGAGTAACATCAGTAAGAATGGCCCCAAAGATGAGGCTGCTGAGAGAATGCTGAGGCAGCAGCAGACTCTGGGAGGAAGACCAAGCAGAAGAAGTGCCATGGCAAAACAAGACCCTTCATGGGATGTACCATTGACAGAATGCTGAGTGTGGCTGAATTGGGAAATCCTACGTGGCTGAAGGACTGGACTACTAAGACAGCACTGAGCACTGATCATAGCACCACAGGAAACAGGCACTGACACCAGATCCATTAGCAGCAGGGTCCCCAACCACACTAGAGAGGACCCAAGGGCAGGACTGTGGCGAGGCCTCAGATGAGCATTCCAACACATATGGCAGATTAAGATGGAGGCAGGAACAGCATACACTGAACGGCACAACCAGTGCTGGCATTGTTTACAGGAACATCTCACAGCGTATGGGCTAGACCTCCCAGACCAGATGGAGTTCCGCAGAAGTTGTTGGAGAATAGGAGGGCTAAGATTCTGTGGGACTCCAGATCCAGGAGGACAGCAGGTACTGGCCAATCAACCACAATCGTGGTAATAGACAAGGAGCAGAAGACAGCGGTGTGATAGCTATAGGCAGTGGCAATGACAGCAACATCAGGAAGAAGGAATATAGAGGCTAGAGAAGTACAGGGCCTGAAAGAGGACTAGAAGAGGATGTGGAAATGAAGGCCAAAGTGGTCCCAGTGGTGCTAGAGCCCTCGGGCTGTGACTCCTAAGCTGGGTGATGGCTCCAACAGATCCAGGAACAACACAGAGGCCTCATGTCTAGAAGAGTCAGTGGGCTAGGAACAGGCTAGAGTACTGCGCAAACCCACCTAACTCCCAGGCCTCTGGTAGAGGACCGAGGTTGAGGAAGACACATACCACCCATGGGTGAGAGGGAATTTTTTTTTTTTTTTTTATCTATATATATATATATATATATATATATATATATAAAAATAAATAAAAAGGCCTAAACTACTTGACAATACGAATATAAAACCCAGTACAAATAAAAATGTGCAACTTTTACCCATTTAAAATCTCAAAGAATATTTTATTTGGAAGATGTGAATGTGTCCCTGAAGAGAGAGAACCAAAAAATGAAATTGCCTAGCCTAGATTAGTTGTCAAAAATGAGGGAAAATGCTAAAAATTGAAATTATATAAATTCATTGTTTCAGTAATGTTCTGTAACATTGGTAAATTACTGTTTTTAGATTACCTGTTTAAACTTTTATGAAAACTGTAAAATTCATCTTGAAGTATCCAGGCTCATAAGCATAATTTTGGATGAGGCTATTTTGACAGATGTTCAACCCTTCTGTCTAGTAAATTGTTAAAACTATTGCATTGTGTTAGTGCTGAAGGGTATGATGTGTCAGATTCTTTACTGTTTTGGGGTTCACTCCTCAGTGTGAAAGAAGGACTTCATCTTTAATTTTAAACTTCCTCCGGGTAGTGAGTTTAACTTCAGCAATGTTATCTGAACCTAAAATTTCACTTTTATGAACTTTTTATGAAGTTGCATCTGAAGAAGTGAGGGTTTTTACCCACAAAAGTTTATGCTCAAATAAATCTGTTAGTCTCAAGGTGCCACCAGACTTCTTGTTTTTGTGGATACAGACTAACACGGCTACCCCCGGATACTTGACTTTTATGAAGGTGTTCAGACGTAAACATGCATGCAAAATTAATTTTTCTAGTGTAAGCAATGTAAATGGTGTTAATTTTCATAATTTAATCATTAAAGTTGAGACCAAGAAGACTGCTGCATGCAGAATACCAAACGTTTGTTACCCACAAAAAAAAACACTTTTCAGTTTAAATTTTGTTGGCACAAATTGGAAATAACAAAACTGACAATATTTTTGCACGCAGTTGTAGTTTTAAGTGGTATTCCAGTTAAATGTACATATTTCTTACCAAGTTCTGCTTTATTCTATTTCCGTTAATCAATAAATCTTAAATTTAGAAGACTTGAACAATATTGCTATTCAAGGTACATTAGAAACACCAGAAAAAAATCTGCATTTTTCTGAATACATATTTTCTGTTTTTTCCTCTGTAGCCCCAGTCAAGGCCCCTGCTGTACTGCACAATGTAAATTCAAACTCAAGACTGATAAGTGTCGGAATGAGTCTGACTGCGCAGAAGAGGGAATGTGTAATGGTTTCACTGCTCTCTGTCCAGCATCTAATCCCAAGCGAAACTTCACAGATTGCAACAGACACACACAAGTTTGCATTAAAGGGGTGAGCTTAATGTTCAGAACTGTTGGGCTAACAGTACATCACAGAGCACAATTTTGGAAGCAGTATGGCTTTATCACTTATTGAGGATAATATAAAAGTATTGTTTTTTTTACAGAAAACCCAGTGGGATTTTAAAAAGAATAAAAAGTAGTGGGAAGAAAAATCTTCTCCATAGTTACCTTAATTTGAAACAGCGACTCTTTTAAACACTGTTTTGGGTAATGTACTCCTTTGCAGTGCTTGAATTACTAGGGGCCAGGCCCCTCATGCTTTGAGCTACCCTATTTCTCTCCTATTCCATGGTGCTGCGGGAGTGGAGTGTTTTGACCCCCATACTTCTCCCAACACTTCCCTACAAAATGCTCTGTCTGGCCAGGGTGTATTCATGGCAAGCCAGCCAGAGCAAAGGAGCGTTTGCTGACTGCCCACTTGCCAGGAATGTATACAGCAAGCCAGCCAGAGCAAGGGGGAGCATAAGCGTATTGGAATCCTGCTAGTAGTTCGCACAAGAATCCATTGCCCATAGGGAGTGTCTGTTTCATGCCAGCCTAGAAATGTGCCCTCCGCATCTAGTATGACAGGGAAAATCATAAAATTCCCCATTTTGTGTGTGTGTGTGTGTGTGCACGTGCGTGCGTGCATGCACAACTGCCCAGCACCAGCAGGGAACATCCCCAAATTTAGGTTAAGGCCTGCTTCCTCTTCTAAATGCTCCTCCGTGTGAGCCAAGATAAGGGAAGCCCTTTCCCTTCTGGATAGGCAGCTTAGAGCAGGCATTCTTGGCGCATACACCAAGAACACACTGCTAAGAATGAGTGAGACACTTGAAACTGTGCAGCACTGGGAGGGGAAAGGAAACACCCACTGACATGAATAGAGAGGTTCACAGGTTTCAGAGCCATTGTGTCAGGCTGTATTCCTCTCCAGTGTATTCTCTTTCAGCTAAGAACATCTCATTGAGATGAATGGGCCACTTAACACCCCTCTGAGCCTGCAGCTTGAAGTTAGAAACCCATCATGGGAGAGAATATGAGAATGAACTGTAAATATTTGGGGAAAATCTGAATTTATTTTGAATAAATCTAACATGAATAGAGCAGAAAATTCAGAAGATACTGAAAGTGTTTGGAGAGTAAATAAATTACACATGCGAAGGTTCACTGGGAGGGGAGGAAGAAGGGTGACTGGGGTGCAAGAGTAGGTGTAATTGGGGAAGAGGGGGTTGGTATGCAGCGAGGGATGAGAATATTACGGGCAGGGGGATAAATGGAAATGCGCAGTAAGGGAGAGAAGAGAGGCTGGGGGCTCAGGTAACAGGATGGGTTAAGGATTGGTGAGTGGCAGTGGAGAAGAAAGTAGGGGTTGCAAAATGAGGGTAACTGAGGAAGTTGAAGGTTTTGGGCAGGGGGGCTGTCAGTCCTGAATTCTCCCCTTTCATTTGTGTGCTGCAGTCCCCAGGAGCCTCACGCCTCTCCCTGTTCGCTGTGTTTTCTGTGATCTGGGGAATCATGCTTCTCTTCACGTGTGTGTGTGTGCTTCTTCCTGCCCCTCCCAGTGAGCTGGGATTCGGGGGAGATGAAGATAACATAAATTAAAACCTTTAAAATCCAGAAAATTAATACTTAAGATACATATCATCCCTGTTTGTTGGTGGGGAGGGAGGGCACATTGACCAGTGTGAGTGAGTCTGGGGCCCAGTTTTAAAGAGGGGAGGCCTGGGTGGACCTGCAGCATGGTTTGGGAAGCCTAAAGGTGGGTAGTGGGAATGAAGATCCCAGCTCAATGATGCAGTTCAAACTACATANGAAGATGTGAATGTGTCCCTGAAGAGAGAGAACCAAAAAATGAAATTGCCTAGCCTAGATTAGTTGTCAAAAATGAGGGAAAATGCTAAAAATTGAAATTATATAAATTCATTGTTTCAGTAATGTTCTGTAACATTGGTAAATTACTGTTTTTAGATTACCTGTTTAAACTTTTATGAAAACTGTAAAATTCATCTTGAAGTATCCAGGCTCATAAGCATAATTTTGGATGAGGCTATTTTGACAGATGTTCAACCCTTCTGTCTAGTAAATTGTTAAAACTATTGCATTGTGTTAGTGCTGAAGGGTATGATGTGTCAGATTCTTTACTGTTTTGGGGTTCACTCCTCAGTGTGAAAGAAGGACTTCATCTTTAATTTTAAACTTCCTCCGGGTAGTGAGTTTAACTTCAGCAATGTTATCTGAACCTAAAATTTCACTTTTATGAACTTTTTATGAAGTTGCATCTGAAGAAGTGAGGGTTTTTACCCACAAAAGTTTATGCTCAAATAAATCTGTTAGTCTCAAGGTGCCACCAGACTTCTTGTTTTTGTGGATACAGACTAACACGGCTACCCCCGGATACTTGACTTTTATGAAGGTGTTCAGACGTAAACATGCATGCAAAATTAATTTTTCTAGTGTAAGCAATGTAAATGGTGTTAATTTTCATAATTTAATCATTAAAGTTGAGACCAAGAAGACTGCTGCATGCAGAATACCAAACGTTTGTTACCCACAAAAAAAAACACTTTTCAGTTTAAATTTTGTTGGCACAAATTGGAAATAACAAAACTGACAATATTTTTGCACGCAGTTGTAGTTTTAAGTGGTATTCCAGTTAAATGTACATATTTCTTACCAAGTTCTGCTTTATTCTATTTCCGTTAATCAATAAATCTTAAATTTAGAAGACTTGAACAATATTGCTATTCAAGGTACATTAGAAACACCAGAAAAAAATCTGCATTTTTCTGAATACATATTTTCTGTTTTTTCCTCTGTAGCCCCAGTCAAGGCCCCTGCTGTACTGCACAATGTAGATTCAAACTCAAGACTGATAAGTGTCGGAATGAGTCTGACTGCGCAGAAGAGGGAATGTGTAATGGTTTCACTGCTCTCTGTCCAGCATCTAATCCCAAGCGAAACTTCACAGATTGCAACAGACACACACAAGTTTGCATTAAAGGGGTGAGCTTAATGTTCAGAACTGTTGGGCTAACAGTACATCACAGAGCACAATTTTGGAAGCAGTATGGCTTTATCACTTATTGAGGATAATATAAAAGTATTGTTTTTTTTACAGAAAACCCAGTGGGATTTTAAAAAGAATAAAAAGTAGTGGGAAGAAAAATCTTCTCCATAGTTACCTTAATTTGAAACAGCGACTCTTTTAAACACTGTTTTGGGTAATGTACTCCTTTGCAGTGCTTGAATTACTAGGGGCCAGGCCCCTCATGCTTTGAGCTACCCTATTTCTCTCCTATTCCATGGTGCTGCGGGAGTGGAGTGTTTTGACCCCCATACTTCTCCCAACACTTCCCTACAAAATGCTCTGTCTGGCCAGGGTGTATTCATGGCAAGCCAGCCAGAGCAAAGGAGCGTTTGCTGACTGCCCACTTGCCAGGAATGTATACAGCAAGCCAGCCAGAGCAAGGGGGAGCATAAGCGTATTGGAATCCTGCTAGTAGTTCGCACAAGAATCCATTGCCCATAGGGAGTGTCTGTTTCATGCCAGCCTAGAAATGTGCCCTCCGCATCTAGTATGACAGGGAAAATCATAAAATTCCCCATTTTGTGTGTGTGTGTGTGTGTGTGCACGTGCGTGCGTGCATGCACAACTGCCCAGCACCAGCAGGGAACATCCCCAAATTTAGGTTAAGGCCTGCTTCCTCTTCTAAATGCTCCTCCGTGTGAGCCAAGATAAGGGAAGCCCTTTCCCTTCTGGATAGGCAGCTTAGAGCAGGCATTCTTGGCGCATACACCAAGAACACACTGCTAAGAATGAGTGAGACACTTGAAACTGTGCAGCACTGGGAGGGGAAAGGAAACACCCACTGACATGAATAGAGAGGTTCACAGGTTTCAGAGCCATTGTGTCAGGCTGTATTCCTCTCCAGTGTATTCTCTTTCAGCTAAGAACATCTCATTGAGATGAATGGGCCACTTAACACCCCTCTGAGCCTGCAGCTTGAAGTTAGAAACCCATCATGGGAGAGAATATGAGAATGAACTGTAAATATTTGGGGAAAATCTGAATTTATTTTGAATAAATCTAACATGAATAGAGCAGAAAATTCAGAAGATACTGAAAGTGTTTGGAGAGTAAATAAATTACACATGCGAAGGTTCACTGGGAGGGGAGGAAGAAGGGTGACTGGGGTGCAAGAGTAGGTGTAATTGGGGAAGAGGGGGTTGGTATGCAGCGAGGGATGAGAATATTACGGGCAGGGGGATAAATGGAAATGCGCAGTAAGGGAGAGAAGAGAGGCTGGGGGCTCAGGTAACAGGATGGGTTAAGGATTGGTGAGTGGCAGTGGAGAAGAAAGTAGGGGTTGCAAAATGAGGGTAACTGAGGAAGTTGAAGGTTTTGGGAAGGGGGGCTGTCAGTCCTGAATTCTCCCCTTTCATTTGTGTGCTGCAGTCCCCAGGAGCCTCACGCCTCTCCCTGTTCGCTGTGTTTTCTGTGATCTGGGGAATCATGCTTCTCTTCACGTGTGTGTGTGTGCTTCTTCCTGCCCCTCCCAGTGAGCTGGGATTCGGGGGAGATGAAGATAACATAAATTAAAACCTTTAAAATCCAGAAAATTAATACTTAAGATACATATCATCCCTGTTTGTTGGTGGGGAGGGAGGGCACATTGACCAGTGTGAGTGAGTCTGGGGCCCAGTTTTAAAGAGGGGAGGCCTGGGTGGACCTGCAGCATGGTTTGGGAAGCCTAAAGGTGGGTAGTGGGAATGAAGATCCCAGCTCAATGATGCAGTTCAAACTACATAACTGAGATAGCATGCAATCCTCCAGTAAGCTTCTGCCTGTTATATGTATGCAGCAGCATAGGGCAGGAGACAGCAGGAAGCAACTTCTTAAATGCTAATTGCTTCTACCATGCCAACGAAAGGCTTAATAGGCTGAGAAGTGGTAGGGGAGTTGAAGAACTTAGTGAGGTGGCTACATGTTGTGGGATGGGGTTGGAAAATGAGACACAAACCAGTCTTCTTTGTCCCACTTAAAGTTACTGTTAACAACCATGTAACAACACTGTTGTTGTTATAACACTGTCAGGGTTTTGGGACATAAACACATTTCATTTTAAACCACGGCCGTTATCCGCATTTTGTGATAACAAAATATCCAAGAGACAGGAGGAACACTGAGGAATCCCATAACTGTGAACAGACATTGGTCTGGAACTATTACTGGCTCAGCCACTGTCCTGCCAGGCAAGCCACTTCACTTCTCTGTGCCTCGGTTTCCTATTTGTAACATGGAGATAATGATGTAAAGTTATTGGAGATCTGCTGATAAAAAGCACTATATAAATACTAGGCCTACTTGCTGCTTATTATGTAGCCACAATAGCATTTCAACTGCGAACCTAAGTAAGAACAACTGACCACTAACTCCTACCAGCAAACATATATTTCTTTCTGTTTAAAAAAAACAACACTGAGCAATTAAAGGGCAGTCAGGTATACTTTCATGTGGTGTCCTATGTGCAAGTGCAAACAGGTTGTAAGAGGGTATGAAGTGGTTAAATTTCACAGTTGTGGTATTCTGTCAGAGGAGTAGGCTCAGCATAGGGCAATGCAGGTAGTGTTTACCCATTAGAGCAACAAGACAAAGTGCAAGTAATGTGTTATGGGCATTGTGGAGCATTGCTCAAAGAGGGCAGAGTTAACGTTGCATGGGCATTTACCGTAACTGTATTTCCTGGTTTTCAGAAGTTTGTTTTGTTGAACTTGGCATTCTAGAAGGGCACTAGCTACCAAAGGGCAACCCTAACTGTGTATTAATGAATTTTATGACATTTTATTTCCAATATGATCAGAGAGTATTTTAAAACTGCTAATACTGTAGGGGACCATGCAGAGCAATCTAGCCCAAGAAGGGAACATCTTCAAAGTACTGGGGCCCCTCTTCTTTTTTCCCATAATATGATCACTGCTCATTTGCTTGCTTCAGAATTTGATTTTGAGATCATCCAAACATTGAATTACATACAGTATTAGAGACTTTCCTGCTATTGATCTTTTCCCCTAAGGGAAAGAAGACATTGAAATGCTATATCTTTCACACTCTTGAGATATTTTTATTTTCACAAATGGCTATTCCAGTTCTGTGGTCTTGATTTAAAATTATGTTTGTACGTATTCCTGTGCTATGTATTTGTTGCATGCCTCCCCCATTTATGGGAATAAGGCGTACTAAAGAACCTGATTTTGAATTATTCTTCCTCCTTTTGTCTCCAATAGCAATGTGCTGGTTCTATCTGTGAGAAGTTTGGCTTGGAGGAATGTACATGTGCTAGTTCAAATGGCAAGGATGATAAAGAGTTGTGCCATGTCTGCTGCATGAAAAAAAGTAAGATTTGCACACTTGTAAACACACATACAATAGTAAATCTTTCAAGGTTTTTACTAGACTTGATTTTATTTAAAGTCACCTTTGTGGTTTCACCAAGTTTGAGTGAGTAAGAATTACAGCACGTGGAAAAAGTCTTTGGTCTTGCTGTTCCAAAACAAATTTTTTAGAAATATACTAAGTATTATTCAGTGTTTATTACTTCTATACTATTATAAACAGTGTGCTTCTCCCATAAAGATACTCAGTGAATCTTAATAGTAAAATGGTCATTTGATAGGCCATTGATACCGTATACACTCAGTCATAAGCTGGTTTGTTTATAAGCTGACCCTGCCCCCCCCCACGATGGTTAAGTAAAAAAGGAAAATTTTTATGACCCATTCATAAGCTGACCCTATAATTCAGGGGTCAGCAAACTTTGACTCCCGGGACATCATGATAAGCCGCTGGTGGGCTGAGATGGTTTATTTACCTCTAATGTCCGCAGGCATGGAGGTAAACCTAAGTAAACAAAGTTGTACCGGTGCGCCAGCTGCTTACCTTGATAGGCCAGGACAGCAATGGATGGGGAAATTTTGGGAGGGGGGAGAAACTGGGGGTTAGGGGAGTAACCCCGGTGACCACCCCTCACGTGACACCACCCCTAGCCTGGGACCTCCACACTCTCCCCATCCCATCTCTTCCCACCTTATCTGGGGAGGACCAGGGGAGGATGTCTTTGGCCTGGCTAGAGCTGCTCCAGCCAGCCTGACCACAGCCTGCTCTGGTGGGCCGGGCCAGGTGGCGCGGCCGCAGCCTACTCCGGCAGCCCAGAGCTACAGCTGCTTTGGAGGCTAGGGGGAGAGCAGTGTGGCCAGAAGCAGAGAGACTCTGGCCCCGCCTCTTCCCTTCTGGCTATGCAGGTTGTCCTGCCTCTCCTTGTTCCCTCGGTTGGGGGAGGTGCTGTGTCCCACCTCTCCCTCTCTATACCCGTTCATAAGCCGACCTCCTCTCTGCTTCCTTTCTACTAAAAAAAAATTCAGCTTATGAACAAGTATGTACAGTATGTCATAAATGTTTGTTTTTCAAGTTAATAGTACCTTCATGAAAGACCTTACCACTTCCTGATAAGTTTTTTAATAGGGGGGTAATATATTTTTAGTGGTGGGTTGGATATTCTTTTACACATTCATGCACGTGCAAGGTATTTTGTTATAAACTTGTCTTGAAATAAAATCCAGTCTTCAATTATATTCGCTTTTTTTCAGTGGAGCCAATGACTTGTGCAAGTACGGGATCTAGTCAGTGGGAACAGTATTTCAATCTCTCAACCATTACGCTTCAACCTGGATCCCCCTGCAATGATTTTAAAGGCTACTGTGATGTATTCATGAGATGTCGGTTAGTCGATGCTGATGGTCCTCTAGCCAGACTAAAGAAAGCAATTTTTAATCCAGAGCTGTATGAAAATATTGCAGAATGGATTGTGGTAAGTATCTTAATGGTTTGGAAACCTAAGCATAAAGGAGTCCTGTAAAATGGATGGAATATATTCAATGTTTGTGACTAATGATAAACATGACTGTATATGCAGTAGTTCAGTGTTCTCTTAAGGTATGTCTACACTGCAGAAAAACACCCACAGCTGACCTATGACACTGTGCTCAGGCTGCTGGGATATAAAATTGCAGTATAGACACTTGGGCACAGGCTGAGTTGCCAAGGGTCCCAGATCCCGATTGTCTACACTGCAATTTTATAGTCCCACAGCACAAGCCCCATGAGCCCGCGTCAGCTGACACACGCCAGCTACGGGTGTTTTACTGCAGTGTAGACATACCCTTAAAGTACATTCTCAATCCTTACTCTTTGGTCTGCTTCTTCACACTTATAATCCAGCTAGCAAGCTTAGCAGGTAAAATTCAATATCCTTTGGAGAATAATTGAAGCAAGTGGCTTATGGTATGTGTAGTACAATATTGCTTCTAACAATGCTAATATCTCTTCATTTTACTAGTGGTCATCTTAATTTTTTAAAAATCTGACATTATTTTCCAGCTCTTAAAACTTTTGTCCTCCTATGTAGGTGCTCAGTTCCTCAGAACATCAGGGCATAGCTTTTTGTGTATCTTTTGATCCCTTATCCTAAAGGGATTATACTTTTCCACTGAAGTATTCAGCAGATAGAGCTGCAAGGAAACGTTGGTGGCTTTCCATGTTGAAATTCTGTGTTCACCTTTGTGTTAGGCACATCTATAGTTTGTCTGTATAGTTCATTCATTACATGTGTCTATGGTACCAGATTTTTCACTGTAAATCTTAACCAACATATTTGTCATTACCATCCATTCATTTCAAAAATATCTTGTCAGAACTTCATAAATGAACTATACATAATCATAACTCTATACTGTCAACACAGTTTTAAAATGTCTGTTCAACAGTATATTTTTGTCAAACCCTTTATTAGATGCATATGATGCTAAGTGGATTCATCTCTACTCTGAGGCCAAATATTAGCTGCTCATTTTCACTGTACCAACATTGTCCTTTGGTGTGCTTAAATAGGTGTCTGAATGTTAGCCTATACACTTCCACAGTGTTCTTATTGTGTATATTTAAGACTCAAAGTCGATTGTCTGTTTTAGGGTTTTATACTGCCACCCGTCACTGAGGTATCTGAATGCCTTCTACATAAACTGATAGCAATATCAAAATCCTTAGTGGACTTTGAGTCTCTGGCACTTCTCTCTCTTCAGAGTAAAACCTCTGTTTATTTTTTATATTTTATTAATTTTAAATTGGTTTTGGGATAACTTTTGATGTTGGTTGGGTTTTTATTAGTAGAAGGGGGTATTAATGTTAGTGTTCTTGTAATGGAAAGCCTTCTCTGAAGGGGTAGAATTTGCAGTGTTTCCTAAAGACAGAGTCAGGATATGCTCAGTTTGCTCTGGAAGCTTGTTCTGTAGCCACCTGCTGTAGGTTGAAAATGCTTTGTTACTAGCAGTCCTGCTTTTCATCCTGTACTTTATGGTCTACATTGTCCCAGAAGAGCACAGCTACTTCTGTGGTTCAGAGATTAAAATTCAGTCTCTGTTGTAGCTAGGACTTAAGCAATTAAATGTTTTGAAGACCAGGGCCAAAGATTTAAACAGGCTCCAGCTTCTCGTGCCAGTGGAGGGACTTGAGCGCAGGTTCATTGTGCTCCTGGTGGCCTTACCTATGGGGAAGGTGGGCAAGTCATCTGTACCAGCTGAAGCTTGTGCCTCAATTACTTTTGTAATATCATTGATCTGTTTCTATTTCCATTGTATTTTTGTGTACATTTAGTAGTCAGTTTTGGTTTTAGTCATCTTGAAACTTATTTTTTTATTTGGTTTCCTTTTATAGACCTAATTGTATATGGTCACAATAACAGTGAATACAAAGAGCAACTGAAGAAAAATATGATGTCTAAAGAAAAATTTGAGGATTGTGCATAGCTTAAATAAATGAAGGAGGAGTTGATAGTTCTACTCCAAAATAAGCAGGGAGAATGACACCTGCAAGGCTGGCCAGAAATGTTAAGTTTAGAAGGGAAGTGTTTCCTCAACAGTAAGAGCAATTTGATATAGAACAGCCTGGTTCAAGATAGGTCATAGTGGAAATTTTTAAAAATGAAACTGTCTAGGTACAGCATAGCTTGCGTTAAGTGTAGGAAATTAGATGTGCTGTTGTGTCCCCCTTGTAATCCTAGCATCTAGGGCAGGGGTGGGCAAACTACGGCCTACGAGGGCTTTGGATCCGGCCTGTGGAATTGCTGCGGGATTCCTTGTGGCCCCCGGGCCCTTGCCTCCAGGCACTGCCCCCCGCAGCTCCCTTTGGCTGGGAATGGGGAACCACGACCAATGGGAGCTTCGGGGAAGGTACCTGGAGGTGTGGCAAGAGCAGCGCATGAGGAGCCCTATGCCCCCTTCCCCCAGGGGCTGCAGCACTTCCGTGCCACCCTGGAGCCCAAACCCCTCCTGCACCCCGCCCCCCAACTCCCTGCCCTAAGCCCCCTGCTGCACCCTGCATCCCTGAGCCCCCCCCCGCAGTCCGCACCCCTGCATTCTGCACCCCTCCTACACCCCTTACCTCTCTGCACCAATCCCTTGCCCTAAGCCCCTTCCTGCACACCGCACTCCCTCCCACACCCCAACCCCCTGCCCCAGCCCTGCATACAATTTCCCCACCCAGATGTGGCCCTCGGCCCGAAAAGTTTGCCTACCCCTATCTAGGGATTTATAACATGAATATATCCACTGAGCAGTCCTCAGCACTTTTTTTGTCAACTCTTTCAGACCAACAATTGATACATTAAAAATTAAAGCTGATTTTCCAAAGCACCCTAAAAGAATTGAGCATGCAAATCTTGCTGAAGGTCACTCTGATTTGATCACTTGACCATAATTTAGTGGTTATTGAAGTGCTGATAAATATGCTGTCATTTATTAATGCAATTTTCATTGCTTGATGAATACCTAATACAGTATAGGTATATAACGCTTCCCTTTTGCTTTAAGAAACTATCATAATAAATTTGTTCTAGTATATGTACACAGTCAGTTCTCTGTAAACTCTAAATATACTTTTTGAGAGGAAAAGGAATTTGCTAATGTCACTCTACTCTAGGGGCACAGAATTTTCCTAAGGAGGGAGTCCATGGAGAAGATTCTTCTCCAGTAGGGTGCCTGTCGTGGGGCAAAGAATCCACAGTGTGCCCCACAGGCATGGCTCAGCTTCACATGCAGCTGACAGGGCAGACTCAGCTGCAGGCAGTTTTGTGGGACTACAACCAGGGAAGGAAGTGCTGGGATGCCCAGGGACCCCGGTGCCAGGACCGGGCACAGGCCAGAGAGCACAGGGGGAGTTACTGTGCAGTCTGCAGGCCCCCAGCTCCCTGTGGAAAGCCCCAGTATCAGGACTGCAACACCCACTACTGCCCCACCAAGGGAAGGGAATTTGGGGAAGTACTGGGGCCTTCCCCACCAAGCAATAGCACAAGGATTCTGGCAGGGGCTTCCTCATGGGGCAGGGATGTGGCACTCCAGCCTGTTACTCCTGTATGGTCAGTGGGTCCCAGTCTGCAGGGTTGCCCCATACTTAAAGCCCTACCAAATTCATGGTCCATTTTGGTCAGTTTCACTGTGATGGGGTTTTAAAAATAATAAATTTCACAATTTCAGTATTTAAATCTGAAATTTCAGTGTTGTAATTGTAGTGGTCCTGACCCAAAAAGAAGTGGGTTTTTTGTGGGGGGCATCATAAGGTTATTGCAGGGGGGTTGCGGTACTGCTACCTATATTTCTGCGCTGTTGCTGGTGGCAGCACTTCCTTCAGAGCTGAGTGGCTGGAGAACGGCAGCTGATGGCCAGAGCCACTGCCAGCAGGAGTACAGAAGTAGAATTGTCTGGTATGGTATTGCCACCCTTCCTTCTGCACTGCCTTCAGAGCTGGGCGCCTGGCCAACAGCCACCGTGCTCTAGCCACCCAGCTGTGAAGGCAGTTCAGAAGGAAGGGTGGCAATACTGTGACTCCCCCAAAATAACCTTCTAACCCCCACCCCCCCACAAAGCCCTTTTGGGTCTGGAGAAATGCTGGTCTCCCCCATGAAATCTGTATAGTATAGGGTACAAGTGATGCATTTTTCATGGCTATGAATTTGGTAGGGCCTATGTGTACTGCTATCTTGGGCATGGCTGGAAGAGGCAGCAGCTGCTGGAGTCTCTGCTCAGAGCCAGCCAAGTAGTGCCCTCCTTTTCACATAGATATCTCTGCAGTGCAGGTTTGTAGCAGTGTTTTGGTGGGGGTGAGGGGGAGCTGTATCTTGTCTTTCAAACAGTCTTCGACCCAATACATAACTCTTTCCTAACTGCATTAATGGTTAACTTTAACTGCCTCCTAAGGGTTTGGAACTTTATCTACTAAGCTTGCTAGTGTGTATCAAGGACCTGGGCCAAAGAGTTGGCTCTTTAGAGGATGCTACCTTCAAGCAAACTCCAGTCCCAGGTAAGTAGCTTGCTTTAACCAGCCAGGTAATATGTTAAGCTTTGTATGGATGATGAAATACGAAACTGACACCCCACTTCTAGGGAATTAGATGCTTAAACAGGAATTTAAGTGTATTTGCTATGGCTTAACTTTCATTTGAACTAAAAATGTTCTATTTTACACCAAATCAAAAGGATGAGTCAAAATATATAACACTGAGAAATGTTTGATAAAATATTACATCTACTATTAGCATATACAAATTAGATAAGTAATCTCATGAATTTTTAAGGAAATAAGCATGCAGATTTTAAATGTATGCAGCAAATAGAGAAGTCATATGTAAAGATATGGAATGTAATAAATCTGTCAGCCTCATTCATATGTGATATAAAAACTACTAAATGAAAATTATTATAGATTGCAAACTAAAGCATTCAAGAAGTTAACAGCTGTCTGTGCAACCTTAATTTTGTCCCTTTGTACCTGTGCATTTATACAGTTTTTAATTACATCATTGCATGCAATCTTATTTTCCACATTTCAAGTCTCACTGCTTACAAAACCTTGCCGCATTCACCTCCCAGTGTGTTAGAGGCCTATGAAAAAATAGCATGTAATTATGTAATTAGACTGTCATAAAGCAAAAATGGAAAGGGGCAGAATTAAAGTTGCACAATAAATCTGGCATTTCTTAACTTTGGAATGCTTTTCTTTTCAACTGTAACAAGATTTTTAATGTCATTTTTATAGAATTTCCTTAAAAAGAAAAGTTCATTCGTAACTGTGGCACACAATTTGAGAGTGGTTTTTGCTGTGCCACACTGAAATGCTGGGAATTGGGATTGCTGTGTTCTTTTCCTTGATCTGGGAGTGGAGAATGGCCTTTGATTTGATCAGAGGTCTGAAAGAGAATTTGTAGGTGGTGGTGGTTTGTCAGTTCTGCTTTTTGCTTGCACGTTGCTCACTGTTGCCTGTTTCTTGTATAAGATGACATAACCAAGCATATAGATTTGGCACGTTCTTTGAGAGGCACTGTGACTAACTAGATAAGATTTTGATTTGCTGTATTAGAGACATAGGTTCTGTTCTTACCTCTGTCAGAAGCGAACCTGTACAGTGTCTCAGATCCTCAGTTGTCTTTGATGGGCGGAAAATTTAACTTCCTCTAAATTTAAGAATACGAAAGCTTGCTTAATATAGGTTGTGAAGTACACAGAATTAATGTTGTTCAAGGAAAGAGAAGAGTAGAACTCAGTCTTCTGTTCCTAGCCCCGTGCACCTTCCTTTAGTCTAAAATGTAGTTTAAGAATAGAGGGGTGGCAGGAAGCAGCCTGTGTTTCATCTGGAAGGCTTTCTCTGCTCTTATAAGCATGTAATGCAGGAGATTCATCTGGGGGCTGGGAGCACATGCAATGCAGTTGGACTGTAGAGAAAATAAAGGACAAGTAGGGATCAAACTGTAGTACCCATATGCAAATTCTCTGCATATTATAACTTGGCCAAATATATGTCTGCTTTCATCAGGGACAGTGAATGACACATCTCCAACCTCAGACATCCTCCCTGCCAGATAACAAATTCCTAATTTGAATCCTTGAGGCATGAGAATTGTTTTTAAAATGTCAGAATTTAACCTAGGCAAAAGTACCTGTTTCCCTAACCGATTTCTTGAAAGAGGCAGTCTTATAAAAACCTCCATTGTGTGGCAGAGAGAAAGTATGGAAAATTCCCATCTGAATGACCAGTTTATCTAAGTTCAGTAACTGTAAACAAGATTATAATAGGTGTTAGATAACTCTAACTATAGTCTTTGATATTGCTGTCCACCAGTTGGGAACCCCCTGGGTGTTAATAGCAGCGTACTCAGTGAAGCACTGCCTGTGGGTATCTACCCAGCTTTATACCACACACATCTCTCTACAGCCCAAGCAGTCCCTCTCCAGGCTACCACTGAAGCCTTCTCCTGTCAGAGGAAGAGAGTCCTACAGCGGGGAGCTGTGCAGAAAGTCTCTACTAGCTCACCACTGCTGGAGCTTTCTCCCCGCTCTGCGGAAAGGCTTTGGTAGTGAGATGCAGTGGGGGAAAGGTTCCATCAGCTCGCTGCTGCTGCTTCTCTCCAGAGCCTTTCACTGACATGTAGCTACATAGGAGCGTGGCCACCACTTACTTTTCATTATTGCTTGTAATGAAAACTGGTGTGTAGTGTAGATGTAGCCTAAGAATTATTAATACACTTAATGAACAGGTCAGAGGTACCATAAAAAGATCTAACAGTAAAATAAGCTTCTCCATTTTCACTTTTTCCTCCTTAAGTCTCTAATAAACTGAAATGTTTACAGTATTTCATGAAAGTAATAAATCCTGGCCAGTGTTGGGTTCAAGTGGAGGCAGGAGGAGTAAATTGCAGAGTCAAGGACCTCTCCCTGAAAGCCCTGCCGGTAGCCCTTCTCAAGTGTCTGTAGGGGAACAAGAACCTTGGCTAATCGAGAGTGTTACTGTATCATACAGGGAGTGTATCCCATTAGTATTTCTCATCCAAGGTCTCATGTATACTACATGGGCACTGCTCTGCTGTGTGAGCAAGCAAATCCTATATGTATATTATATTATTATTATTTGCATGCAGAAAGTAATGAAATCTAGCCATAAAGTAAAATGCAGTTACAACTAATGTTTTGTCATTTTTTCATAACAGAAGACTGCAGAAATTGACTCTTAAATGCTGTTGCAATAGAAGTAAATATACCGTAGGGAGAATACACAAAAATATAGTCCGTGGAAACATAATTTTGGAAGTGGAGGGAGAACTTGTTTGAAATCTTCTTCCCTTTCCTTCCATGGACTATATTTTTGTGTATTCTCCCTAGGGTATATTTACTTTCATTTCAACAGCATTTAAGAGTCAATTTCTGCAGTCTTCTGTTATGAAAAAATGACAAAACATTAGTTGTAACTGCATTTTACTTTATGGCTAGATTTCATTACTTTCTGCATGCAAAGCAAAGGCCAGTTTGTCAGCTAAGAGCTCTGAAAAAGTACACAGATTCTTACCTAGATGCTTAATTGCCCCAAGCTGCAATACAGCAACTTAATCCTTTGTCCTTTTTCTTTTGACTTTTTCTTGCAGTGTGTGAATTGATTTACTCGCTGCCTTGGAATATGTCTGCCAAATCCATGGGAGGTGCTGGCTTTTATAAATAGCTGGCACTGGAAGATTTGAGACTTCTATAAGTTTTACTATAATAAAATAGCAATAGAATTAATCATTAAGTGAATTGAAACAACAGTGCTAGAGCTCAAAAAAGCTATTAATTTAGGGGAATTTAGTGTCTGTGTTCACCCAGATGAGATGCAATAAATGCCTAACCATGATTAAATGAATTATTAGATACATTCATTAATCCCACTGATTTATTTTATATAACTTGTTAGTATATTTCATTGTATGGGAAACCTTACAGAATTCAGCCAAATAAATTTAACAATGTACTGTCTTTTTTTTTTAAAAAAACCTTGTTTTGTAATGTTTTTTAGGCTCACTGGTGGGCAGTATTGCTTATGGGAATTGCTCTGATTATGTTAATGGCTGGATTCATTAAAATATGCAGTGTTCATACTCCGAGCAGTAATCCAAAGTTGCCGCCTCCTAAACCACTCCCAGGTAAGTACATCCAAGTGATTAAGACAATAGAGAAGTAAGAAGGTAGAGCCTGTATTCTCAAGTATATGCCTTGCCCTTTTTAAAGTGTTGAGAAACTGTACTGCTAGTTCTATAGTTCGTAGTCTGGCACTGTGAAACTACAAGGTTATGTGTGTTGCTTTTTTCGTACTAGTATAACCCCATAGAACTATTTCACAAATCTGGTCTACTGTGTAGACAGAGATAAAATTACATCTCACTTCCTTCTAGTCCAAATATGGTCTACAAACATATGGAATATGTAGAAAGTATAGCAGTAGTTGTTGCAATTACTAACGTAGACTTCCTTTTACTCCTTCTCCCTACACCACATTTGTCAGAAAATCATTGTATGTAGCAGTTTATTTACAATATATTGCATGTTCACACCGTGTAGTTGTCTGTTGAAACTTTTTTTATTGCAATTTTAAATATTGTGCTTTTCACAAAGCGTGAAAATATCCTTTCCATATTTAATTTGCCTACCTGGAATTGTACTTCATTTTATTGGCAGTCATTCTTTTAAAAATGCATTCTTTGATTCCCCCTCTTCCCCCAACAACTCATGTTTTTTCTCTGTTTATAACAGGCACTTTAAAGAGGAGGAGACCACCACAAACAACTCAACCGCCACCACGTCAGAGGCCCCGGGAGAGTTATCAGATGGGACACATGAGACGTTAACTACAGATTTTTGCCTTGGTTCTTCCTAGTGCCTACAATGGGAAAACTTCACTCCAAAGAAAACCTATTAAGTCACTGTCCCCAGTCCAACTCTCAAACAAAAATAGAAGGAAAAAAAGGCAAGATGTTATGTCCTCAAACAAGTGGAGGAGTTTAATTTTTAATTATTGGACCTTCCAGAGAGAGAAATGATTTTTCTTACAGATATTTTTAACCTAATGGCACAAAAGTCTTTAGATTATCTTGTTTTTTTCCCCTTTTCTGCTCTTCATTGCTGCATTTTCTTCACTTGCAGGCAGACTTGGCTCTAGTAAAACTTTTATTCACAAATTGAAAATATATATGTATATATTTTTCAACTGCCAGTCAAGGGTAGGAAGTTAGACCACCTCAACATTGGAGACATAACCTGCCAATGTATATAAATTGTTATATGCAGACATGTATTTCTAATGTACATCTGTACTTCTGTGTGCAATTGTAAACAAAAGAATTGCAATATTGATGTTTCTTTGTATTATAAAACTTTTCCGCTATTAATGAAGAAATTACTGTTTAATTGACTTACTCAGGATAACAGAGGATGGAGGTATATAATGGTCAAGGCTTCTGTAATGCTTTACACAGCAGTTTTGAATCAATTCAAACTTTTTTTTATTAGGATCAGAGTTGGTTCAAGTACTCATTTCATCTTTTATCAAACAGTTGCTGCGACACAGCACACACATTTGAATCCTCTTTTTGGAATACATGCAACAAGTGTGCAAACTTCGCATATGCCAGAATTTTCAAAATTACATTTTATATAAATGTCTGATTTCTTGTAGTTCACATAAGTATTTTTAATTTTCGTTTGATTATTCTGTTAAATAATGAAGAGTTGGATGAAATATTTCCATGCTTTAGCAGAGAAATATGCCTGTTATACAACTTGTTTTAAGGACTGCAACCAGTTTATTTGGGTTGTTCAGATACTCGTAGTGTGGTAATTACGTTCATGATTCTGAAGAAATGGGAAGGATGAAAAGCTGTAGTTTTCTATTTTTTTAATTTATCAAATATTTAGATAACTTTCCAGCATGATACTGTAAATGAATAACCACTAAAATACAGTAATATTCCAGCTACTGTAGCTGACTTAAAATTGTAGTTAGGCCAACTGATTTTCCCTTAAATATTTTATAACAGTAGTGAAGTTCAAACAGCACAATGTCCCATTCCAAAGTTTGTAGTACGAATGTAAATAATTGGCATTTTTTAAAAAAAGAAAACAAAAGCATTTAATGTCTTAACATGCTTACTGCTATGCAGAAATGAAAGGGGCATTACAAAAGTTTAAGCTTGTGACATATTTATTGCTTGTTTTCCAAAAGCTGCAAGCTAATTAGAGGCAAATGGCTATAATTTTCTGGCTTTGCTTAGGAGAAAACTTATTAAGGGTTGGACAGGCTTTCTTTTTTGGTTTTGTTTTTTTTAAGAGTATAAAGTTTACACAATCATTCTCATAATGTGACGCAAGCCAGCAAGGCCAAAAATATTACAGAATATAATGGGATCTCTTCCTTGTAAACTTGTACAGTATGTGGTGACTTTTTTCAAAATACAGCTTTTTGTACATGGTTTAGAGACAAATTTTGTACATGAAACCCCATGGACTATAAATAATTCCAAACAATCTTAATAAGTTAGAAATGTACGTAGTTGCTTTTAAATCATTTTAAATACATTTGTTTTCAGACTGTGCAAAGACTGGAAGTGGGTTTGCATTTCTAAAATGGTGACTTTAATTCAGCAAGAGTTCTTAGTAACTTCTTGAGTGTGATAAGCTTTGGGACATGTAAATTTTTCGCTCGTAGCGTTATCCTGTGGTGGGGTTTCAGCAGGTACATGCTGCCCTATTTTATTTTGAGTCTAAGTTAAATGTTTTCTGAAAAGAGAAATGTGCACTGAACTCTCCACTGCAAGTCAAAATGTGGTAAAACAAAAGAGATCAAGACAAACGAGATCTAATACTACTGTCAATTTAATGTCCACTGTGTTTTATACAGTATCTTTTTTGTTCACTTTGGAAATTTTTACTAAAATTGCAAAAAATAAAGTATTGTGCAAAGATATGTATGGTTTTTTTGAAACTTGAAATGCATTAATAAATAGACTTGATGAAATTATCTTGAAAGTTTGCTTGCTTTTTAAACTCAAAGCAAAAGGAGTATACAAATGCTGCTTCTTCCTACTTTTTCTGTCTTTCACCACAGATACCCTTATATCAAGAATAACTGCATTATGAATACACCAGAAATTGTTATCCACATCTCCCAATTTGAGCTTCATGCAGTAAATACAATAAAATTTGTCCATGAGAACACTCTTTTTAAGATAAAGCTCTAAAATTATCTTTATTCTGTTTCTTATTTCTGATCAAAGTATTTTAAACTCCTCTGCTGTTATGTTTAAAAATTAAGCTAATAACTGTGAAGGTGTATAAAATAGATCTTTAGTTGGCTTGATCTTGTGAAAAATAAATTCACTTTCTGACACATTTTATCTGACAATTAATATAAAATTCATTGAAGATAACTAAGTTTTCAAAACGTGTTTGGAAAATCTGATTTTTATGGTCTGTTAAAACTGTCAATATAGATAGCTTTTAATTTTTAATGGACAGATCTTTGAAAATTGATTTATTTTTTTAACTGGTTGGACTAAGATTTATATTAAAAGGCCTGCCAGCCACATCTTTCATTCAGAGTTTGTGCGGTGTAAGGAATATATGCTTGAAGCTTTTCTTTCTCTAACTGAGCAATTGATCTGAGGAATTCCTGAGCATGCTTTGATGTATTGTTTTCAAGATTTTGACATCACTGCTTGCTCTTAGAATTAAATTGTACAGTTGGGTGCAAAAAGAATTATTAGATTATCAGTGGGAGCTCTGCACCTCTAAAAGCCAGATAACCTTTTCATGTGCCTAAATAGGGATTTAGATGCCTAACTGTGAACTGAAAATGACTTTTAAGCAGTTAAAAATATGGTTCCTGTTTTCTTTTAAATTAGTCCTTGTAGACCTACAAGTGTGTAAATGGCTTAATTTTTGATAACTAATCTGATTTCCCCAGGATATGTCTGAATTCAGTTGTCTTCATACTTCTAAAACGTTTTTATTCATTAAACAGCTTTTTTCCTTTAGGGAGGATGTGCAGCCAGCATGGTGTGAATGTCCGAAAGAAGGTCTTAATGTGATTCCCTTTAACATGACATTTTATCTAGTCAATCAAAGCAGCAAAGACTCTATGAATCAGTGGCTCAGTCTCACTTTTTCATTACTGTTCCTATCTCACATAAAGAAAGCAGAAGGGAAAGTTACTAATTTTAAAGAAAGGTGAATAGAAATAGGAAACATTAGTTCCCGTAAAGTGATTAAAAGCACTAGCTTTTGTATGTCTAAGCCTAGGTTTCCTTGATGCTGAGGCTTCAGCAGCCTCTGTACAGATCTTGATACTATCCAAATATTTCATACTTGGTTTTCCTAAAGTTAGGCCCTAAATTTACATTTAGGCACTCAAGTGGCCTGATTTTTAAAGGTATTGTGCACCCATAGGTCTCTGAAAATAGGCCATTATTTAGGTGTGTAAATGAGGAATTAGGGTGTCTAACTTTACAAAAACAAGTTTGAAAATGTTGGTCCATGTGCACAGATATCTTGGACACTTAACCCAAAACCAGCTGTTATAATCTGTTCTCCATTATGGTGGCTTTTGTGGCAGATTTGTTAAGTTTTCATGTGGGTGCCTTTCATCATATGAAGTAGCAAAAGGGTGCCTGTGACTTCAGCCTTATAGAGGAATTGTACTTCGAGCAAGGGCCCAAGGCCAGAACCCAAAAGCAAGATCAGTTCAGTATCTTCTTAACACAAACGTTCTTCTAGCCTTCAGGGAAGCTAAAAGGAACACTGAATGTCTTTAATTATCATAACTTTCTAGTTTGATAGAAGCAAGTCCTAAAAAAATGGATATGAGGCACATCATGGTGCAGAGGCAGAATGGAAGGCAGAGTACAATCCAACACTGCAGCAACACTCAGATCATAGTCTAGAAGGTAGAAACCATAGTTTTCATATCTTGAAGCACCAGTAGCCACAACAGCAGAATCAGACCTTCCCAGTCACAGAAAACTATAAATTGCTGAATTTTGAAGATAATCTAGGGAGATCTACAGTTTGAATTGATCGAAAAAGCCATTCTTTATTCTGTCCTGGATTTTAAAAAAATCCAGTCAAGGTGAACTAAATGAATTTGGCTATACAATATGATGGCCACAGACCTTTTGTCTCCAACACTTCTTTAGAATATATTCAGTTTTAGTTTCCTTAAAAAAAAAAAAAAAAAAAGACAGGGGAAGGCACTAACAGTTGTGGGACCTCTAGCCCCTCAGAGAAGGGTAGTTTGTAAAGATGTACACTTCTAGATGGAGACACTAGCATCTTGTGTCTAAGCGAATGCAAGACCTTTCTAGATCTGCATAAGGCGTACACATCCAAATTTGTCCATTATAAATTCCTAAGATTTATCTGTTGAAACAGATCCGTGGATTATTTGCATGGTCTACATACCCCAGACCGTATACAAGTTAGTATAGTGGTTTATGATACTGGAAGGAAGGGAAGTAAAGTTTTCCTGTCAATGGTCATGTCACGGTCAAAGCACTGTCAGAGCAAGAGGTGGATTTAATTATCATATAGATATGTCAAAAGTGGAGGTACAGTTTTGTTTTCTTTTTTTTTAAAGCCACATTGTTTCCATCAGAGAGATAATTCACCTAGGAAACCAGATAGCCACAAGTATCAGAAGAATCTTTTTATTATAAGATGGAATACACAAGCTTTGGGTTATAAGAAAAGTAACAATTGTCTGGAGATTCAACTGCTCATAAGCCTGTTTGGATGATGTACACTATGTGCAATGAGCCAAATTTCATGTGTAAATTCTCCCCTCGTTTTCCCTAGGTTACATGGGATCACATTTGAAAGGTCTAAACAGTCCTGCTTCCTAGAGGTATAAAGGCTTCTCACAGGTGGTGGGCAACCATATATCATCTCACTTTTTGAAGGAAAGCATGCTAGAGTGGGAAGTCTCAATTCCAGGTACTTGCGGTAAAATTTTCACAAGTGCTTAATTCCCATTTTCAAAAGTAACTGAGGGCTTGTGTACCCCTTGGGATTATATGCACTACCGAGGTGTGATTTCTAAAGCACTTTCACGCACTGGCTGGTCTGTGTAGACTGCTGGTGTACACTGAAAGTTCCATAGCACTATGTTAAAGTGTCCTAAGGAACTCTCAGTGGGCACCAGCAGGGTCTACGTGGACCAGTTAGTGCAAGACACGTTAGCGTGCTTTAGAAATCACGCCCCCATGGTGTACAGTGTAGACAAGTCTTTAGGCACTTAGAAGTCAGTGGTTCAGTTCCTGACTTAGAAACATTCAGCCAAAAAGTGGGTCTCCCAAGACTTGCCCACATGGATCTTTCATACACTTTCCCACCAGTTTTTTTCTTGTACAGAGTCATAAGATCCAATAAGTAGGGCCCTACCAAATTCATGGGCCATTTTGGTCAATTTCACAGGATTTTAAAAATGGTAAATTTCATTATTTCAGGTATTTAAATCTGAAATTTCATGGTATAATAACTATAGGGGTCCTACCCAAAAAGGGGTTGTGGGGTGATTGCAAGTTTATTGTGGAGGGGGAGGGTCATGGTATTGCCTTACTTCTGCACTGCTGCTGGCAGTGGTGCTACATTTAGAGCTGGGCAGCTGGAGAGTGGCAGCTGCTGGCTGGGAGTCCAGCTCTGAAGGTACCGCCACCATCAGCCGCAGCACAGAAGTAAGGCAATATTGCTACCCTTACTTCTGCACTGCTGCCTGCACAACTGGACCCTTGGCCACCGGCTGCCACTCTCCGCCATCCAGCTTTGAAGGCAGCAGCGCAGAAATGGGTGACATGGTATGGTATTGCCACCCTTACTTCTGCGCTGCTGCTGGCAGGACGCTGCCTTTGGGGCTGGGCACCTGGCCAGCAGCTGCCACTTTCTGGCCACCCAGCTCAAGCCAGCACAGAAGTAAGGGTGGCAATACCACAATCCCCTTACAATAACTTGCAAGCCCTGCCCCCTGCAGCCCCCTTTTTGGATCAGGACCCCCAATTTGAGAAATGCCAGTCTTCCCTATGGTATCTGTCTAGTATAGAGTGAAAGTACACACAAGACCAGATTTCATGGAGGAGGCCAGCTGTGAATTTGGTAGGGCCCTACCAATAAGTGAGAGCTTGAGTTAATATCTAGTAGTGCCTCGTTGGCCCTGGTGTTTTTGGTGCTTGACAACAATTGGCAATTGATCCTTCATTACACCTATGTCTGGGCAGACCCCCTTGCCTTAAGATTCTTTTTATCATGCCATGACAGGCATGATTTATTTGATATGACTTTTGAGTGTGGTCTTTGGGGATTTTGACTGAACATAGCCTTCCAGAGCCTGGAGTGAATTCAGGCATAGCCATAAGGATAATGAACAAGTATCAAGCATAGGCTGAATTTTGGACTGTCAGATCTCTGCAGACCCAGATACTAGCACTGAAAAACAACTTCGTACCAGGAGCTAAACAAAGTCTAACCTTTCGTCTTTCAGTTAGACCTATTACAGTACAAAACTTATTGTGTCCATTGAAGATCCAAAGATTTGCTTCCTGGGGTTAGAATCTGTCCCCATCAGCATTAACTGCAAAGCCCTTTTAGCCAGTTTGGGCAGACTTTTTCCTTCTAATCAAGGTCTTATTCCCAGTGGTCATTGCTTTTGCCAGATCAGCTTCTGAACTGGGTGTATTTTCAGGGAAGGCAATTGGTGTATTGTTTACCAGTTAAGTGTGCTTCAGCTTATGTCCTGGCTACCGATCACCCTTTTGGTTTCTGAATTTAAGATCAGGGCTTATTTTAAATGAATGGTAGCTATTTAAAAAAGCCTGAGAGCGCTAATAAGATAGAATCATAGAAATGTAGGACTGAAAGTAACCTCAAAGTCATCTGGTCTAGTCCCCTGATCATGAACTGTCAGCAAATCTTGCCAACTCAACATTTAGTCCTGGTCTACACTACAGAGCTAAGTTGCCACAAGGCCACTTATGTTGACCTAACTCTGTTAGGATCTACACCAGGGGTTCTCAAACTTCTGTGTTAGTGACCCCTTTCACACACCAAGCCTTTGAGTGTGACCCCCAACACCTCCTTATAAATTAAAAATACTTTTTATATTTAACAATGTTATAAATGCTGGAGATGAAGTGGGGTTTGAGGGTGGAGGCTGACAGCTCACAACCCCCAATTTGAGAACCCCTGATCTACACTAAAATGTCACTCCCACTGACGTAATTCACCCACTTTGCCAACTTAAGAATTCCACCTTCTCAAGAAGCATAGTGCTTAGGTTGACACAATGTCAGTGTAGATGCTGTGTTACTTATGTTGACTTTAGTGGCCTCCCGGAGGTGTCCCACAATACCCCACCATGACCACTCTGGTCACTGTTTTGAACTCCACTGCCCAGATGCAGATACAAGCCCCTCCCCTTTTAAAGCCCTGCAGATTTTTGTATTTCCATTTCCTGCTTGCTTGGCATGGAGAGTTCACCTAGTTACTGACCAGGCCAGCTGCATGCTGCAGACGTGTGGAGTACACAGGAGATGGTGGATCCCCTGGAGGTGTGGAGAGAAGAGGCTGTGCAGGCACAGCTCCAATTCAGACATAGAAACATCAATATCTATGAGCAGATTGCTTTGGGCATGAGGAGGAGAGGGCTACAAGAGGGATCTGCAGCAGTGCTGTGTGAAAGCCAAGGATCCATGGCAGGTGTACCAGAAGGCAAAAGAGGCTGACCATTGCAGATGTGCCGCTTTTACAAGTTGCTGCATGCCATCATCAGCACAGACCCTACCACCACCACCAAGAGCCACGTGGACACTTTAGGGGAGCTGGAGTCACAGGCCCCTGAAGTGAACAGAGGAAGAGGATGAGGAGGACTATAGGTACAGGTGACAGGGGCATCCAGTGGTGCAGCAAGCCAGGACCTGTTTTTGATGCCAGAGCAGCCTGGTCTGTCCCTACAGTCCAGCATAGGTGAGCCTGATGCAGGGGAAGGAATTTCTGGTAAGCGTGCAGTTTACTTTGATATTTAAGGGGCACATCTGTTCATTTACTCTTTTTTAATCGTGCTAGAAGAGGTAGTGAAATAACCAATGGAGGTAGAGTCGCTATCTGCTTCTTATTCCTCTGCACAGTTAGGCAGAGGGTTCCCTGCAGAAGAGTTGGTTTATGTGCCAGGGCTGCCTGGGGGGCGGCAAGTGGGCAGTTTGCCCCAGGTCCTGCAGGGGCCCCCACAAGAATATAGTATTGCAACTTTTTTTTATGGAAGGGACCCCTGAAATTGCTTTGCCCCAGGCCTCCTGAATCCTCTGGGCGGCCCTGTTATGTGCACTGGTAAGTCTCGTGAATCCTCCATAGAGATCTCGAGGAAACTCCTGGATGTAGTCTGCAATCCACAGCTGAAGATTTCTGGGGAGGGCTGACTTATTTCTTCTGCTCTGGTAGGACACTTTCCCATGTCACTCAGCAATTATTAAGCAGCCACCATTGCAGCACACAGGCTAGCAGCATATAGACCTAGTGTGCAGGCGGACATGTGCCAGAGCTGTCCTCTTTCAGCCTCCATTCAGGAGTGAGATGTCAGTTAAAATCACCATGGCCTGTGGAAAACGGTGCCAGTATTCAGTTCAATTGCCTTATCTGCATATGCTTATGCCCATGAGCTACCCTGCTTTATCGTTCCAACCCCTCCGCTCCCACTCCCTGCCCCGGGACTGCAGCCATGCTGCATGAATCCCAAGGAGAAGTGAGAATGTAGTGTTTGTAACTTGTGTGGATCGAGGGAGCGAGTTCAGTGTATATACCAAGTTTCTACAGATCTTGTGAAAACACTCGCAATAGTACCTCTGTGCATTGTATCTTTTGCAAGTGGAAATGTGGCCTTGAGAGGGTTTCTCCAACCACGCAAGCAGAGCAGCTCGGCCAGATAGGGAGGAGAAAGAAGAGGACATGGGATGACATATTCCAAGAGATCTTGCAAGCCTCCGCTGGACCTGCCACTGGCGTGCCTGTGAATGTTCCACTGGAGCCGCGGGACCAGCGGACCCTCTGCAGGAACGCCTGCGGGAGGTCCACCGGAGCCGCCTGCCACCCTCCCGTGCTCCCAGTAGGCGGCAATTCTGCAGTGGGGGAGTCCTTCCGCACTCCCGGTCTTCGGGGCACTTCAGCGGCGAGTCCCAGAGCAAGTGAAGGACTCGCCGTAGAATTGCTACCGAAGACCCGGAGCACGGAAGGACCCCCCACCGCTGAATTGCCACCGAGGGTGGCAAAATGCCGCCCCCCCAAATCCTGGCACCCTAGGCGACCGCCTAGGTCTCCTAAATGGAAGCGCTGGCCCTGCCTTTTGGACAGAATGGACGGGGATCGAGAGGATAGGAGAAAAGCACAGAGAAAGGAGAGAGAGGTGCAGCAGGAGATGCTAGCACTTCTCAAGCAGCAAGCAGACGTGCTGGAGACCCTTGTTGACCTTCACGTTCAACAGACCTGTGCTCACCTCCCTCTGCAGTTTATAGAGAACTGCATTCTGAGATATCCCCATGTGCCCTGCCCCCCCATACCACATGGTGTCTGGGGCCACTGCCCTGCCCTACCATTCCATCCCGGGGGAGAGAACAGATATTTACAGCTGCACGTGCACTGCCCCATAGGCGTCAACTCCATAGATGCTCCAAAAATTAGGGGGCGCTCTGCACCCACCAGCAGCCAAGCTCCCCCGCCCCACCACCTCCTCCCCTCCCCCCCCGAACGTACTGTGTCCTCGCTCCTCCACCTCCCTCCCTCCCGGCTGCCAAAAAACAGCTGTTTGGCAGTGTTAGCAAGCTCCGGGGGGGAGGAGAAGCGGGAATGTGGTGTGCTCAGAGGAGGAGGCGGGGAAGAGGCGGAGCCTGGACAGGGATTTGGGGAAGGAGTTGGAATGGGGGCAGGAAGGGGTGAGGCCTCATGGAAGGGGTGGAGTGGGGTTGGGGCCAGGAGCAGAGGGGGGGTCGAGCACCCACGGGAAAGAGGGGAAGTTGGTGCCTATGCACTGCCCTGTGAGAGAGAGAGTTGGTGTATGTGTTTGTGAAATGAAGATGACTGTTCTTTCCCTTTCAAAAGTTCTTTCCCCTGTATTTATAAAGTATTTCAACATCTCCAATGGTAATCCTCTGGTCTGGAAAAAAAGTCCCTGTTTACAGCTTTCTGAATAGTCCTGTGTTCTTAAAGATGTGTGCATTATGCACCAGCCTTGATCACTCCACATTAATGTCGGTAAAGCATCCCCTGTAATCCACCAGCACTTGCAATACAATAGAAAAGTAGCCTTTTCAGTTGATGTACTCTGGGGGAAGGTGATCTGGTGCCAAAATAGGGATATACACAGCATCTTGCACCCCAATGAAGTTCAGGAACCCCATTGCTGCAAAACCATCCACTATGTCCTGCACATTGCCCAGAGTCATAGTCCTTCGTAGCAGGATGCAATTGATGGTTCTGCACTCTTGCGTCACGGCAACACCCATGGTGGATTCTCCAATTCCAAATTGTGACCCATCTGTGGGGAATCAATCTGATGTTGCAAGCTTCCACACAGCGATTGCCACTCACTTCTCCACTGTCAGAGCAGGTCTCATTTTGGTGTTGCTGCACCATCTGCAGCTGCTCTGTGAATGCCAACAACAACTTTGAATTGTTTCTATGTCCCACAGCAAATTAGCCACCAAGGAATCATCATGTTCCCTGTGGCTCTTCAAATACTGCACGATCAGGTGTATTGTGCACATACCACTCATCACAATAGTGGAGAGCTGTGCAGGATCCATGCTTCACAGTAATGGCAGACATGCATGTTTGTGGCGCTTTTGAAAAGAGGTGCAAAACATTACAGGATGCAGATAAAATTATGGGATAGAGAAAACTGCATCATGAGCCATTGAAAGCGTGTTCCCAGTCACCTATGCACAACTCGTTTGCCCCCATGAGGAATTGCAATCCCTTCCCAAAATACCCTGCGTTAGGTGGTGGCAAGTTGCACAGTGGGATAGCTACCCATGGTGCATTGCTCTCGGACTTGATGCAAGCACTGGTAGTGAGGTCATGCACTGCTGACCCAAAGAGTGTAGTGTGGACATGCAAAAGTGATTTAATTATTGGGGCAGCTGAATATCAACGTAATTTTGTAGTGTAGACCTGCACTTAGTAATTACTCACTAATTTAAAGATTGATAGATCTGCAGGGCTGGTACAACCCATTAGGCGACCTAGGCGGTTGCCTAGGGCGCTAGCATTTGAGGGGCGGCATTTCGGCGGTGGCCAGATCTTCGGCCGCCCCATCATCGTCGGCATTTAGGTGGAGGGACCTGGGGCAGGGGGCACGGGGAAGGCCGCCTGAAGCAAGTAAGGGGGGGTGTGGCATGCAGGGGAACCGCTCCCCACCCCAGCTCACCACTACTCTGCCTCCTCCCCTGAGCACGCTACCCTGCTCTGCTTCTCTCCCTCTCAGGCTTGCTGCGCCAAGCAGCTGATTGGAGTGGCAAGCCTGGGAAGCGGGAGAAGCAGAGCAGTGCTGGCGTGCATGGGGAGGGGGAGGAGGCGGAGCAGAGGTGAGCTGGGGCAGGGAGCTGCCGCACAGCTCTCCGGGCTGGGGGGAGCTGCCACGGGGGGGAGTACCTCAGGGCGGAGAGGGGGAGCTGCCATGGGGGGGCGCCTTAGGGTGGAGGGCTGCCACAGGGCTTTGGGAGGGGGGAGGGCGCAAGGTGGAAGTTTCGCCTAGGGTGTGAAACATCCTTGCACTCGCCCTGTAGATCTGCCTAAATTGTTGATTTCCCACATCTTTCAATATCCTCACTTCCATCCTGACTTGTAATTTCTGTGTATTTTTATTAACATTTCTCTGTTTTTGGTGTGATGATATGGCTTGTTTCAGCCCTCGTGACCACCAGCAGCCATAAACATTTTTCAATATTTGAGAATAACATTTCAGATTCCTTGAAGACTTTAATAAAATTAAATATCACAGTAGTAAAAACAAACTTGTAATGATATATCTTGATTTCTGGCATAACCAAATGACCAATGTAGTGTCAAAACACTATTTTTCTGATTACCACATGCAATCATAAACTGAAAATAACGATTATCTGAGGAAATCTTTCTTTTTTCCATATTTTCTATAGCTACAGGAAATAACAGAAATGCATAATCTTGAATTTTCATAATTCTCTGAATGTAATGAAGATGGCTGAAGTTTTACAGTTTTCATTTGTAAATCATGTTAGTCTACTGTGAAAATGTTAAGTCTAAAATGTAACTTTAGAGTTTACACTAGCATGATGAAAAGGATTTATGTGCAGAAGTTCACTGAACATGACTGCAAATAGGATATCAGCTGGAATGTGCTTTAATACACTAAGCATTTCTTTAAAGCAAATTAGTTTAAAATATTTCTGTCACTACATTGAACAGCAAAGCATTTTCCAATAGAATAAACTTGAAGGAAACATGTTATTAAAGGTACAATTATTTGGCTCATAATGCTGTAAGTTTTATTGGTATCGGACAAGCAGGATGAGCCTGTCACCTTCATAACTCCTTAGCTTATGAATGTTAGCAGGTTATTCAGTTAAAAGCTCATAAAGTTTTCTAAAGGAGTGAGAATTTTCTCTCTTGAATAAGAATATTTTTGCAGTAAGTGATTAACACACCAAGTTCATTAGTTAGTAATTCAACTGTGTTATAGCTGATAGTAGTCAGGTTAGAGCCATGGAGCCTGTGAACTACTTGTTTTGTGGCTAATAAAATTGTTTTCTACCTTGCAGTATGCAAATTGTTGTTATTCCAAGTTGTCTAGCTGGAAAGCAAATTGTTTTTTAAAGAGTCAGCAATAAGAAATCTGCCCTGCGTTCAACGTCAGCTTTTAGCAAGAGTCTTTTGAAGTAATCATGTTTGCATTTCCACTGAGCAGGTTTTATCTTTCCACATTTCAAAGCAATTTAGATATAAACACATGATATCGGCTAAGAAATTGCAAGCTGATCTGTTTGGGAACAGCTTTAAGGACAAACAAAATGCACATTTCAGTATACTGTTATATCCCAAAAATAAAATAAAATTTTTATTTTTGTCTTGTTCCCTCTGGAACTGTCAGTATACATTATTTTTTGTTAAACTTGGTATATTTAAAATGTTTGAACTATTGTCATAGGTATGTGGGATTTTACTAATGCTTGATGGGTAGCTCTGTTCATGTTCTTGTTACTTTGAATTTTCTCTTTAGTCTCCGAGAGCTGTTTGGACACCTCACAAAAGTTTTCTCTTGGGCTGGATGCAGGTGCACGTTGTTAACACTTTGAGAACAAAACGTCATTCTAAATAGAAACACAAAGTATAAGTTACCTTTTCTGGACATTTCTTTGTGTAAATGTTCTGTTCCCCATAGTATTCTTGGCTTCAATTCCTTTTTCTGCTTTTTTAAATAAGATCCCTAATTGTTTTCATTTGCTTTTAATTATGAATGTGCATCTGGCAGCAGGGTATTTAGAGCAGGGTAAGGGGGAATAGGTGAGGCACAGGTGATTCCTATGTATTTAGTTTACTGCTTCTGTATGTTCTTCCTGAAATTCCAAACTTTATGCTAGTTCTTGTGAGTCTTGTCTTCATGAGGAAATTTTTGAGAGAATTCTCCACTGCCATTATCGACAGTTTAGCTCTCAATGCCACAGTGGTGGGATGCTAGTAAGGGCAAGGTGCTAATGGCCACTAGGGGCATAAACCAGGTCATGGTAGATCTGTTCTGATAGTTAGATTATATGGTGCTTAAAACAGCAGCAGCTGCCTGGACCCTACACTAGTGTTCTCCCACTCTTGCTAACATGTATGATGCTGAAACATTAATAGCAATAGATGGACATTTTAGTGAAAATATCTTGGTGTAAATGCAGCCATAATAACATTTTGAGGCTGTGAGGATGAGGTCTCAAAGGCAGATAAAAGCTTAGCCCATCCTTGAACATCCTTCCTCCACTCTTTAAGGAGCACTGTTGAAAAAGCATTCATTGACACGTGTCCCGCTCTTCCGCACAAAGGGAAAATCTAGCACATGAAACCATTCCAAACAGATGTTTTAAATGATTAAAATGGGAAAAATGTGGATATGAAAATATAGTTAACAGTTTGTTCAAGTGCCTGGGAAAGTGGAAGACTTATCAAAACATATGGTTTGTTTTTTCTAGTATTTTAAAACCTAAAATTCCCAATATGCTAATGATTAAATTCATGCAGTTGGTCTCTCCAAGGGAGTTTTAGTAAATTATTTAAATACATCCCCCACATTTTTTTCAAAGAGATTTTCCCCTGAAGTGTTCCTTGTGCTTCCTTTTAGAAATACCTAGTTAGCTTTCACTCACCCCAAAGCACTATTTCAGTTCCTATGAAGTTCTAGATTTCATAGACAGAGAATAGCACCTCATCAGCCCCTATTACAACATCCTCAACACCAAAATCCAATTCCACTTACAGAAAATAATGCCAAGGTCATTGGGTAGCTAAACCACCTACAAAGTTTTGTGGTGCCAAATCTCTCCCCCTCCCCTCTGCCTTACCTACAGCAGTGGGAATCCCTAGACAGCACACCAGTAGTGTAATTCTTTTGAGCTATTTTGAGAGTCCTCTTGCAGCACATTATTGGCACACACAACAGTATCAGGGAGGAACCTTCCTCTTTAGGAAAGAATTTCAAATGGGGCAGAAACATGTTCCGTTCACATTGTGTATACATTTTCTTAAACCATAAAAACTCTGGTTGAAACATGTCTCTGTCACACCCAGTGCATCTTACTCTCCAATTGATCCTGCAGCTAACTTAGCTAAGTCAATACTAAATTAGGTCCATTATTGTACTCATACCAACATGAGATGTCAAACTCAGGATCACTACTCTATGGCAGAGATGCTGTTCTGTGAGGAGGAAAATATTTATAAAACAAATGCTTTGAGTAAGAGCAAAAGGAGCACAAAGATCTTGGTCAAGTAAATGTATAATTTTTTTTCTTCAGGTTTGAAGCACTATGTAAATTTCTGTAAATCACTCATCTAATCCCTCTTTCAAATCAGCACCAGGAAACTATGGCTCTGCAGATAGTAGGGGTACCCTCAATAATCTGCAACAGATATCATTGGTGGCAGTGAGGTCTTTCCTGACCTCTAAGGAGCAAGACTAATATAATTCTCTCTTCAGGGTTGGAGCCTTCTGCAAAGCAGGACAATTTATTCCCATTTAACCTTAATTAAAATGGCTAGTTCTCAAGGGATTAAAGCAGTGGTAGTCATTAAAAACATTACTGTGCAGTCTTCTGGCTGAAATTTTCCTTTGTTTTAAAGACAAACAATTTCACAAATTAAGCACTGATGTTACCAGTACTGTAATTTTTTGTCTATGGGGGATGATGTAATAGCTCTTGAAAACCATGAAACCTCGCCTTGCATTTGGAAGTTTTTACTCAAAAAAATCTAGCTCCTAGCAAACAAAGTGCAATGATTTTACAGTTTGCCTGCCAATTAATCACATCATCTACAACACCAGAAAAACGACAGCATAGAGTGCAGGAGTGACTGTCAAACACTGGGATCAATTGATGTTGTGATGTGTGGTGCTTTTCCTCACCAGTATCTCTATACGTGTATGCTTAACCCACCATGGAAATTCCACTATTCACTAACACACTATCCAACCGGGCAGGGGCCTCCACATAAGTTTTGAAACTACACACATAGTAGTAGTAGCTCCTCTGTCCAAGACTGAACCAGGGAAAAAGAAACTAATGGAGAAAAATCTACCAAGTCTATCAGAAAACAGACTTCTTGCGTTAAATTAATATAATGAATAATCAGCCAGGAGACTGCACAGTTCTGAAATCTGCTTCCTCCTCTCTTGCACTTCTGAGCATGATATAAAGCACCCTGCCCACACTGCTCCTTAATTATTCCAAAGAAGTTTCTATAACACCTACTTTTGCTGTGTTTCTCCTGCTTTGACTCTTATTGTCTTTACAATAAGTCCTGGTCGACGGCTGCCCTTTGTCCAGGGGATGATAGTTTGAACTGTGTCCCAGATATTTTCCCAAACTGCAGTTCCTTCCCATTTGAATTTGATCATCATTAGCTCACCAATGTCGATGTCCAGAGTGATGAGAAAGGAATAGGTTTTATTTCCTGTAATGCCTTCAACGCTGTAAAAGCAAAACCACCAAAAGTGATCTGGACACTGAAATGTGTTTGTGTGAATGATGGTTTCTGGATTATAGGTCTATCTGTGGTTTACACATGAAGAGGTAGAGCAGATGACACTAATATCTAAACCACACTTGAAGAAAATGTATTTTTCTTCCTGCATGTTTTAACTGTAAACAATCTTGCAAGATTCTACAACAGTGGTGCATTTACTATTAAAATAAAGTTGTACTCTTCCCACTTACAAACTGATCAGTGCATTAGCCACTAAGCTGTCGATGACATTTGTTCTTTGTATTGCAGTAGTTCCTAGGAGTCCCAGTCATGGACCAGGACCCCAGTGTGCTAGGCACTATACAAGCACAGAACAAAGACAACTGCCTCAAAGACCTTGCTTGATGGACTCCGTTTTTGTTATTGTAGGTAGGGATCAAAGTGGGTGGGGGCAGTTCCCCTCCATTGCTAAAATCAGAAGGAGTTTCCCTTCTCCTTGGTCTGGGGGAATCACAGCTCCTCCAGGGATGGTGAAGTGTGAGAATTTGTCAAACATGACAGATTGCAATGGGAGGAGCCTGGACTATTTGTGGAGCAGCAGTATCTCCTGACAGAAGGAGAAAAGATTTACCTCTGTGCCTCTTCTTCACTACAAGGTCTGTCCTACCAGCAGCACTCAACTCCTTTCCCTCTGGGTGGAAAAACAAAGCACCTAGATTTTGTGGAAAATCCCTCTAGAAATGTCCCTAAACTTCTCTAAACTGCGAGGAACTACACCAGATGTTTCAGTATTTCTCCAGGAAGGCCTTCCCAAGTTCCCATTTGCTTTTACATCAGTTCAGATTCTCTGTAATGGTCAAGTCTACATGACATATAGCAATGGAAGTGGGGTGTGCTAGCGGTGCGTTTTTCACTTCACTCCATGCACAAATACTCTATCTTTGTGCTTAGCTGGCTAAGGGCCTGGTGGGAGAGGAACCTTTTGGGATATGTTCTTCTCTTATCTCTATTCTCTTCTCCTTCTTGCATGCATAAGAAGATACCGCACAGTATCTTTGTATGTTGTCTAGACTCACGACAACAGCAACCCATACCAGTGAACCTCTCAATTCAAGTTAGATTGCCTTTTAACTGCACAAAATTGACCCAGCATTCTACAACTGCTCACACTGGGATGGACTGAACTTCACTGTACAGGATGCTGTACTCGATGTTCAAGAAAACTTCTAAGATTGACTAGTTCATTTTATAGTGATTTTTTTCATATCAAGACTTGCATGAATATTGTAAAAGTTTTTTTTTGCATGATTTCTAGTTCATCTCTATTGAAGACTGTACTAAACCAGGCAATTCAGAACAAATGATGCATATTTATTATACAAGTGAGCCTGTATTTAGAAAATGTGACATCATTTTTCACCACCATAAAATAGAGACTTTGGGTCTAAATAGGGACTTTAGGTCTAGTACTCACAGGGTGATGGGGAGATTTTCAGCATCTTCTTTAGTGCCTGTCAGAGAGACAGTAAAAGTTGGTTCTACCTGCTTCTCTTGTATTTCATTGATGAAGTGTATCTTGAATTGATAATGGTAAACTGCACAGAAGAAGACATTGCAAGGTAAGTCATGGTCATACAGGCAGTATACTCCTGTGACAGCAGAAGTTTGCAGTTCAGAGCAGACACTTGAACATTATTTCACTTTTATTTTATTAAATGCATTGGTCACCATTAAAAAGTTAGCAGTTGTCAATCATTGCCAAACAGCATTAGCCAACAGGTTTTTGGGTCCCTGCGACTCTCTTTATAGGGAGTGGCATAGAGGAAATGGGTGGGGGGGGAGTTTTCTGTGGGGAACCTTTCAGATTTCATAAGATTTAATTCTGAGATTTCTGATGTGCGTCACACAGAATAAGCAGGCAGTTCCTGGTCTGACTTCCCTGGATTCTGTACAGCTGTAGAGATAGAAATCCTTTTGTGGACTGGGAAGGGCAGTGGAGTAGTCATGTGGATCAAGAACTCTCTTCTGGATGTCAGCCTTGCTCACTGTGATCTGCTGGAAACAGATGACTGTTCTTGATAGCATAATGATACGTTGTGCTTAACATGCATCTGTTCACAATATGACTTTGTTCGACACATTACAATAAGGAATATGTCATTACTTCTTTGAGGTTTGATGGGTTCTAGAAGAGGGTTTGGGAAAGTCTTTGAACTGAAAAAGTGACGCATTTGTGGAGAAGAGTGGCTGAGAGAGCAGCAGCATATGTGTCATGTGCGGTTTTCACATGTAGCAAATTGCAGAAAATCATCGTCTGACTGTGTGTGCAAATTGTGCCATACAGCTTTGAATGCCCAACTTTTGTCTATCCTCTGCCTGGTCAGCCTGTCAGAAGTAATGGTAAAAAAAGTAGTTTCATTTACTGTGGAAAAGCCATTATCAGCTGCCGAAAGCATTCATATAGTACCATCTATCAGAGGATTTCTGAGCAAGATGACTCTCTGTCTGCCCCCAATACATTAACTGGCTTTAAATTAAGAAACATAACACTCATGAGTTGTTGGTATCCCCCATAATACTGAGCCCTATGGGCAAACACTGCTTCCTTCACTAGGCCCGTCCCTCCAGGCTGGAGCTTGAAAGGGGACAGCACAGGTCTGCTTATGTCAGTCTTATCTGATCCTGTGCACCTGGGGGAATTTTCCTTGGCACTTTACCCTTTGTATGTGGCCCCTATATGGTGCTTGGAGCAGCACCTAGAGGCCGGAGAGGTGGATAGAATGGGTCCCTTGGTTGGTTTGGCTAAGTATGCAAACCCATCCATTCCTAAACACCAAATCTATCATTTTAACCCACTGACACTGTATATCAGACATACTGATCAGATTGCACCTCTTACAAATGCTATGCTCATACCCATGTAAAATTAAAGCTGGACCTGCACTGAATTTGGAGACTTGGGAAGGAAGTTCATGTTATTAAATACTAACATATTTCTGCAGAAGCTAAAGGCAAAAACCCTTTCACTGTCCCCACTGGATGAAGGTTGTTTTTTTCCTAGCCATCTGCTGGATAAGACCTGTAACAGATGTCCCGACCAATTTTGGGCATTCACCGCTCCAGGCAGGGCCGACACTTCCATTTAGGCGGCCTAGGCAATTGCCTAGGGCGCCAGGATTATTAGGGGGCGGCATTTTGCCGGGGGGTGGGGTGAGGCAGGCGGCTCCAGTGGCCCTGCCGCAAGCGTGCCTGTGGAGGGTCCCCTGGTCCCACAGCTCCGGTGGACCTGCTGCAGGCATTCCTGCGGATGGTCTGCTGCTCCCGTGGCTCCGGTGGACCTTCCGCAGGCACGCCTGCGGCAGCTCCACTGGAGCCATGGCCCAGCGGACCCTCCACAGGAATGCTTGTGGCAGGTCCGCCGGAGCCACGGGACCAGTGCGCAGGGAGGTGAAATGGCCGTGCGCATAGGGCGCTAAAAACACTATCAGAGGTCCTGCCTCCAGGACACATTTAGCAAGAGTTACAAGTGTTTATCCTACTCTCCTGGTCAAATTACAGATCAGGTAATTACATACTATTACCAAATACTGCCTGATAGTGTGGAAAGGTATTCACTTCCCCTCATTAAAATGGATGTGTAGCATCACTCGCACAGAATGGCTGCAGTTCAGTGGTAGATGAGGGACCCCTCTACGTACATACATGCAGTCTATATAACATATTGATCTTTCAGGATGAAAGGTGCTATTATAAATATGTTATCTTCTTACAACTGCTATCTTTTTAATGAAACCAGGTCAGCTTTTACTCCAGGACATACTGTCATTAACTTGAACAGAATGTCCAGTTTCATAAAGAAACTAAGATTATGAGAAGTATAACACTGAGCTTCTTAATTGTTTTCTGTCTGAATTTTTCACATGATCTTTACAGCATTCTTGGGAAAGTGTTTCAAGATCACTTGATACAGATTCTTACACAGTTGTTAGACTGTTTTGCAGTCTACTATGAAAGAAAACTCTTGTTTCGACACTGACCTTTTGATATCCCAAAGGTCTGTGAAAATGGCTTTTTCTTTTTACATCAGGAATAGTTCCAGGAACTGAAATGTCTTTAAAAGTGAAATTCAAGTCAATGGGAACAACAGAGTTAAGGCTCATGGTAAGAAAAGAGTTCCAGATGCCAGTAAGAAAACAATACCAATGATCTTTTCTTTTGCCAAGGCACATTTGTCAGTAGATTCCTTACTTTAAAAGCAGTGTTTAATCATGGATCCTGAAGGTGATCTTACCATGCTGACCCAAAATAATTTTTTGCTTTGAAGAACAAGTGAAGTGTGACTGCTTAGGGGCTCCTAAAATGTCAAAATATATTTTGAGCAGTGTGATGGGGCATCCACCAGTAAGGGGCTAATAGAGCCCTAGAGAGGCTGTGGCAAAAAGCAGACAATAAGAGAAGGGCTGTGAGAGCCATTGAAGGCCCATATAAAAAGAGCCTCAGTGCAGAGCAGGGCATAGCTGCCTGGTGCTTGAAGAGGGAGCACTGTGTCTGGGGTTAGCTTCAATCCTGTAGCATGTTGGACAAAGCAATGCAGGCAGGAATCTGGGGAGAGGAGAAGGAGCTCCGGATGGGCTGCTGAGACTGAGAAGGGTGCTGTGGCCACAAGGAAGTGGCCTAGGGAAATGTAGCAATAGTAGAGGGAAAGGACTGCAGTAAGCGACTGCAATTTGGAGGGTCCCTGGGCTGAGACCCATAGTCGTGAGCAGGCCTGGCTCCTTCCTACTCATCACTGGAGGAAGCAGCAGGACAGCTGACTGCAGTCACCATTGGGGAAGCGGCTGGACTAGGAACTAAACTCCCCTGGAAGGGGGGAACATGGATAGTCACATGGCTAGAGAACTGAGCCATGAAGAGGATGCAGTGGCTCCTGACATTCTGAAAGGGGTTCCAGGTGGACTGCGGAGAAAGGGTGATGGGGTGCAGACCACGGATGGGGTATTGGCCTTGAGCTAATGGCCAGGAGGAGGCACCTGTCCAGAGGTAAGTGATGTGCTCCATGACAATTAGCTTTCGACATAATTAAAAATAAAATAGGAAATTCAGAAAATGTCAACTTTTTTCTGTTTTCATATGGATTAAATCCAGTCCAATCTGAGTTGCTGAGACAGAGCTGTGCATGTAGCCTCCCCATTTGGAGTAAATGCCATGCATTTTAAACTAGGATTAGAGGAAGTGTTTCCAAAAATCTTTCAAAAGAACCCAAAAAACGTGTGAAAGGATTACATTGAATTACACATTGAACACTGGGGACATCAGACTGCAAAGTATAAGCAGCAAAATTAAGAGTTCTGTACATAAGCAAAGCTTGTTCTAGGGATGTGCAAACCATCTGGGTGTCTCCTTTCCCTGTGGCAACCTCTTAGCATCCAAAGTGATGGTAAATAGCTTATTTCTGAAAGGAGGGAGAAGGACTGAACACATTATCTCCTTCAGACAATTTTCATGCTCTCTTTAACAATATGTGAGACAGTATGGGCTAGACTGATGCTGGCGTACATTGCATCTGTGGAGTCAGAGCAGAATCTCCTGAAGTACAGACTTTTTCCTGCAATTCCCACACTGCTGGATGCTCTGTGATGCAGGCAACAGCCTGACAAGACTCAGTGGCATGGTGCCTCCCACTGATTGCCTTGGGAATTAGCTCTCCAGCACTTGAAGTGCCTCCTGGTGGCTGGTGTCTCATCTGTTACTGGCCCCCATGTCCCTCCCGGACCCCAGGGCCCTTTACCTCAGGGTTCTGCCCCAGCAGTACTCCACCAAGCTCTTGGTCTCCCCTCCCAGGGGAACCCCCAACCCTCTCACCCACCTGGCCTCAGTGGCTATTGACAGTCATCATCTAACCCCTACTCACTGGGGCAAACTGGAGTCTCTCTTGCCCACTCATCATTGGCAAGGGGGTCAGATCAGCTGCCTTTGCCTATTCCTGGGCTGCACCTCCCAGTACCTGCATAGGCCTTTACCAAGGCCTCAGCCTGGGGAGTTGGCAGACTGGAGTTCCCCAGCTCCTCTAGCCTTTCCGCAGCACTGCTCCACTCCAGGTACCCTTTTCTCCCCAGTATCTAGGTCCATTTCTCTCCACAGCTAGAGAGAGACTGACCCAGCTCCTCCCTGAGCCCTTAAACAGGGCCAGGTATGGCCTGATTGGGGCATGGCCCCACTGTGTCTGCATCCCCAATCAGCCTAGCCTTTTTTCTAGGAATGGGGTAACTGCCGCGCTACAGGGAGGAGCTGTCGAGTGCGGGGAAAGGGGAGGAGCATCTATGTATTTTGCTGCCCCAAGCATGGCATTCAGGCAGCCTTCGGCGGCTTGCCTGTGGGAGGTCCACTGGAAACACAGATTTGGTGGCATGCCTGCGGGAGGTCTGCTGGTCCTGTGCCTTCGGCAAATCCACTCCCAAATGGCCACCAAAGCCGTGGGACGGGCAGACCTCCCGCAGGCATGCCGCCAAAGGCAGCTTGACTGCCACCCTCACGGCGACTGGCAGGCCATCCCCTGCGGTTTGCTGCCTCAGGCATGCGCTTGGTGTGCTGGTGCCTGGAGCCGCCCCCGTCCTGGTGCCTCCTCCGACATCCTCCCCAAGCTGCCAGCCTCTGCCTTTCCTTCCCCTCTCTTACTCTGGCTGCTCCTGACTATCTAATGCTATGTCACCCCCACACAGCTGTGGGGGTCAGGAATGGGAAAGTGTGTGTGTGCCACCTGCAGTTAAGGCATCTTAACTATTGTAAGAACTATTTATAAGAAATGACCTGGGCTGGAGGACTCAGTCCTGATTTCCAGAGGTAATCGGATGCCACCAAAGACCTTGGGAGTGATGAAAAGGGATGTGTTGTTTACTTTACTGTTTCAAATGCCCACCCAATGCCCATCTATGCTACAAAAGCAATTGTGTCAGTGGACACGATTACAGCACAATAGCCCTGAGACATGATTAAACCCGATTCTGTCTTGCAATGTAGACGGGATCTTACTTTGTTTCCAGATCATGCTAATGACTTGGCCTACCCAACTTTTAGCATTGTTTGGGAACATGGGGCCTAGCTACACCACAAGATGGGATTGTGTGTTCACTGTGTTGTAACTCAGTGGGTCTTAACCTCTTCCATTCCAGGACTTCCCTTATTGATAGCAATATGGAAAGGTTATGGTGGCTTTGAACCCTTGACACCTGTTGCCATCCCCTTTGGAGGTCTCTATCCCAAAGCTGAGAACCCATGTTGTAGTTAGTATGTAACCAGGTCCCTTGACCATTTTTATAGTGCAGACAGGCCTCTATTCCACAATTCTCTATCAGACCTATTTCCACCCCCTCCCCAATAGTAATTGGTGTAATTCTGTATGTGTTTTCTCTCCAAATTCAAAGAGTGAGCTGTTATACTGTGCTCCTGACCAAATGATTTAATGACGATAACACTAGAATTCCAGTAGCTTAATTTTAGTTCTACAATTCCACCCTATAAAAACCCATACTATTCTGTTCTGCCTTCTGTTTGAAAAGTAATCATTTGTGTGTCTGCTATAGACTAATTACAGATAAAATTTGTACCACAGTCAGAATGGGAGGTCTTACACTCTCCCTGAGCAATTATGGCGTTTTTTTTTTTTTTTTTTTTGGCTTGGCTGGCAGCCTGCATATGTTATATCAATTGTTCAGTTTGAGTTAGCTATAAGGAAATTCTGCAGCTCAGGACCCGAGCAGCTTAGAATCCACGAATCCACAGTTACTGTGTGATAAGCATGCAACTTGCTTCTCTCATTAAAATATTAAGAGAGCTCTTGATGGAATGGCTGGGGGGAAAAGCCCACTAGCATGCACAACTATCTGGACAAACTGATTTTTACCTATTGATTTTATTACTTAGGCAAATGAGTTAAAAAGATCCAAAAACCTAGCTAATTCTCTAACTTCACTTTCTACTTGGGCTCCTTAGCAAGTGTACCTACTAACCTTTGAAAGGCGCATGTGCTCGTGTTTTCAAAAAGAGCCGTCTGTTTATCTGGAGCCTCTCCTTTCTGATGTTGTAGCCCAGGATGTTGCAACGGTTTTTCCTACAACTGAGGCACATTCCTTTGTCAAAGGTGTGGATATCGTTGCACCAGTAGGCCATGCTTTGCTTATCATCATGCAGTAGAGAATCAATGAACAGATGAACCGACCTCTCGTGTGCACATTTCACTGTCTGAGTGATCCCTGGAAAATATAATAGCAAAACTCTTGACATTCCCGTGCCCCCACTTCTAATGCCATTTACAAAGTAGTGTAGTAAGCTGCCATGTAAATCTTATTGATCCTTTTCAACACATCATATTTACTACAAATCAGTTAGACAATCCCTGCAGACATATGTAGAATTTTTAATTCCATCTAGGAGCATCCAAGCATTATCTGGCTGAGCTGGCAAACATCAGGAACTAATGTGTACAAAATGGAACAGATTGTAACCATCCTCTTCTTTAATAAAATTGTTCAGACTACAGGTACCAGAATGCAATGCCCCATCTTGGTTGTTCCATTTGGAACATAGCATGCTGGTATCTGTAGTCTTTTTGGACTTCACTTCATATTACAGATGACAGTCGCTGTGGGCTGTATTGCAGAACGCTGTGCTGTGCTTTGGCTGTTCCTGTAATACCTGGCATATCGTACTCCTATTTAAGTGACTAACGTCCCTGGTGAATTATATTTGCTGCTGTTGTTCAACAGGAACAACATGAATGCATCATTCCCACAGCAAATTGTTGAGAAACAAGCCTGGCACTAGGGTACTTATTCTTCATGCTGCTATCAACAACCTTCAAATTAAAACTAATTTGTAACAGTCTTTTCCTTTAGTATTACAGTTTTAGATCTTATTTTCCTCTCTGTGTGGTTAATATATACCATGGTAGACTATAAAAACACATCCTCACTCATGAACTTCCTAATTCAGAGCTGCTGAAGCCAGATATGGGATATCTAATAGCTTTATTTCTTGGTATTGTGAGAACAGCTGAAAATGTTTTGGAATGCAGTATGCTGGGCAAACTCTACCCTGCTCTGGTGTTTCAGCAGATCATTCTAATTGTCACTCTGCATGAGTGCCTTATCTTCCAGCAGTATATTGCAGCAGTAACAAATTCCTTCAGGGGCATCTCTGTACATTTACATTAAGGACACTAGGACAGAGCTTCTATATATAAAACTTTGATTGTTTCTTGTCTAATTGGCAATAAGGTCCTAGACAGAGAGCGAGCGAGCATGAGTTTGCCCACTTTGCAGTGGGTAGTACCTAAGGGTCATGAGGGTGGTGGGTGGTTGGGGGGGGGGCAGGTAAGTAGTATAGCACTGAATTTTATTTGATTTTAAATAACTAATTGCACTGTAAATGTGTCTGTAAACTCTCCTCTTGCCTCAGTACCCAAAATAAGTATCCTTGGAATCATTCCAAAATGGTTGATAGGATGCTTGTGTCCTAATTTTCAGAGGTGCTAAGTGCCCATTGGTCTCACTCAAGTCAAGGCGAACTGTGGTTGCTTAGGGCATCTTACAAATCAGGTAATCAGTTTCTAGCTAAGAAAAGCTCCCTATTACAGTATGTTGTTTATATTGGGTGATCTTTTAGGCTATTTAATTGCATGTGGACATATAAAGTTTCTCAGAGCTGCTGTCAGTCAAACTGCAATGCTTCCTTGACATGACAAAAAGCACTTCTTACCAGTGATTCCATACTGTGCAATGTGATTATACACGTGCATGATGTGGCAGCCAGGTTGAAAGGTGCCTCCATTGGGATAAAAGTCAAAATGTGCCACTGGCTGCTTGATCCCTACGCTGAGACCCATGTGCTGTTGAGTAAATGTATGAATTGCATCTACAAAGTTTGCATCATCTGGAGATAAACGGTCTGTTGGTGACATTCCTTCAAACAAAGGACCAGCGGGGTCAAGGCCTACAATAAATGCAAATAATCTGTTTAAGAGGTACAGTAGATTTGTTTTACCAAAAGAAGTTATGGAATGAACACAATAAAACTGAGAAAAACACACTCTATGACCGCCTAGACTTTTAGCGATGGCTTGCCTTCTTTATACTAAGAAACAAGACTAGGGACAAAAAGACCACCAGTATGGGGAACACAACTACACCCAAAGGGTTAAAAGCAAATATAGACACTAACAAACAGTAATTACTACACACATAAGGACACTAGCCTGAAGAGAGAGATGTGTTTGCTGTAGACAAGCAGTGTTCACTGCTGCTGTGTCTGCCTGGGTGATGTTTACTTAATTTTGGTTTTTAGATCCTGCAGAGGTCACACATAGCAGAGGCCCTATTGCAGACAGGTGTTCCACATTAAGCTTGACTTTTACCCTACATCTGGGACCTGAGACTACACAATATTTGGTTTGTTTATAGAAAGGCTTCTCTGTTTGGTTAGCTATTTTTATTCATAATGATTCTCCCCCATCAAATGACTGTATATCAAGGCTAATAAGTATCCCTCTTTAGAAAAAATATTCCAGTTTTGGACTGTTAGATTTAGTTTATTATTAGTTTATTATTACTAAGGGGCCTATCACCTTACTTTCTGAGGGCTATTGAAAGAACTGATTTTTTTAATGCCGCATGTACATTTTTAGCTGCTTTTCTGTGTCTAGAGGGCTAGTCTGGGCCAGACACTGCTCTGATAGTCCTGCTAATCCCCCTGTCTAATGGGAGCAGAATTGGCACGTGTGCTAAAAGTAAAGTTGGCTATAATGAATATGTTGCCAATTTTTGTAGATATTTTCCATTCAGTGTTCAGTTAATGAAGATTATTGTTGCAAGCTTATTTCAGTGGTGCTGAAGAATATACCTAATTATAATTAGAAATAATGTATTTTAATATATTTTTGTTTCAATGGCTTAATGTACTAAACATGTGAATAAACTGAACTAAGGGCTTTGATACCAGCTCATACACACAGGGGTGTATCATGTAAAATTAGCTACTTTGGATGCATGAGCAGACCCAAGAACTGGAGGCATATAGCAGTGAATCTAAGATCAGAACTAGGAGTTAAAACTATAATTGTCTCAGTTTGCCTCATTCCCAGACCAGATTAAAGTCAAATATTTTCGTTGATAACCTAAACACTGCAGGTGACATGGACCTCATGTAATATTTCCATTCTATTTTTTTTAAAAATGTCATTATACGTTTACGTGATATGGTGCTCTACTATGTGAATAATCTCATACACTCATTCAAGTTATACTCATAATTGGTATGACATTACATTACAGTAGGGCCAAAATGCCATTAGTCAGCATAATGAAGTGTAAAAGTTAAGTTTCATGTTAACATTAAGTATGTATTAGGGATACTCTAATGATATGGTTCTTGTCAAATAAAATCCAGGACTATAATTTTGTCACAAGTGAATTGACTTCAAGTCACTATAAAGAGAGAGGGTCCACATCGGAAAGCGCACGTACAACTAGTCAAGTTCCTTAGTATAATTTTCTTTTAAAACTCATTGTTAATGATGAAGATATGAGCACAATGGAGTCTGAGGGGAGAACAGTTGTCGGTCAGATCAGTGACAAGATGAGGCCACAAATGAGTGACTTAATTTGGGACATTGTCAGGAGTGGATAAAAAGATAAAGGTTGAAGTGGGAAGTCAATAGGGTGCATGTGGTCCAACTCTAAGGTCCTTGATTGAGTCCATTAAGATGGGGCTGACACAAAGGGCATTGTGAGCATTTTCTCACTTGCTCACCCTTAAAGGGTATATTGAGGGTTCCTGCTAGGGATGGCCAAACTACTTAGGATAAAATAAGAAGCATTCTGAACCTTTGCCCAAAACTTGACCCATACTTGAGTGGAATCCTTTGGTTGATGCTTGTGGACCTCTGCACTTCCTTGGTTTGGGCTGAGGCTGGAAGATGGTGTACAGTAATATGGCAAGAAAAATCCTTACTGTAATTCTTCCAATTCAGAACACTGAAGCATTGGATATCGTAAGATTCTGTGTTTAGGAGAATTTAAGCCCCATTTCTACACCAGTGGGAGAAGCTTCCAAACTGAATCCAGTTCCCATCAGAGCATAAACTTTTTGCAACGAGAAATTTGCCTTTTTCCAACCGAAACCTAAATTAGAAGCTTAAGTGTTAAATTCTGCTTCCTTGTTGCAAGTGGAGTCTGTATGGTTTTTCTGATGAGGCCTGCTTTTTGCACCACTAAAGTCAATGGGAATTTTGTCAGACTTCAGTGGAAGCAGAATCAAGGCTCTAATTACCATTCCATTGCAGAAAATCATTAACTTCAAGAAAATGTATATTAGAAGGAGAACGAAACAGCAGTCGAGGCAGAACTAGTCCAAAATGGACTATTTCACAGCTCTAAAAATACAACAATTGCATATTTTATTGTGGAAGCGTTGCACAGGCATTGGCCAGCCAAGAAAAAGTACAGTGGTTGCAGCTAAGAGAAATATTTTCAGAAGGGTGCACTTTGCCTTTAAATATCAAGCATTTGGCAGACTCTAAATGTGCTTCTCTTCCATTTATATCACCACTCATTACAGCTTCTGTCAAAGAAAAACAGTCATGTGGTGAATTGAGAAAATGCATTTGGACGCTGCGGTATTCTTTGTACAGATCTGTAGAAGGCTGGCAGTGCCTGAGACACCCCACCCTGTGAGCAGGTGTTGACCCTTTCCCAGCAATACCCAGTGGGTTCTGCTGGCTTACTGAAGGCAGTGGTTTATTTTGACATCTGCTATAAGGGAGGTAGGAGCAGTTCTTCAGGAATAGAGAATATAGGGTGTAGAAAGAGCAGGTCTGAGGTAGGAATCCTGAGAGCAGTCACGCCTGGGGCAAAGGCATGAGCTGAATTTTATCTTATCTCCTATTCCTTTGTTAAACAGGCAAACCCAGGAAGAGTTTATGTTTGGACTCTGGATATTGTGTGGACTTTGGTTTTGATCAGGTTGGAGAAGGCAAATAAGTAAGAAGGCTCATAAGTCGGATCCTGTGTAAATCACTTTTTTTTTAAATAAAATTCAACATAGCATAAATGGTAAAGTATTGAACTTCACAGAGTTTGCAGGGAATGAATTTTACAACTGAAATTAATCAATTTTGAGGATGGAATGAATTTTACAACTGTTAGTCAGTTTCAAAGACTGAATGAATTTCACCTGTAAATGTAGTCAGTTTCAGGGACAAATACTTAAGAGATCAGTTTGGAGGCATTTTCATGATTTCCATGACCTTCATGAAATCTTTATTTACACATAAGACCTAATAATCGGAAGAGTTTTGCCCTAGGATTCACCTTAGGACCTTTATTGGATGTCCTTCAAACTGTAACATATATGGAGCTTGAGGCTATAGACTTTACTTTTTGCTCCCTCATAGCACTGGGCCTGAACAAAACAGTGTATTTAAAAGGATCCAGTTTTGGGGGATCCAGTTCCAAATGATCGGTGTCTGGCTTACCTCTGTTCAGCACTACATTATACAAAACAACGGGCCTTCCTTTAAAGACATGAATAGCTGCAATAATTACATAATTACTAAAATACATCCACAGAGAACAATATCTGCAGATCTTTCAGTTTTTGACCCCACATACGAGTAAATTTTCACACTAGCATAGTTCCATTGAGTTTCATTGGGACTACTCAAGTGCACAAAGCTGCTTACATGTCTAAGAATTGTCAGAATCAGGAGCTCAGTGTGTGTGTTAGAATTTGGAATAATTATATTAGAAAAGGAGATCAGTACACAACATGAATTTATTTAGCGCACTGCATCATAGGACTGATGAAATACATTAATTACAGGAAAACCTTTGAAAATCCAGTGCAAATATCACTGTTATATATTAACACAATCAGTGAAGATAAGATTGCTAATTTTTTAAAAAAAATTATAGTTCTAATGTAAGCTGTAACATAAGGCTAAGTATCAGTACACTTGAGCAATGAAGCCAGCTGTCTGTTCTATTAAAGTTATAAATATTTTTTTACCTGTAATTCTTCCAATCTTGTTTGTGCCACTAATATAACTGCCAGCAAACCCTGAAACATGAGCTCCTAGGCTGTACCCAATTAGATGAACATTGCTTCTGGAAAATTGAACAGATTCCTGGAAGACATCAGCAGCTTGATTTAGGAGCACAAAAAGTGAAAAATAAACTGGTAATTGCTGTCTAAGAATTCCCATAGGTTACAACACAAGCAAATTTGTATTTTGATGCCAATGATCGAATGACGTGCTTACGTCATGAAAGGCATTTGCTGGTTTTAACTTCATTTAATTTCTACTGGACATGTACATACCTCAGGAAACTGCCATAGAATTAGACACTGTTGGTCAGATACTCTGCTCAGCTAGGTCCTGGGTAGAAATAGCAGGGGGTTGTTGATCTTCATTAGAAATGTTGCTGGTGTTGTATTATCTGTGTCTGCAGTATTCTACTTTTCAATTGCTGGATGTGTGTTAAATACAGTCTAAAACAATCCTTTACATATAGTGTCCTGTCACCTCATACTGAGACACTGATGCATACTGCAAGCAATGTATCACAGCACTTCTCATCAGAAATGTAAAGTGATACAGCAATGTCATTTTTTGGACTAATTTGTACAACTGGATATCTGATCTGAAACAAGCCTACTGAAGTAGAATGGCCTTGGGCTCATCGCTCTTCCTACTCAATACTGCATATATCTTAGCTCTCTCACTTACACTCTTGAGGCACAAGAATTTTCTGAGTTGGAAAGAAAAATGTGGTATTTGTATCCCTTACAGAAATATCCAAACATTTCAGGGTGGACTTTACCAGAGGCCGAATTATTCTGCTACATTTCTCAATCTCCACTAGGGAGAAGTATTTAGAGGGAAAATAGTAAATTCTTGGGGGAAAAAGATGATTCACAGAAATTACACTTAGGAAATCTGAAACTAATAATTTTCTTAACAGATGTTGCTAAGCTAGAGATGATGCCTCCTAAACTCCTGGACTAATAACTCTAAGATTTGCTTTCTTTTGCATTTTCAATTAAAATATATACACCTCTGAAATATTTGATACTTCCACTGTGGACATTTCAGGTGTTCACATCTGGCTCTGAGCAGGTGGATACACAGCAGAAAGACACTTCTGGAAGGTGGAAGGAAAATTCTCATTGTGAAGTGGACTAGGGGTACTTTTTGTTGTTGTTTCATTAGTTTCAACAGAACTGTATTTTGTTAGCAATGTTTACTTTATGAACACTTTCTCTCAAGTGAATTTAATTTCCCGCTCAAGAGGGATGGCTCTAGCTTTTTTGCTTCCGAAGCACAGCAGGCAGGCTTGCCTTTAGGAGGTCCGCCAGTCCCGTGGATTCAGCGTACCCGCTGCCGAATTGTCACCAAATCTGCGGGACCGGTAGACCTCCCTCCACCCTCGCAGGAACCAGCAGGGCACCCCCCCAAGCTTGCCACCCCAAGCACACGCTTGGAGCGCTGGTACTTGGAGCCGCTGCTGCCGCTCAATGGAATTTAAAATTGTGAAAGGTGACAGTCAGTGCAAATCTTGGACACACGGCATAGAGGAATCCACCCATGCTGCCAAAGCAATGTGCCCAGAATCACTTCTTCAGTCCCATGCTGTAGTCAGTCCTTGGTTTGTCTGCTGAGACAGCTAGCAAGTGTGATGGTCAGTGATTTCTGTGATGTGCCACCTCTCCTCTGGGAATTGCACTAAGTCCACCCACTTGTCTCACGTAGATCACTAACCAGCTATCAAAATATAACTTCAGGTCACTGCCACCTTGGGCCCAATTTGAACAAGAGCAAAAGTTACTTTTAATCTCACAAAGTAGAAGGGTGACACCTGTTATCTTCCTGCTCTCTGTGGCATAGTGTCCACTCTCCATAACTGGACATGACGAACTCATGACTACTCATCATCCTGCCATCACCAGTGATAGCTGCTTTGCTCTTATTAGTGTTTGTTACAAATTTCTCAGTCAGCTTCACAGACTTTTTTCCCCCAAAAGAAAGTTCAGTGTAGACATAGCCACGACTAAAAGGAAGTGAGCTGGTCTACACTACACAGACTTTGCTGCTATGGCTATACTGGTGAGACCTGAGTGTTGATGCAGTGTTTGCTGACAGAAGGAGTTTTTCTGTTGGCATAGCTACACCATCTCCCCAAATGACATCAGCTCCGCCAATAGAAGCACTCTTCTGTCAGCATAGTTGCATCTACACTGGGGTTTTTGCTGGGGCAGCTGTGCTGGCTAGACCTGTGTGTTTTTCATACCTCACCCAACATAGCTATGCCGACAAAGCTCTGTAGTGTAGATGTGGCCTGTGACTTCATATTTTTTCTGTGAGGTAGGGAAGCATTGTCCCATTTTACATATGGGGAATCCTGGACTAGCTGTGTGTGTGTGTGTGTGTGTGTGTGCGCGTGCTAAATAGGCGGCTGCCTAAAGCATCTAATTTTTATGGGTAGCTCTTGTTCTCTCATTGTTCACACCCCCATCAGCTGAAATATCATCCTGGTGCTCCTCCATCACCATCATGGCAGCAGCAGTAGCTGGTAGCCATCAGACCAATGCAGCTCTGGCATGGCTGCCTGACACAGCTAGGGCAGCTTTGAAGTGCATGAGTCTGCCTCTGTGAGCGGGCTCCCTTTTTCACTGAGACCAGGCACAGTGGCCAGCGCTGGAAGTCATTGCATTAGCATAGTTCAGGCCTTGCTGCTGCTTCCACAGCAGCTGAGACCACTTTGGGGAGGATCTGAGGGTGGGGACCAAAGTGCTTAGTGCCAGCTGTGGAGAACTGAACCAAGGACTTGTCCATAAGTCTGTGGCATAAAGTCTGTGGCAGAGCTGGGAACTGAAGCCAAAACACTGCAGCCGCTGTCCAGTGAAGCCATTCTTCTTGCAAATGATGCTCATGCAAAACCAGGCTCTGAAAATGTATTACTCTTTCATTCTGACCTGCTTCTGCTGACCACCATCAGTTTAAGTGTTTTGAACTTGAGCTTTATATCCAGTACAGGTCTATAACTCAGACAAACAGCTGCCTGCAGAAGTGCTAACAGAACAAAGGAAATTACAGTAGCATGAAACGATCACATCTCTAAAGTAATATCAAAATGTTTTAATAAACAGAAGGCCACTTGCTGTCTCTCTCTTGCACAATACAATTTTTATGAAGTCATCTTAAAGTTTATGGAAGAAATTTGTTTGTGCATTGTAATGAAAGAACATAAGTGAGTGAAGCAGATCACATTAACCAACATCATAACTTCGAACTGCGGTGAAAACATAAACAAAAGGAGAAAATAGCTCTTGCTCAAAGAAACACCTTTTGGTTTGGGGCTCTTACCTCCAGCCATTCCAGGAAACCTGCTATCTCTTGCCCTATATGGCGTGTATTCTGTACTGCTATAGGGTAATGCTGGTGAGCAAGTGTAAGCCAGTCTGCAATAATCACATTTGTTTGTTTATGCTGAGATTTCAGGGCTGCTACCATCTTCCAGATCCACCCTTCTAACATTCCATCTACCTGTAAAAAAGGGTTTGGGGGGAGAAAAAGAGAATTTCTTTACTAAGTACATTCCTATGAAATTCCTGACTGCTTGATGCTGCCCTGATGTCTTTATTGCATGAAAACTGGATTATGTGAGCAAGGAGGATTATTTAGTAATCAAGTTTTGGGAGCTCTAAGGTTTTGTATGTTACTTCCGAGGATGATGAATGTTTGCATATAGTAGTCAGCTCGGAAGGATAAAACAAACTCAGGAGCCAATATCAAAAGCATTCAACTTTTGGGCCTTTTGACATGGGCCCTTGACAATGAACAGTTGCCACTGTATTTACTCTCTCTTCCAGGGATAACTGAATAATTTCTCAGATTTCATTTTAGAGCAGCTAACCTCCAATAATCCTAGGTACAGGGAAAGGGGTCGGTGTGTGGTGGAAGATTGCTGGGAATCTCGATTTCCAAACTCCTGATTTTTTAGAAGATTCCATCAATAATTTTGAAATCTGTCCTGCTCCATTTTTGTTCTTGTTGCTCACATGCACTCTCTCTCTCTCTTTTTTTTAAAGGTCTGATCGTGAAGCCTGTATTCACATGAGTAGTCGCATTTAATTCTTTGGGCCATACATTCCTAATGCTTTCTTGATTGCAAGAATCCTTAGTTTCTATCTAACCTAATACAACCAAATGTTTTAATTGCTAAAGCTGTCAGAATTAAGTTAAACTAACTGAATACATTTCCTTTGCTGGGGCACTTACAGACTTCTAAATCTCTTCTCCACTGAGCCTCTAACAGAGTTTGAGAATCCATGTTTAAATCTGGCTTAAGCACTGAGTTCCAACTCAGGGCCTGATCCCTCTCATACTGAAGTTAATAAGTTTTGTCACTGACTTCACTGGGAATAGGATCAGGCACATTGTTTGCTCAATGAAGACAGTGTTTGAATAAGGCCCCCTAGTTTGGTTAAAGACCTAGGGTAAAATGTTGGCTCCACTGAAGTTGTTGGGAATTTTGCTATTGACTTCAATGAGGCCAAGATTTCACCGTCATTGTAGATGGGGGTCCAAATAAAAGCTCTTAAATTTACATGTCTCTACCTGATTTGGGGAACTTCACTTGAGCTTTACAAAACTGGAACTGTTGACCAGGTTGAGAACAAGTCGAAACCCTGGTTCACTGTGTCCAAACTTCTGAAATGGTATTCTTCTTCCAATTTCTAACTGTACCGTCATTTTCCACTTTGTTACGAAAAGCTCCATTGGAATTCAGAAGAGAGTTGTTTATCTTTTATTCCCTTACATTTTTGTTTGGGGTCCTTTACTGAAATAATTTTAGTGGCGCGTTCTCCATCCCTACTCATCTGTAGCTCCTACTAATGCCAAAAGGTATTACATTCAAGTGCTATGGAGCAACGACCTATAAAGTTTTCTGTGATGAAAGATTTGCTCAAACAGTTTTGTCCACTTTTGCTAGTAAGTGCGGCTTTGTAGCGAGGTGGTTACCTGCTCCTGCCCTTCGGAGTGGAAAACAGCCCAGGAGAGGGCTGTGGCTGGGGCAAGAAGCCTGGGCTGATTAGGGAAGATAGGCTCAGCTGTGGCCAGGTCCCAATCAGGCCCAGCTGGCCCTTATAAGAGGCAGTGAGCCAGTAGCCCACTCAGTCTCCCTTTGCCTGCAAAGGGAGAAGGGCCTGGCTTCAGGGAGCTAGAGACAGGGTACCTGAGTGGAGCAAGGCTGTGGAAAGGCAGAGGAGCTGGGGAGCTCCAGCCTGAAAAGCCCCAGGCTGCAGCCTAGCATAAGGCCAACAGGTACTGGGGGTTGCAGAGGGCAGCCCAGGGGTCGGCCAAGGCAGCAGGTCCAAACCCAAACTTGCCAATGATGAATAGGTTGATACTGCAGTCTGGCCCAGGATGTGGGGTCTAGACAAAGACTGGCAGTAGCCTGATACTGAGGTGAGGTGGAGATAGTGGGTGGGGTTTCCCAGGGAGGGGAGCCCCTGAGAGAAAAGAGTTACTCCCAGGGGGCAGCACCCCAGCTAACAGGGCACCAGAGTCCAGAGAGGGACACAGGGGGCCAAGCGGTAGTGGATCACCAGCCTGCAGAGGGGAATCCAGGCGAGAAATCAAGCTAATTCCCTGAGAAACCAGTAGGAGGTGCCGCAGGGATGAGTCCCATACCCTTACAGGCTTCTATAAGATTCTGCTTTGAATGTCTGTTAAATGAACATTTTTTTTAACTGAAGAGCTGATCAGAATTAACTGATCTAGACTAGAACGGCTGTTTGAACGGGCTTTTTATATTTTTTTAACTTGGAACCAGTTCAGTGGTTATTTATTGCTGTTCAGGGCTTCATTTTCAGCTGAACGTGTTATAGAGAATTTCTCTTCAAGGTATGTGTCAAAGAGATGTGGGGAGATTTTGAGCACTTCTTTTCAATAACAATCTGTAAATATCTGTTAGCAAATAGAACAGAAATGAAATCAGTACTCGAGCCTTTACTGACATAGCACATTAATTCAGCTACTTGTTCAGATTCTGTTGGTTTTAAACCAGGAAATATGAAAATAATCTCTAACACAGGTCTCCTACATGATAGGTTGATATTCTGTCTCAGAATTCAATGGGAGTAACAGACTCTGGACTATTTCAAGATATGCTTTCTACTAAGGAAATCTGCAGCCATTATTTTCCTAACCTTTTCTTGGCAGATACTTTGGTAGTAACATAATAAGAAGAGAAGGAAGTCAGATCAGATGCATCTTAAATTAAAAAGAAAATAATGTGAAGTTCATACCGACCATCCATGGACTATCATCACCAGAGGAAGAGAGGTATTGAAACTGCATTTGTCAAGCGTTTCCAACTGATCAAACAAAATCAGACAGCCTTCTTCAGTTGTGTCTGTATAGAGTCGAAATTTGGTTGCTGAGCTGGGTTGATTTTTCTTTATTCTAATGTGCTGAAGCTGTGACCCCAGTGCCTCTGAAATGAAATGTATATAACATACCTAATAACAAGGAATACCAAACCTGCGAAGACAATTTATGCAGCACAGCTTAAAATATATAGATGAATAAAGTTATTTTTAAAAATATCCACTTCTATTGGGTGAAATGCTGCGTAACACAATCCATTAATAACTAGCATAAGATGCAAAGCTTGGTCAAAACCTGACCTCTTTCAAAGTTTGATGCTGTTTGAATGTGGAGTTTGGTTTGAGCCTGTCTCTTTCAATAATTGCAATTACACGGGAGATATGGACCTTATAATTATGGTGCATGGTACGGTATCTACCACAAGGATGAGGTACAGTTGTTGTGACTCTACAACATTATTGCTTGCATAGTAACTCTGCAGGAAACATATAACTAGAATGTATGTACTAGCAGATGCATAGCAAGTAGCATTATGACAAAGCATCCATTTAATACAATCCTGTCATTCTGTTTAGGGTTTTGGGTGACCTCTGCTGCCATTAGAGCAGATCTCAAGTGATTTGTCTCTACAAAGTATGCCAGATAGCTATTTAGAACTTAGCTTGATCATTTCTTTTTCATAGCATACAGTCATGAGTTGTTTACTTTGTATCTGAGGCCTTTGGTTTTAGAGCAGAGCAATATTAGGAAAAGATCAAGCCACAGCAAACTAGGGGGATAGTTTAAAGAAGCAGATATGCTTAACCATGGACTCACTTTAAGGAGCTATGAATATTATCTATAGCAAGGCATAAAATGTATTGCATTCTTAGTAAATGAGAAGAGCACTTAAAAACCTAGTGAACATCATAAAATGAACACCTCTACTTTGTTTTTTTCCCCTCTTACATTTTTTTTGTGGCACTTTTGCTCTCTTACTGAATTCCTGCTAGTTACTGGCCGTTCTGCATTTTATACATTGACATATATATTATTGATGTTCCTCAGCAATAAATAACTATATTGGGGGTTTTGTATGAATGTGGTGGTTGTGATGTGAACTTTTGGTTTGGTGGGAGGTCTGGGAGGAAGAACTTATTCATGACTGTCAAAGGTGAAAAGTTCCAGCAGAGTTTGCTGTGTTATGAGACAAAGGAGCTCCTCAATCATGGGGGGTAGGTATAATAGGCCAGGGGAGGCTAAGTATCCCAAAACAGCATACAGCACACCTTCCTTTGGAGGCATGCTGCCAGCCTGCTGCCTTTGGAGTGCTGCCGCTGCTCTGCCCTGAGGCCCCACTCCTTTGTACTGCTCTTCTCCCGTGGCCCTGTGCACACTGCTCCTCTTTGTGCTCTTGGTTCGCCGCCTCCCTCTGTGGCCCCCCCGCCTGTCTCTTGTTACTCTTTGCCGCGTCCCCTGTGGCCTTCTGAGAGGTAGAGAGATGTGTGTGTCGGGTCCCCTCCGGGGAAAGGGTGGAGAGAGGTACAAGCAGCAGGTGGGGTGGGGATGGCCCTCAGGGGAGAGGGCTGAGTGGGGCCTGCGGTGGAGCGTGGGTGGGGCCTTGGGGGGAGGATGCTGATTGTGGGTAGGCCTTGGGGCAAAGCAGGGAGTAGGGACATGGTCCAGGCACCTGTGGCCTCCCCACTTCCAGGGAGCTTCCAGCACTCAGGTCCAGCCTCCCCAAATGCGGGAGTCACACGCTGCTCATGGCCTCAATCTGTTAATGCACATAATGCTTTCAAGAGGAAAACAGTGTATGAAATTTTGAGCTTCCAGACTGGACTCTGTCACTGTAGTTTTTCTAGAAGCTAGTCAACTACATAGTAAAATATAATTGCAAAGTTCCATAGTGCATTTATATTTTCAAAATAAAAAGGCTCAAAAATCAAGTGCTAATCAAGGACTAAGAATTTTAAGACCCACTTGGAAGATCTCTTACAGAGAATTAAGAGTGAGATCAGCTCAAAATGTGTTATGCTGTACATGAAAATAAATATGTACATAAAACAAGGGTCACTTTCCTGGAAGCTGACATTCAATTTCAGGGTTTTCCTCCATAGGAAATATTATCTCTTATTCAAGTAAGTGAGATCCAGAGCTGTGATTGTGATTCTATAAGTGCAAACCTTCACACTAATAGTCTAGGTTTCTGCAAAGCAGCCTGATGACCATTTGCAGGAAATGCCATTATGGCTTCCTTATGTGCTCCAGTTACAGTATGTTTTTGTCTTTTCAGCCTTGCTCTCTGTTAATGATGATTTTGTGACACCTACAAGAGGGCTGTAGCAGAGTGCTGACCTGGAAGGACAGGGAAGACCAGCACATCTGTTACCCGGAGTGGCTGAGAGTGGTAGCCTTCAGACAGGGCACATGATTAAGTGTTGCGTGACTGCTATAAAGGAATGATCCTACTCAGTCTTTGTAAGGTTAGAGTTAAGGTGCAGTCCTGATGGAATGTCCCTCCATGGAGACCTAGCAGGAGGCCTAGGAGATACCTTTCCCCTTAGGCAGCCTTTTCCTGAATACTTCCTCTTCATCCTCACTTGCTGAAAGCCAGAAAAACCTGGACTCTGTTGGCTGCTGAATTAGTCAATTGTGTTGTTTTGATTCTGTCGTAGAAATACTCAAGTTAATAAAGCCAAGGACCTGAGTTTCAAATTCTGAGTACACCTCTACCCCGATATAACACTATCCTCGGGAGCCAAAAGATCTTACCATGTTATAGGTGAAACCGCGTTGTATCGAACTTTCTTTGATCTTCCGGAGTGGGAAGCCCCGCCCCTCCGGAGCGCTACTTTACCGTGTTATATCCGAATTCATGTTATATTGAGTCATGTTATATCGGGGCAGAGGTGTACTTCCATGCTTGGATGGCTAGTTGAGAGTCACTGGCCTTCTGCACCTCTGAAAATCAGGCCACCCAAATACTGAGGCCCCCAGAATTAGTAGATACTTTCAGAAATTTTGGCACAAGCCACTGAGGAGTAGCAGCTTGTGACCTGGGTAATGGGGAGGCATAGCATAGACTAGTGGACTGGAGTGCACCATAGAACCCTTCACAGTCAACCTGTGGAGCTCAATGCATCTGTTGTGAAGGCCAAAACTATAACTGGGTTCAAAAAACAATTAGCTAAGTTAATGGAGGATAGGTCCACCAATGTTTATTAGCTAGGATGGTCAGGGAGGCAACCCCAATCCCAGATGCAATATATATATTTGTCCACCATGGAACAAGGGTTAACGAAATGGATGTATTCTGAGTGCTTTAGTTTCACAAATTTATTTTTCAGAGGTTTTCTTGCTAGAAATGTTGTCAGTGTTCCTGCTGTTTATCTAAAACCCTATTCACAAGCCTCTTTGCACTTTGAAGTGCCTGTCAAAACCCCCCAAACTGTATACTTTCAAAGCATAATCTGCTGAAGCTGACACAAAATGGCAGGATGTAATGTAGAAAATTAGAGCTAACGTTGTGTGGAACTCTTAAATCAGAGTTTAAGTTATAATGAGCTTAAGAAGTGTTGGTAAGAGAGAGAAGCTTTTGAGTTCACAGAGTGCTCTTCAGGTGTGTGTAAGCGCAAAAGTTTGTGTCTCTCTCCAACAGATGTTGGTCCAGTAAAAGATATTATCTCATCCACCTATATCCTGGGACCAATATGGCTAAAACAAGACTAATAAAGTTTGAAAACTATCCACAGAACCTTGGGCTGCATATTGCAGTGAATAAGACACCACACACAGATCTGGTTAAAGCCACGGCCACAGCTTATATGAGCTATGACTAAGGCTACGATTTAGTCATGGAGGTCGTGGAAGTCACGGAATGTGCATACATGTTAGAAAGAACTTTAGAGCTATACACTAAGTGTCCAAATTTGATTAGAACAGAAGCTATTTAACTACCTTCCACAGAAGGAACAATTGGAAGAAATACCCAACACTGATATCACTGAAGATGCAAGTCAGTAGAACAAACAGCTGTAAATAATATTCAGGTTAAGCACAACTGCTCTTTTCTTTATTAAGTACAATTTTTTTGATCTGTGATTTAAACAGGACTAGATGAGCTCTCTTGTGGGCTCAGAGCTATTAGAGTTTGTGGGACACCTGGGGGTTTGGGCTCGGGGCTGGGGCAGGGGATTAGGGTGCAAGAGGGGTTGCAGGGTGCAGGATCTAGCCAGGAGGCACTTACCTCAGGCTGCTCCTGGTCGGTGGCGCAGCAGGGTTACGGCAGGATCCCCACCTGCCCTGATTCCACTCTGCTCTCCTCCCTGAGGTGGCCAGCATGTCCGGCTCCTAGGCAGAGGGGCCAGGCCACTCTTTGCGGCGCATGCTGTCCGTGCCTGCAGGTGTCGCCCCCACAGTTCCTATTGGCCGTGGTACCCAGCCAATGGGAGCTACAGAGCTGGCTCTGGAGGAAGTGTGCAGAGATTCCCTGAATGCCCCTTGCCTAGAGGCCGCAGGGACACATTGGCAAGCTGGCAGTCGCAGCTCCAGGCCCAGGGGTGGGGAAGCGCTGAGGCTCAGGGACCAGTGTCTGGCCTGTGGTGCAGAGACTTGCTGTGGGTTGGATGGAAAGAAGCAGCAGGCCGCATCCGGGGCTCCCCTTAGCCCAAGGCCATGGGCTGCTGCCCCTAAAGTCCCTGCATTAATTTGGCCTTGGGTTTAAAACATAAATGAGTACATGCTACCTGCAAAGGCTTCTTATATCAAGGATAACTGATCAGAGATCTTTATCACCTGTTTATTATGATATCCTAGTCACACTCCTGTTGATGCTGTTTATTCAGAACTGCCTTCTCCTGTAAGCATTCAGGCTGGTGACCAAGAGAGAGATGCAAATACCTAAGTGTGTCTCAAATGAAATTATTTGCAGATTCTGAGAATATAAAAAGACCAGCAAAAACCTTTCTACAGATCTTTAAAGAGATGACTTTGAACATAAGCTCAGTACTGTGATAGTTTAGTTCCCATGTGCTGTTCTCTATTCTGAAACATCTCCCTTACATCTTCACATGAGTCAAATAATACTGTGTTTGTTTCAAGGTTTTCAAAGAGGAAGCAGCACATGCAGTACAACCTGTATGTCAAAAAACAGAAATGAACAGATTCTCCTTCTTCTTTGCTCAAATGCTATGTTAATTGTCTCTCCTCTTGCCAAATCCACATTGCTTCCCTCATTAGTTTTAAATACAGTATTGGCTCACAACCCATCCAAACAGACATTTATTTTCTGGTGCTTGTGCTTTGTTCTTCTTAATCTTTCTCTTCCCCTATTAAACTCCCTTTTGTTGTGTAAAACTTCAATGTAATCTTTTTTCCAAGTATGTTTACTTTATGTGGAGCCACGTGTAGCAGCAGTTAAGGTTAGTCTGAAAGACGGGCAAAGACTGAAACATTCACATTCATTAAAAATCAAAACCTTATGGAAAGAGACTGAGTCTCAAAAGCTGGAGGCCTTTTTTTCCTTTTCTGGTTAATATAAAATAAAGAAGATGCACTTCTTTAGCATCTTTCATCTTAAAGCAATTTAAAAACATCAGTTAGTCTTCTCAGTACCACAGTCAAGTGGTGATTATCCTCAGCAGCTGAGGAAACTGAAAGGTAGACTGTCCTTGGATAGAGTCTGGTTTAGAACCTATGTCTCCTGACTTCCACTTTATGATCTCTGAAAGGGAGACAGTGTAGATTATTCTTATAAAAAGAAATCTAGGAGGATGTACCACCCCTGAAAGGACTAAGCATCTTTCATTAATTACTAAGTAACAAGGTTTTCCTCATGGTATGTTCATCTAGGGTCCATGGACTCTTAAATTTGAGAGCTTAAATGAGATTTATATGGTGCATGGGCTTTGTGTTGGCCCACTGCATAAGGGTGGACTTGCCCCTAGTCAGAGTGTTCTGATGATTTTAATGCTTCTGCCTTGTAGTGAGTGCTGTCAGTCACAGTAATATAGCAAATAATATAGGTTTAGTTACTGGTTTAGAGGAGATCCCATCTTAGAATCATAGAATATCAGGGTTGGAAGGGACCTCATAAAATAGGGTGAATTAATCCCTCTAAATATACACACTTGTTCTATTTACCTTTCTGAACTCTTAAATAGTGTTTTTTCAAGCTCATGAGGAATTGCCCAGTATTCTACTGTATGAAAGCGATTGTTAAATTGAAATCAATGAATTTCACCTGACCTATCCTGAATTCTACTCACAGCAATACTGGGAAATAAAAAGAAGTCTTGTCAGAAATTCTTAGGACAAGTATGTACCACAAACGTCAAACTCAACATACATTCATTTAAAAACATAAGTAAAAGGGAAGTAATGATCTCCCCGCCCTTCCTTATTTATACAAAACTCCCACAGGAAATAAATTCTATTGATGTTGATCAGATTTAGAACTGGGCAAATCCTGCAAAAAAGGATTCATGGACACTTGTTCAAATACCGACTGCGAATATACTCTGCCTACATGTGCCCTTTTTTATTTATTTTCTGCACACATTCATCCCAATGATGTTTCCCCCTTTATAGGAATATTCACTGAAAATATTTGTATGAAAATGTGTGACTAAATTTTTTAGCCAAGATACATGCCAGAAGTGTGCATATGCCCATCTTGAGCTCTCATTTCCCTCCTGCTTTTAAGAATATTCATAAGGCCAAAAAACATATTTCATAGTTTCTATTGCTATTACCATAGCTTCTATGAGCCCTAGTCATAGACCAGGACCCCATAGTGGTAGGTGCAGACAGAACTAAAGGACAGTCCCTACCCCAAGGAGCTTACAGTCTCACTATAAGACTAGAGACAACAGATGAATATAAATGGACAGGCAAGTAGAAATGAGCAATGAGACAATATATTGGGCACTGATCTACAGTGGTCTCTGCACAACAGCTGAGCCAAACAATTTTGAATAAGGAACAAATTAGTAAAATCAAAGTTTGTTCATGGATAATTTGTGAAAAAAGATGAGTAAGTTTGTCGAATTATTTGTTATGAATAGTCAATCCATCTCTAAATAAGAAATGTAGGAGATAGAAAGGAAATGTTGATCCAAGGATTCAAACTGTGTGTATATCTTGTATAACCAAGTCAGAACATTGTGATTTCTTTCTCTTTCTCTTTCGTTTTCTCCTCTTCTCCTTATATATTCTTGCAAAAGAGAGGGAGAAAATTGCATAGCTGTATGGTTGCCGCATCCATTTCAGTTTACAGCAGGGCTATAATGACAGGGGAAAATTTGAAAAGAGGACAGTTTTGCAAAGGATGTGACTTTTTTTTTTTTTTTTTGGAGTTCTGTTTAAAGATATCTGTGCTAGAAATAGAAGTGTTCTTCCTCCTCACATCCCTGCTTTTTCTTTCTGCGTGATCTTGCAGTGAAGTGACAATCTAGCCTGATGACAACTTGCCCTGGAAATGGCTGAGATGTCACAATTTCATTGTAACTTCTGTACTGCAGTATTAGATAGAAGGAGAAGAGGGATCATAAAGTGTTTGAAATATGACCTCGTATTTGAAATTTAGCTAAAATAGTGAGAATGTTTATGAGAAAGACAAGGTTGAAATATTCCTGGATTGTTCTACTGATGTTCTCCTGTGTAAAATTTGCTCTTTAAGGGAGGTAGAATTTACCCATCAGAATAACAACCACGGAAGGCCTTCCAACCCACTGGCACTATAATAGCTCTCTTGCATGGCATTGCGATGAGTGGCTCTGGAGTGGAGCTATGCATATGGTAAAGCTACAGGGAATTAATCTGATGTCTTTGCAAGTTCCCAGAAAGCCAGATGTTTTGGTCTAAGATAAATAACTTAGTGACCGAGTATATTAAATTGTTGCAGTTCCAAGAGAATTGGATTTTAGTAGAAACGGTGCTAAAAATATTGAAGTACATATTTCCCATGGAACCTTCATTTGCTAGTACTTTCCCCTTGCTTTCCTGGTTTCGCTTTCTCTTCCTTCTAGTGTTCCTGTTTTGTTTTTGTTTTTCCCTTAGTTTTCATCCAACCCTTTGGATTTTTTAAAACTTTATTTTGTTTTTACTGTTCTAGTCTGGAAGAATTAGTAAGGCAAAAATAGCTGCCTGGGAAGTCCTGGTTTTGAAGCACATACTGGCTGTTTGCTTTGAGAGTCACTAGGCGTGTTCATCTACATAACAGTTTAATATGTTCACTGATTTCAGATCAAAGGGCCCAGAAGGTTTTGGGCATGTCCTAAATTTTCTCCACAGTCATCTCTTACAGTGGGTGCCGGATAAACAAGAGATGATCCAAAGCAGTTATTTCTGCAACAAATTCTTGGAACTGGTATGCACTGCAGGTTCTGTCTGTTCATGCATTGCGTTTAGAAGAAAACTTCTTAGCAAAAAAGACTTGGAATTAGAGAACGTTCCAGCCCCATTAAGATCAAGTTAAATACATTTCCTGCTTATTTACCTTAGACTGAATTCATGTAGATTCTATATACTATACACTCCTTAGGTATTTTCTTTTTCATTAATCTGAATTCATAGATATCAAGCACTCCAGCTATAATCCGTAAAGATCTTTCATATAATATATTACAGGAAGAGATTTATGGTAGTGTGATATAAAGGGTTTTTTAGCTTAAGTTGGGGCTGATGCATTATTTAAAATTGGCAAAGTTTTTAGTGAGTTATGCAGGCAGTCCAAAATGAGTGCTGAGAAAACCTTTGTATCACACATTTGTCCTGTATTCACTATACCGTATGTCACTTACATTACAGAAAAAATATTTTAAGGAGTTAAAACTTTTTTTATTAGGATTTTTGCAACACTTTCCCTGTAAAGCCAGATCTCCTTAGTTACCATGACCCCAGCTATATAAGAGGATGTAGCAAATTATATTTTAAAAGTCATTATAAGGTGCATTAACTTGGGCAGCTAGTAGTAAATGATGCGTGTCCCATTGGAAGCTATAAATCTCAGTCTCCAAAGGTGTAAAGCCGCCTTTTTGTAGCACTACTGGCTCACAGAATATTTAACCTTTTAACCTATTGTTGCTCTAGCACTGTTTTCCTTGCTCTGGCAGGGTTAATAGTTTGGGGAGAATTCCACATTTGGGGAGAGGAGAGAGAGAATCATTTTTCTGGCAAGTTGCTTAAAAAATGGCAGCTCTTGGAAGTTGCTGAGAGTTTGGAATATTGAAAGTAAGTGTCAATGGAGATGGGTCAGTGGTCAGTGCCAGTGATGAGGTGGCCGAAGTTGCTTGATAAACGGTAAATCATGTGATATATCAGGGGAAGGCAACCTATGGCACGGGTGCCGAAGGAGGCACGTGAGCTGATTTTCAGTGGCACTCACACTGCCCGGGTCCTGGCCACTGGTCCGGGGGGCTCTACATTTTTATTTACTTTTAAATGAAGCTTCTTAAACATTTTAAAAACATTATTTACTTTACATACAACAATAGTTTAGTTATATATTATAGACTTATAGAAAGAGACCTTCTAAAAATGTTCAAATGTGTTACTGGCACGCGAAACCTTAAATTAGAGTGAATAAATGAAGACTCAGCACATCACTTCTGAAAGGTTGCCGACCCCTGTGATACACTATATTGTACGGCTTTGCAATTTGTCATATGATTATCAACACCATGGGAGTGGGTATGTATGTGTAGTTATAGATGTAGATAAAAAGTGTGTGGGTATATTATACATATTTTTGTATAAGTTTGTGATGTATGAATTTGTGTATCTAATTATATTTTTTCTATACAATTACAGCACATAATATGAATGAAGTTTGGAATTAGAAGTTGCTGGTCTTTGCTTAATATGTAAGGTGCACGTACATAAAATGTCAATGAGAGTTTTTTAAAATTTCATTGCACATCCATGCATCACAAAATATTTCTTAAGGCCCTGACTATAGTATTTAATACAGATGAAGACTCTACAAATAGAACATCTGCACTAGTTTTGGATAACCTTGAATAGACTTGTGCTTGCAGAGTGATTCAGCTGGTTTCTCCCTGAATGTCTATCCGTGATATGATGCTGTCTGTGAGACTGATTCAGCCTGGGATAAGAAGTTCGCCCAGCAGCTGCAGCAGAGGAATCTTCACAGCTAAAATTACATAGGGTCAGATCTCCCAGGTGGGTCCTGTAGCTCTTTCCTGTGGATCTGAACGCTCCTTCTCCCTGGATGTCTCTGAATGTGAATCCTGTTGCTATTTCATAGAGATATCACCTTTTTCTTCAGTGTGTGCTGGTGCTGTGGATACATATTAAGAATACTACACGTATGTCCATTAAAACAACATAGGCAAGATCATCCTGTCCAGCCAAGCTACATTCAGCATGGAAGACTATGAAGTGGAGGACGAAGAAAGAGGAAAAGGTGCCTTTGGATGCTGTGATTGTTTGAACCACTAGTGCAAGTTACAGTAGCCTGAAGTATGCTCTAATTTACACTAGAGGCTCACACTCCAAAGCATTCCAGCAGCCATGGATCTCTAAGTCAAAGGGATGTCAGCTGCACCCCTTGGATGAGAATCTGGGAAGGTGACAGGCATAGCAGGTGTTAGGCTGGGAGAATCCTCAGTGGGTTGGTCAGGCTCTAAGGATTTAGCCCAATGAATCTAATGATGTATAAGAGCTGAAGACATTATAGAACCAGAGCCATAACATATTGATGTGGCAGTTGTTTTTCTTCTTGATTAAGAGTTTTAACAGAAGAGGGAAACTCAAGGCACAAAAATCTGTATGTTAATACCATTAAAGGAATGACAATCTCAAAAAGTGAGAAACAAAACTCAGCTATACAGATACATACAGGCTATGTGTGAGCCAGACACTAAGATGACATTCCCCTTCCCTCACCCAGTAAAGAAAGTCAGATGTCTCCTTTGGATCTGGAAACTACAAGATGCTTTACACTATTGACTCCCTTTAATTTCAATGGGAGATTCAGGTGCTCAGCACCTCACAGCATCTAGTCCCAGGCCAGTGTTCCAAAAGATGCAGCACAAGGACATGAGATTAAGAGTTGCCCTGACAGTGGAGAAGTGGGTGACTATTGCAGTCTGGAAGCTGGCAACTCCAGACAGCTACTGATTGGTCGCTAACCAGTTTGAAGTGGGAATGTCAACCATTGGAATCGTGTTGATGCAAGTTTGCAGGGCCATTAATCGCATCCTGCTCAGAAGAACTGTGACTCTGGGGAACGTGCATGACATTGTGGCTGGCTTTGCACAAATGGGTTTCCCTGAGGAGGGACGATATATGGGACGCATATTCCAATTCTGGCACCAGCCCACAAAGCCTCTGAGTACATTAATCAGAAGGGGTATTTCCCTTTGGTTCTCCAGGCCCTTGTGGATCACTGTAGGCATTTTATTGACATTAACATAGGTTGGCTCAGAAAGGTGTAGAAGATCACCGTAGGGGAAGTCGAAACACCAATTGTGATTCTTGGAGACCCCATTTACTCTTTAATGCCGTGACTCACAAAACCCTATACAGGGAGCCTTGACAGCGGCAAGAAGTAGTTCAACAACAGGCTGTGCTGGTGCAGAATGACTGTGGAGTGTGTTTTGGCTGTTTAAAGGGTTGACGTTCTCTGTATGGGAAGCTGGACCTGACCGATGACAGCATCCACGTGGTTATATCGCGTGCTATACCCTCCATAACATTTGTGAAGAGAAGGGTGAAAGATTTACTCAGGCATGGAACTCAAGACGTTCAACACCTGGAGACTGAATTTGAACAGCCAGAGAGCAGGGCTGTTAGAGGGGCCCAGCGCGGGGCTGCAAGGATTAGGGATGCCCTGAGGGAGCAATTTGAGGCTGAAAGCCACCAGTAATGTCTGGTGCCCTGCATGGGAGTGAAGTGCAGTGGTTCCATTGTTTGCTACGCTGACTTGCAGTGCCTGTTGCTTTCCTGGGCTAAGGTATCTTTTATTTTATGCAATAATAAAGAATGTTTTCAAAACCAAAAAAATCCATTTATTGAAAAGAAAATTCATGTATTGAAAAGAAACACAACTGCTTGGGAAACAGAAAGAGCAAGGGGGTGGGGTGAGGAACGGTACAATCACAGATTTGTGTATGTCCAGTTATACTCAGCCTTCCTGTCTGGAGTGCTGTGCAATGAGTGCTGCACTTCAGGACGGCTATACTGCATGGTGATGGGGGTTGAGTGCAGTGGGTAAGAGTCGTTTTCAGGGCTGGGTGGTGAAGATACAGGTGTTGGATGCAGCTGGTAGCGATAAGAACCTGGATGTTGGGGAAAGTGGGTTGGAGGTGATGTTGGGACACAAAGGAAAGAGTTTTGGGACAAGGGCTGCAGGAGAGGGCGGGACAGTAGTGCTCTGCCTGCATGGCTACGACTGCCTGGATCAAATCTGCTTGGTGCTCCATGATACTTATCAGCCAATCTGTACTTTGCTGCTGGAGCTCCACGTTTTTGTGCTGGTGCTCCTCATTCTACTGACAGATCCTCCTTTCACTCTCCCTCCACTCCTGTGCTTTTAGATTCCTAATAAGGGACTGCTGCATTACTTCATGCAGCATGTCTTCTTTGCTTCTACTTGGCCTCTTCCTAATTCTTTGGAGTCTTTCGGATGGTGATAAGATGGATGGCTGAGATCTCAGGGTTGCATCTGTAAAGGGAAAATGCAACACTTACCAGAGGCAGCATTGTTCACACCAGACAGAGCAATGATTCCCCCATACTTAAGGGCAAGCACAGTCTACACAATAGCATAATTTGCCCGTCCCTAAGTGAGCGCACATAACCCACAAGAGCCCCAAAATGGTGAGTAAGCACAGGGTCCAGGGGAATGATTGTTTCAGGGCTGTACTGCCCTCTGGGTTTCTGTGCCTTGGGGAGAGCCAACAACTGCAGGGGGGCCCTATACTGAACACTGTCCCCACATTTTCCACAGGAGTTCGTCCTGGAAGATATCTTGCTGCTGAGGGTGACCTGCGAAGCAAGGGAAGGTCTTCTTCTACAATGTGGCTTCCGCCATGGCCCATATGCAGCTTGCCTGCGTGCAGCAATGGTCCCCCTACCCCTCATGGCACAGTGCTGTAGACATGTCAGCCTGACTGGGACAAGGACCATAGTGGCTCTCCCAAGAAACCTGAGCAAGCACATTGCTCAGCTCCTGGATGATACCTTTGAAGAGATCACTGAGGCCGATTACTGTGATGTGAGAGAGCACATCAACGCCATATTCCTCATCTAGGCATGCATGCAGCCCTAACCCTCCTTGCCCCAAGAGCCCGCACTGAATAACTTCCTTCTCAAAATAAAAGCCTCTTACCAGGAACCTCCTCTGGTGTTTGTCCTTTCCCAAGCACCAGCCGCCGTGATTGGCTACCTTACTCCTGGCTTGAGAACAGCTCCTGGCTGCATGCATCTAGGGATGCCGGGGTGTCTTCCTCCTCCTCAGCACCCTCGCTTCTGCTTTCCTCCTCCTGCCTTGTTGAACTAGGTTCTGAAGTGTCCATGGTGGTACTCGGAGTGGAGGTGGGGCCACTCCCAAGTATTGTGTCCAGCTCTTTGTAGAAACGGCAGGTCATGGGGGCAGCACTGGAGCAATGGTTTGCCTCGCAGGCTTTGCGGTAGACATTCTGCAGCTCCTTCATTTTAATCCTGCACTGCAGTGCATCACAGTCATGGCCCCTTTCCATCAAGTCCCTTGATATCTACCTGAAGGTATCGTAATTCCTACAACTGGAGTGCAGCTGGGAGTGGACAGTTTCCTCTCCCCAAACACTGATGAGGTCCAGCACCTCGCCATTGCTCCAACTGGGGATTGCCTGGTGTGTGGAGGCAAGGTCACCTGGAAAGATTCACTGAGAGCACTCTACACCTTGCTGAGCAAACAGGAAGGGGATTTTCAAAATTCCCAGAGAATTTAAAAGGTGAGTCTGATGGCTGGTCACCTGAGGGCAGGGTAGTAGAGTTCAAAGTGATGACCAGAATGGCTAGAACAGGCATTGTGGGACACTTCTGGAGGCCGATCAGATCGCATTAACAGACCAGGGCGTCCATGCTGACGCTGTGGTGCTCCATCAGGGACGCATCAAATGTTATTCTACTCACCAAGGTGGAGTACCAGGAACGCTCTAGTCGCAGAGTCAGAGCGCTCTACGGGCCTTGCCAGTGTGGACGTGTCGGGAGTTAGAGCGCACAGGGCTGCTTTAATGCACTCTAACTCGCAAGTGTAGCCATGCCCTTAGTTTTCTTGGCATGCAATATCAGATCCCTACTTTTCTTCTGTAGGTATCTTGAAAATTGCTCTAGTGCCTTTCATCCTCAAGAGGACAGTGTGCTCCTCAAATGACATATATAAAATATTAGTGAAATGCAGCCACTTCTGAGGTGGAAAGGTGACAGTCAGTTAGATAATTAGTGCACACCTGTGAAGGAGTGAAAGCTTTGGTCAATGGAGGCAAGCCCCCTACTCACAATTTTTGGGTGTTCAAAATTAGCCACCCTCATAAGTGGATGGACTATCATAGTTGCTGAGTCCCCTGTGGTGATGTGCTGAAAGCTAGAGCAAGGAGCACAGAGTGGTAAATGTGCTTATAATAGAGGAAAATAAATTAATTAGCAATGACCAGGATGTCCTGGATAATCAGCACCATTTCAACATATAGTGAGACCTCACATAGTAGCTGCTCAAGTGCCTTCCAGCAGGCACCCACAACTTCCACCACAGTTACTGGATGCTGAACACCTCTGAAATTCAGGGCAGTTTCTTCTTTGTGACTCAGTAGCACTCACAACTGTGGAAGGATGGACTTGTGGGCAAGGCACAGGACAAGGAGTCAGGATACCTGGCTCACTCAGCTGTGCCCCAGACTTGCATTATGACTTTGGGCAAGACAGTTAACCTCTCTGTAATCTCTAGTTTGGCCTCTGCCTCATATTAGTGTTGCAGACTCATTAAAGTTTACGGAAAGCTGAGATGCTGTGGAGATAAGCACCGTAAAAATGCCTATAAATTAAAAAATATTAAGAGCGCAAGTAGCTAGTTATTAAGTGGACACAGTGGCAATGGATATAATCTGACAGGGAACGTCTTGAAGGTTTTAAAATATTTCTGGTTTTAAAACCTACCACATTGTCACCATGGAAGCTTATTATTAAAAAAAAAATGCCCTCCCTCTTAGCTCCCTCCCCACACTCTTTGGTGCTTATGAATGATTCAACCAGAGCATGTTTGCTCTCTAGGTACAGAAAGAGTCATCAGCCCAAAAAAGAGGAGTACAGGTTAGCCAGCTAGAGACATGCCAAGAGCTTTATTGACATCACTGATCACCTCATTGATTTTTTGGCTGCTAATAAACACGGCAATTTCCCACTGGTTAGGTGAAAAGGACGAGATGTGGAAGGGAAATACATATTTTAAGAAGCAGATATTGCAACCAGTGAAAAACAAAAATTAAATACACTCGATACTGGCTATATTTAATGTCTATGTCATGTGTATGTAATTGAACTGTAAGCTGATTTAAATTCTACTTAATATTAACTATTCATTTAACAAATTCTCTTGGATTTCCTTATGAACTGGGCCAAATTCTGATCTTAGTTACTCCAGTATTAGAGCAGAATAACTCTACCAAATCTACTAAGAGGATGACAGTATTACTTATTTGTATTGCAGTGGTGCCCAGAGGCCACCATCAGCCTCTGGTCTCATTCTGCTAGGTGCTGTACAACTGCACAGGAAGAGACCTTCCCTATATGGAAGAGCTTACAGTATAAGAGCTTGATCTTGCAGTTACTTCGGCGTGGACATATCTTTGCACTCATTGAGCACCACATTGAAATCACTAGGATCCTGTGTGCACACAAGGGGTATGTTCCTGTTTATCCAGTTGCAGGAACAGGCCCTAGCTAAAGAGAAGATGCAACGAAGGGCTGTAGCAAACGGAGGGACTAGAGAATAAAAGAAATGCATTGCATAGACTGGTCATGTGCACAATTAGCACCTAGGAGTATTAGACGTAACACAGGTTGATAGTCAAGGAAGTAAAATTAGATTATATGGGCCAAATTCTTGGCCCTACTCAGGTCTCTTTGTATTGTCAGTGCAGTGTGAAGGGAACTTAATCCTGTCCTAACAGGGCCACTGAGGATTTGCCCAGCATGATGGCATAAAGCCAGCCCCTTCTGTTCCTCTTCCAGTACTGGTGATGGGAGGGGCATTCTTGGGCATAGCCAGGGTGCACTGTTACCCATGCTGGTCCCACGGGGAAGCCATTATAAACCAGTGCAGGTTAGACCATCCCTTAGAAACTGACCCCAGGATTGGCTTACAGCTGGTTCAGCTTCTCCCCACCACAGCTGGCCAGCAATTCAGCATAGCTGATGAATTATCCCTAAAACTCCAAACCTGAAAAACAAAACTTTGTTTGGTGAAGCCTCTAAGCACTGAGGGGGAAAGGTGTATGCTTAAGCAGAGCGTGCACCCTAAACTCCCTCCTGCACCCAAATCCCTAGCCCCAGCCTGGTAAAAGGGAGTGAGGGTGAGGGAGAGTGGGCAACGGAGGGAGGGGGGATGGAGTGAGTGGGGGCTGGGAAGTGGAGGGAGGAGCCTTGGGGGAAGCGATGGAGTGGGGGTGGGACCTTGGGCTGAGCAGAAACCTGGGGGGTCCCCAAAAATTTGTAAATCAAAATGGGGGTCCTTGGGTTGCTAAAGTTTGAGAACCGCTGCTATAAACCATACTGGGTAGAATCATAGGGTTAGGAGGGGGAGCTAGGGTAATCAAATCTAATGCCCTGCCAAAATGTAGGATTTGTTGTATTTAAACCATCCAAGACAAATCGCTATCCAGCCTCCTTTAGAAAATGTCCAGTGAAGCAGCTCCCTAGTTAGTCTGTTTCATTGTCCTATTGTTCCACCATTAGGAAGTTTTTCTTGAGATTTAGTATGGATGGCAATGTGAAACTCCATACAAGTGACTAGGAAAACCTACAAAGAATCTGTAAAAACAGTCATGAGAATCCTCCTCCTTAATGTTCCTGTAGCAAATGGGGAGACGCAGCAAAGCTTACCACAGTATCTCTAATGTGAAGGAATGGAATCTGGAAAAAATGAACTGTTTACTTTTTATCCAGGAGGTCAAACTCTTACATGCTCAAAGTCCAAAGAGAGAGTAATGTCTTGGTAGAAGAGTAAGGGAGCTGTTATGGCACTTGGTGAATATCTGCTACTGCTTAGATCTGTAAGTGTACAAATGCTACTAAAATCATGCAAGAGTGACATCCTTCCAGCCCTTTTGTGCAAAGCAGAGATGCAACAACTGAAGGAGTCAGAAGGGGAAAGATGGGTTATGCATGAGAACAGCTGTGTAAATAAAATCCTGACAGGTGAACTAGAAGAGGTTAATTTTGTGTTGTCGTCTTAACATTTTTTTGCCACCAAAAAGTCACCTTCCCCTACTGTGTATATACTATGTAGCACATGGTGGATGTAATAAATCTACCCATGCTCCCAGTTTTTGGCTGGTGTATTGAATCCAGCATCTGTTACATTCTGTAGGGCAGAGAAGGTGAGATGGCAGTTCATGCATGTGAGAGAGCAGTGATTCAGAATGGGAAAGGATATGCTGCATAAATCATACTTCTTCAGCCTCTGCCAAGAATGACCGTGTATTTCCACTGTATTGAAATTCATTGTGTAGTCAAAACATGCACTGTCTTTCATCAATGTGATGATAAAACTGGTTGTATGTGTATAGTGCCTGTCAGCTGAGGAGCTGAAACCATTTTAGTTATTTTAACCTCTGCACTCAGAGATGGGTATGTAGTTCACCACCCACAACAAAAATGGGAAAACTGAGGCACACACAGGTTAAGTGACTTGGTGAAGGCCAAAAGCTCATTGGCTGATCAGGAATCCTGACCTCCAGGCCTGCGTGCTCTGGCCACTTGGTCACACTGTAAGTGTTAGGGTATTTTCACCAACGATGTATAAATCTGTGGGAATTAGGTGTGTGCCTATAGAGAACTCACACCACACATTGCTCTTACTGTCAGCGATCAATCAAGAATAATATAAAATTGTTCCCTTCTGTTATGCTTTACAGATCTTTGTGGAAATACAGTAGTGCTTCTGTGACACCCATCAGCTTGGTCATCTCCAGTGACTGACCCCAAGATCTGCAGAGCTAAAGCATGAGCCTCTATGTGGACCAGGCCCACGGGGTGACAGGTAACACACTGAATAGCGGGTTACACGTCCATTTTGTTTCTGATTAATACTCTCCCCACTGCAGTAGGTAGTTTCCTTCCATCCTGCATGCCTGCCCCTTTGGAACTCCAGTTGTGTCTGTCAAATATTCACTATACCAGTTTCCTTTGTTACTGATGAAAAGTGCATCAAAAGTTATGTTTTGATGATTTTTTTGTAAGCCTCCACTGTAACTGTCCTGTTTAGTTTATGGTTTTTACATGGCCAGTGCTGTGGCATCTTGGATCATGACTTACTGTAAATAAAGGCTCAACAAATTAATCTGTCCCAAATATGCAGTGCATGGAGCCCCTACTCTGCATGCCTCCCCAACCAAACACACTATATCATCAGGTTTGACCAAAACGATGTGTTTGCTGCCATGCTCCAATTAATAAATTGAGGCTGTTACAGCCACTGAATTCCTGGGGACCCTCCATTCTCCAAGAGTGTGCAAGCAGTGACTGTCAGGAAAAATATCTCTGCTGCTGATGGCCATCATGATAAAGCAGAGTGTGAGAGCTGGCCCCAAAGACAGCCACTTCTAGAGTATATAGGATTTACTAGATTAGCACCAACACCGTCAGTTGCCCCTGAAAGCAAGTGGGAAGCAAATTTAAAAATGGACATAGCACAGATGAAATGCGCAGCTGTCAGACTCCCTAGGCTAAGCAGGCAGACTGCACTGCCAGCATCACCTCTGCCCACCTCAGACTGAGCTGCAGCTGAGTTAGTTAGTGTACGTGTCTTGGGCAAGCAATGGCAATTCTGATCAAAGTGAAGCCTGATGAAAGAGAGACTTAGTTCTGAGTGTTACTGGCAACACACAGTGCCTCACAGTCTCCGCAGTAGCCTTGTATATGTGCAGCAGTGACCAGGGCTGATTGGAGCCCTGTGTCACCACCACAAGTGAGCAGCTACTTGGTGCTATCCACTGTCTGCTACTTCCCATGTTCTTCTCTGAGACCTGCAGCGAAGAACAGAGAATCTAAAGGACAATCCCATTGGCCAATTTGATCCTGCTGGCATGTCAGCAATACTTTGTGCTCAGCCATATCAAAGGCTAATAAATTTAATATCATCATCATGGGCACTTGACCTCTGTCCACTGTCACTAGATCATCAGCTAAAGGAATGAGTGGAGTCTCTGTACCATGGCCAGGCATGACAGAGAATGATAGCAAAAATATTTGCAAAAATTATCCACTCTTCTGCCTCTCCTGATATTGCTGAGGGAAGAGGAATAGGTACCAAATGAATTCCTGCTGAGCTCCCAGAGAGCTTGAGAATTAATAGCTTATAGTGGAGAAGTGATAGTCTAGGCCTGAATATTCCTTAGTTCAACATGGACAGTTCTCCAGTGCCTATTCCTCCAAAGCACACATTATACACACCTGGCAGAGTGGTCCCCATAGTGTGAGGAGAGAGGAGTTGAACAGTGGATGATATTTAAATAGTAATAAAGGGTTGTAGTGGGTTGCTTTGTGTTCTTAAAAGCTAACCAAGTGTCTAAAGCTTCAGTTAAAAAATGCAGCATTAGCAAAGAATATAGTTCAAGAACTAGTTAATAGGTAGTTTATATATATAGATTATAAGAGAGAAATCAAAAAGTTCTTTAGCAATAATTTCTGTAGTGTAGGACCAGACAGCTGAACAATTTATCCTTACCGCATGCAGAAAGGTTACAAAACATATATGCAGTTGGAATAATCCAATCCAACAATTTAATCCCCAAATGAGTTGTTACTAGACTGAAGCTATTGGGCACTCAGTTGGGAGGATTCTACAGGGAAATCTTGGTTACAAAATCATTTTGTACCAAATGAACCTGGGAATTCTGCTCAAGGTTCAGAGTAAAATTGAAACCTGATATCTTTTGAGTACTGCTTCTATTGATTTATTGAGTTTTCTAACTAGCTTCCCCTCTCCCCAAGTACAAACCTCCCTATCCAGTGGCTGGGTGGGAACACTTTGTAGCTAAAAGTTTTCTTACGAAAATGTTCAGTAAGAACTTTCTGTGAGATGAAATTTTGTTAACTGTGCATGTGTTCATGTGTTGTGCACCTGTTTTATGTGCATTAAGAGCTGTGTCTTATGGCAATAGAAAGTATTCTGACTGGTATTGGTGCACTAGTCTTTAGCAGGGACCAAGTTTCAGCTATGCGTATAATTTAAGTATAACAAATTGATTTTGATATGTAAGCAGAGTCAGGATGAGCTGTACCCTGACATCTGGTGGTGAAGTATGGGAAGTGTGGAAAGAATGTCTGGAATGCGAAATCTCAAATATTTGCATAGGCACGCCTCCCATCCCAGACTGCCGAGCATGTGGGACCTGCTTGTGACAGAACATGACTCAACTCAGTTGGGTGGTACTTGCTATGATGAAGGGACATGGATTCCAAACCCTGTGAATAGAGAGGTTGGGGGACAGGTATTTTGTGCCTGGTTGAGGTGCCAGGCTCCTTGTGAGCTAGAAGCACCCAGTTGCACCCTTCTCACATCTCTCCACCTGTGGGATGTCAGAGTTGATTTTTCTTTATTCCCTTAAGACTCTAGATACACTCCTTCTGTTTTTTTTTTCCTTGCTGATAAAATGATTAGAAATCAATTCATGAAATTAGAGGAGAAAGATGCCCTATACATTCTAATGGAGCCAGGAACTGCAAATAAAATCACTACAGTTACTACTAAGAAAACAAAGGCCAAATTCTGCTCTTGTGCAGCAGTCAGTTGAAAAATAGTCACAGAAGCTGATGGAGATATTCCCAATTTTTATTATTGGGTAGCTAAGATCAGAATCTGGCCACTGCAGTCTTTAGGTTTTTATCTAATAGGGAATAAGTAGTAATAGCAGAATTTACTGGGGCTGAAAGTTGGGGCTGATTTCTACTTCTGTCAGATTTGAGGATATCTACAGAATGGAATCTTGTATACAAATGTGATTACAGAAGTGCTAAAACAGGAACCTACACTTATGCTTGAAAGTCGTGCTTAACTATGGACTTAAGTGCTGAGCACTCACCTGCTCCCACTGGAATGTGGCTAGAAAAAATAAAACAAAAATCAGGCAGACTAGACCTCATATTTCTCCAGAGCTAAATGGATCTAGAATGTCAACTCTTCTGTTCTAAATATAGAACCTGTGACTTTTCTATTGGGTTCTAAATTTGGCATCTCTCCACTTGCCCTTGAGCAGTATTAGTGGGGTGGGTTGTGAGCAGCAGGACAAAAATGTTTACACTTGATTGCTTACAGTTAAGTGCTTTAGCTAAAGCTTTTTTAGGGACCTACTTATGGATTGAGGTGCCAGACTGTAGGCATGCATCTAGAGGCGCCCAGGAGGGTATGGTATGTAAGTGTCCCAGGTCACTGGGTGGGGGCTCAAGCCGGTTATGCCTTGTGTTATTGAAACGGAACCCCTGGATACTGAACCTGGCCCTTGTTGCTGCCAACTCAGAGGGGCAGAAGGGTTACAGATAGATTAAGTATGCAAGTGAAGGGAGGAAGATAAGTCAGCAGGACTCGATTTCAGCTAGCCAAGGGACCAGATACAGAAATTGCAGATTATCTTCTGAAAAATCGTGACAAACAGGAGCTCAAGGAACTAAGAGACTGGAGAAAGGCAGTCCTCTACCTTCAGGTATCACCAACTAGTTTTCTAATGTGTAATAAAGAAATCCTCCTGTAAAGACTCAGAAGAGAAAAACAGTTAAATAGAACAAATCATGCAAGGTCAGCCCGGTAGTTTTCTGTGTAAAAATTACAGTGGACAAAGTGACTTAAATTAGGAGCATAAGAACTGCCACACTGGATCAAGCCAGTGGTCCATCTAGCTCCAGTATTTTGTCTCTGACAATGGCCAGCATCAGGTGCTCCAGAGAAAGGTGCAAGTCAGTCTGCAGTGAACATTTACGGAATAACTTGCCCACAGAGGTATTTTTTCCTAACCCCCTAACCCTTATTTCTATACCTGTGGAATGTAAAGAAAATTAAACAGATGAAATCTGTAGAAGCTGTTAACTGACAAGGATTTTGCAAATCCTGTCTCCATAGTCACAGAATGCCCTGACTATTCTACTGGGACTGGGAGACACAGGATGCTGGGTACAGCATGAATGGGATCTACACTAATTTTTCACCATGGAGAAGGTGTTTCACCATGGAGTGGAGGTGAAACTGTGACTGTGGAAATGTTTCTCTTGTTGCTCTAGCTGCCTGGGAAAAAGGGGCAACACCACATTGCAAATAGCCCGGTTGCCTGGCTGTGTGCTGGGACTAGGAATTGCACCTAGGTGAAAGTCAAAATTACAAAATAATCTGGAAATTACAGTCAGAGGGACTCATTTAAACAGGATGAGCTTTAATTCAGTTAAATGGAAAAGTATGCACTAGGGCTAGGGGCAGGGAATTGGTGACCATGGAAGATAGTGTATACCAACTCCAGTCATGTGAAGGGGGTAGATTTATTTGTGTATGTGTGTACAGCAACTAGCACAAAGTCAGGGCTGGCTCCAGGGTTTTTGCTGACACAAGTGGCGGGGAAAAAAAAAGCCGCAATTGCGATCGGTGGCAGCTCCACCACTCTTTCTTCTTCAGCGGCAATTCGGCGGCAGGTCCTTCCCTCCGAGAGGGACCGGCCGCCAAATTGCCACTGAAGAGCCCAATGTGCTGTCCTTTTCCCTTGGCTGCCCCAAGCACTTGCTTGCTGAGCTGATGCCTTGAGCCGACCCTGCACACAGGAGCCCCTAACTAGGGCCCTTAGATCAGGGGCAGGCAAACTTTTTGGCCTGAGGGCAACATCAAGTTTTGGAAACTGTATGGTGGGCCGGTTAGGGGAGGGGGGGCGTGGGCTGGCCCCCACCCCCTACCCAACCCCCCCATGGCTTCTGGCGCCCTGGTTGTCCCCTCTGACTCCTGGCCTATACAACCCCCCCTGTTCCCTGACGGCCCCCCTGGGACTCCTGCCCCATCCACCCCCCCAATCCCTGTCCTCTGACTGCCCCCGGAACCACTTCCCCTGACTGCCCCCCACCACCCCATCCTACCCCTCCTCTCCTTCTTGACTGCCCCCCTGGGGCCCCTGCCCCCATCCACCATCCCTTCTCCCTGTCCCCTGACTGCCCCAGGAACCCGTGTCCCTGACTGCCCCATCCAACCCTCCCTCTCCTTCTTGACTGCCCCCCTGGGGCCCCTGCCCCCATCCACCATCCCTTCTCCCTGTCCCCTGACTGCCCCTGGAACCCCTGCCCCTGACTTCTCTCCACCACCCCATCAACCCCCACCCCTTCCTGACTCCTGCACCCATCCAACCCCTGTTCCCCGCCCTCTGACCACCCCATCCCCTATCCACATCCCCGCCCCTTGACCACCACCCCGAACTGCCCTGCCCTCTATCCAACCCCCCCATCCCCTGCTCCCTGCCCCCTTATCGCGCTGCCTGGAGCACTGGTGGCTGATGGCACTGCAGCCATGCTGCTCAGCTGGAGCCAGCCATACACCGCATAGCACAGAACACCGGGTCAGGCCAGGTTCTGCAGCTGCGCTACCCCAGGAGCTTGCTGCCCCACTGCCCAGAACATTGCACGTGCGGGGGAAGAGGCTGGGGGTGAGCCTCCCAGGCCAGGAGCTCAGGGTCCAGGCAGGAGGGTCCCGTGGGCCAGATGTGGCCCCTGGGCCATAGTTTGCCCACCTCTGCCTTAGCTGCTATTGGACTATGAATAAAAATTTGTGTCTGGAACACTGATCTAGAGCCCATGATTGGACCAGGAAACAAATGTTAAATTACTTGTCAGTGTTTCAAGATTTTGTTTCTAGAATGATCTTAGCTTAAGGAAATGTTTCCCTAAATAGTAGAAACAAAATATAAAGTAAACAAATGGTAAAAGCCTTGTGGGAACTTATTTGTAACAATATTATGCATCACACTTACTGGTACTTAGTTAATCATATACCATATAGATAGATCCACTTAAAGCACCTAAGAAGAAAGTAACAACTGATGAACATCTACCTTTTGTCTGTGTTTTTTCACTACCTCGCATGTTAAAAATAAATCTAACATGTTTCTATATTTGCTGCTAGTCTGAGCTGATCAGCCATTACTAGAAAAACACTGCAGAGTGGTATAAAAGAAATTACTGGAATGAATCCCAGCTGGCTAAATTAAAGGAGAACTCCCATAATTTGACTACAAGACCCTAAGTCTCCATCTTTTGCATTAGAGACCAGTTTTTAGAAACACAGCAGGGAGAAAGGATGGTCTTGGAAATGAGCATGTGAGGCACTGGATTGGGACTCAGGAGTTCTCGATACCTCAGTTCCCACTCTGTAAACTGGGAAAAACAGTACTTCCTTAACTTCCATGTATGTTTATGGATAAATTCATTGTTTGTGAGGCAGGTAGATATTAAAGTGAAAGGGGCGTGTAATTACCTAGCTAGAGAGAGAGGTCGCGTCTATTGCTGATTCGTGCTGACATTTCCTCATGAGAGCTGCTACTTCCTAGCAAGTATCAGAGGGGTAGCCGTGTTAGTCTGGATCTGTAAAAACAGCAAAGAGTCTTGTGGCATCTTATAGACTAACAGATGTATTGGATCATGAGCTTTAGTGGGTGAATACGCATGCATCTGACGAAGTGGGTATTCACCCACGAAAGCTCATGCTCCAGTGCGTCTGTTGGTCTATAAGGTGCCACAGGACTCTTTGTTGCTTTTTATTTCCTAGCAAGACGTTCACTCTAATAAAAGTGCTGATGGGGTATGAAATGCAGGAAATGCAAATACAGCAAGGAAGTTTAAGAGGCAGCAGACTTTGAAAGTTATTGTACGGTGAGCTCTAGTCCTTCTTTTATTAGAGCCAGCATGAATTTTGCAGGAAATATACAAATACTTCACAGAAACCTTTGAAGGTATCTTTTGTTTTTTTGTGTGTGCAGGTGCAGGGTTGCTTTTATTATCTCTCAAAGTTAGGAAGATGCCATAATGACTGCTTCCACCATTGTTTATTCTATTTATGTAGATATTTAGTAATTAGAATAGCTTTTATAGTGCCTTGCAAGTTTCATTTTAAAAGGTGTATTAGATAAATAGGCACTCCAGGTCCAAGCATGTCAGGTGACAAGAATTGTCTGAAATTCTCTTGCTTCTAAGGCTCCTGAGTATAACCTGTAAATAAAACCTGGAGCTAGAGTCACTTTCATTTCCAAGAACTGACCCAACCCCCATGGAGATTATGTGATGTATGTGTCCTCTTTCTCTTTCATTTTGCTGTGTAGCAACATCATGGATTGTGTTCAGATTTATGGAGGCTGCCTAAACTAAACAACTCACACTGCAAGCAACAAAAATCCACCCAGTTCCATCTATTACACTTCTACCAGAGGGTTTAATAACTTCCATAATTTTCTCTCTGGATTCACATAAAGATCATGCTGTTTTTAAGAAAAGAGAAATACATTCTCCTCCATCTAGGACTGACAAATCTAATAGCAAAACCTTCAATTAAATGGAGAGAGATTCCTTTATTTTGCAAAGTTTCTTTTTAACCTTTCTCGTAACTATTAACTATAATTACAGTACTATAGAATTACAGTATTTGTATTCTAAGCATTCTAACCTCAAAGGTATGTAGCAGTTATTCTAATCTGTCAACTGATAAGCTTTTTCTGAAGCTCTCTATAGTCCTGAGTTAGTACTTTGCATGGAAGCCACTCTAAAGGAGACATTTTGCAGAAATGTAGTGAGAATTATTCCTTTAAACAAGTGTTCATTTCATCCTAAACATAATTTCCCCTCCAATCCTTCAGTTTTATTACCTCTTTTCTTAGAAGGTTTGCAGTAAAAGCACATCTACTTAGTGCAGGACAATTTTTCTCATGAACAAAACAAACACTGGTCCAGAGTCAGTGCTCTGGCAAAGTATATCAAGGACTTTTGCATGGGAGCAACAGGAGCAGGATGTACTTTTTTTTAAACTGCATCCTTCACTAGAAATGTTTTTGCATGAAAATTAGAAGACAGTTTTGTAGAAATGACAAATTTGCAACTAGTACAATTTATGTCAGAATGATCTAGTGTTAATATTAGTGTAGGGCAAAGGTCACAAAATTGGTCCAGTAAAAGATATTACCTCACCCGCACTGTGTCTGCAATAGCCTGAAACTGACCTGGCTACAACAACACTCCAACCAAAGTTTGAACAAACATGCAAAAATGTAGCTGCTTGTTTTAGCAGACTGAACTTCTCGGGTCTGAAAAACTGAGCTGGCAATTTCAGAAGAATATGCTTTTTTGCACAATTCCAGCAATGCCATGAAGACTGCCTTTTTCATGGTATTTTGGCAGGTTTGTGGTCTCGGTCTGAAGAAGTGAAAAAGAAAAATCAACAACAAAATTTAACAACGCTTCTCGAGCTTAAGATATGGTTTGATTTCATTTTTGGGCAAAGGTTTTGATTGCTGATTTAGCCAAACCGCTTTACCCATTCCTAATTAGTATCTGATATTATTGCCATGCAAGAATCCTGTAACCTTAATCAAGTGTGACAAAGGCCAAGTGTGCACCTGGATGCTTGTTATCTACCCAAAAATGTCAGGTTCACCTGCCACTTAAAATAACATTTTCCAATTAGGCTTTAACCCTTTATGGAAGGAATCACGCCATTCTCTTCATCAACCTACTCACATGGAGATGGGAGGTAGAAAATAACTCAGAGAGCTTCTCCGTGGAACTAATGAATCCTTTTGCTGCATCTGTTGTATATTTATAGTGTCCATAATATAGTTGGGTAACTCAAACTTCCTGATACTTGGGGATGGGGTGGGGGAAAATGCAGGTAACCTAAGTGAATTATCTGAAATATGTCCCTGTAAATGTCTGTGGATGGACCAAAAGTTAGTCATAGTATTTGTCACAGAAGAGGTGGTCCCTTTGAGTTGACCAGCCTAGCACCCCTGTCTGAGAGCAGGTGGGCCCACTTACGCCAATTAAAAGGGGCAGGGCTACACTTGGGTCTATAGAATTCTGCCACAGGACAAATTTAAGAGTGATTAGGGCAGGCTGTGCCTGGGCGGTAGAGCTAACTCCTGTGGTGGGGGTTTTGAACAGGGGGCCAGGTATCCAGGAAGGTTGCCCTGGACTTGTTGTTCCAGAAAAGTAACAGAGCAGGTAGAAAGCAGCACTGGCTGTATAAAAACTGGCAGAGAAGTGAGCTGAAGAACCAGTTGTGTTTTTGCTCATGTGTGGCCAATAAAGGTATTCAAAGGATGGGGCAGTGTTCACTTAGAAGCTGGGAAGAAGCCCTGCCATTGTGAAAGTATTCTGTTCCAGAGCTAATGCTTGAGGAAAAATCGGAGTATAAAATTCTGGTCCAGCTTCATTACCCAGCATGCTTAAGGCATGGTCCCAGAGCATCATCCTCTTGAGCTAATACTGTAGCAATTAGGCACATGGCATTGGGTGTGGATACTTAAAGAAGGTATTGCCGACTGCCCACACCTGTCCCATACCACTGTGTTGATAAGACACAATGGCTCACATCTGTCTGCTTGAGTACAGGGTGGGCTTTTGGTAGAAGGAAATGTTCTCCCTTTCAAGGAACAGAAGGGTTTCCTTGGGGCATATGATGTATGGGGCAGTGCAAGAGCTAGAGCAAAGCTGTGGGTTGCATACAGTATGTATGAGAATAGAATTTCTCTATCATTTAAAGAGAGCCTTCCTAGCAGAGCCCTCTATAGTGGTTGACTAACAAATGGTTATTTTGTACCTGCTTGATTTATTTCCCTTCCTCCTTATTAAGTCCTGCAAATCATTAGTTTAAAAACTACTTTTGAAGTAAGACAATTTGTCCTGGATTATAGATATGGCTAGGTGAGGACAAGCACCATTTGTGAGCCTTAACAAGAAAATGAAGCCTGACCATGACAAAGGCACAATTGGAAGCTAACCAGATGGTGGGGCAGTAACTAAACCATCTATGGTCTTTTAGTCACCACTGCCTGTGAAAGATGCTTGAAACTTGCTTAGATATTTGGACTGGTTTCTAATAATTGTTTTGCAGCAGATCAATGCAGACAGTTTTACAGGTATATTTCCTCTTATTGCTATGGAGACAAATCAGTTTCTCCATCCCAGCCTCTCCTCATGTTCCAGATAGCCAAATATTGGACACAATGAAATATTTCTCTGTTTAATTATCATGGTTTTTTTTAAATTTGCATTCATTAGGAGAATGGTAGACTAGAGGCTGTGAAATTATCAGGCAAAGAAGGCTTCTAAAAATATTGCTGATGTAAGCAAGGTCTGAATGAGTTCTCCCCTGGCAGCTAGTGATAAGGCAGGGAGAACACTTCAGGAGCAGACCATGTTTGCATACATGTGCCTATTCTATCTAGGGGTGCAGCAGATGGAGTTGCTTTGCCAAATCGATCAATTTGGCTGGTTTTGAGTTACAAATCACTCTAGTATTTGAATGCAGGGCTAATTAAATGTTTCCCTTACTTTATGAGTGAAGGGCAGCAGAACTGTGCTTAGTATGCCCTTACTAAGGGAGTTGCCCTAAACTCAACCTCACTTGCCTAAGCACGGGGTATGGATGCCAACTAGATAAGAGTATGGGTGGGGATGTTGCCCAAAGAGTCCTAGATGCTGTTTGACCTGCCCCTCTCCAGTGTGTAATGATGGAGCTGATTAGACTCAGTTCAGAATTTTTGTTGCTGGTTGGTGATTCCTAGAGCTGACATCACTTCAGAGCTAGTCTAGGAGTGAAGGCTTAAGCCTTGTGCGGGGACAATGCATGGAGATTGCACTAGCTCTGAGGTTCCCTGCTACCTCCCAGCACTGCATGTATTCCACATCCTGATGGGGTTTAGTTTACAGCGCTGGGAGCCGTGCTCCCAGCGCTGCGGCACTGTTTACACTGGCGCTTTACATCGCTGTATCTTACAGCGCTCAGGGGGGTGTTTTTTTCACTCCCCTGAGCGAGAAAGTTGCAGCGCTGTAAAGCGCCAGTGTAGCCAAGGCCTTGAGTCTTCACTGACCAAGGACAGCCAACTGTAAGTGGGGTGCAGTGGAGGGAAAGTGGAGCAATATTTTAAAGGGACATTGATTTGTTGGACTTTCCCACCACAAGGTGGGAAATGGGGCAAAGGACACAGCTCAACACACAGTGAGGTTGGGTTTGCTTATCGTCCTATGCTTTTGAACGTGGTTGTGGTGTTTCCCCATATTAAAGCTTGGCTCTCTTTCCCTTTTATTAAAACTTTTTTTGTTATACACAGACTCAGTGCTTGCAAGTTTGGGAGGTATTCCCTTAGAGGGGCCCTGGGATGGTGGTAAATTTCTGAGTGGGGCTCCAGGCTTAAGCCAGTTCTGTTTTGTATCGTTAAAAGGAACCCCTAGATATTGAAATTGGCCCTAGCTGCTGCCAGCCCCACCTGGCAGAAGGGTTACATTTATGAGGCTTGGTATAGTTAAGTGTGTGGGAGTTCCAGTTGCTAAGGAGGTTTATAAAGTGATGTCATCATTGTAAATGAACTGAGGATGGATTTTTAGAGATGTGGCTGTTCAAAATGGGCATGGTTTTAAAACTACCTCAACAAAGAATACTTAGAGTTATTTGAGGCTGCATATGATCTCATTCTTCCTACAGCGCCACATGGACTCTTTTGTATTACAATAAAAAGGATAGGCGTGAAAAACTGTAGGAAGTGGAAAGCAGTTGCCTCTGCATTTTCTGCCAGCTGAAATCAAATGGTTTGACACATTTGTGAGGGAAGATATATACTGCATACAAGTCTATCTTAGCAGGAATGCCAAATGCAGCATCTTTTGAAAGAAAAAGTACTGGAGTATGAGGTACCTGGGGATCATGTGGTAGAGTGTACATGTGTCTGTCAGTAAAAATAACGAGGAGTCCTTGTGGCACCTTAGAGACTAACACATGTATTTGCTCTTAGGTGCCACAAGGACTCTTGTTTTTACTGATACAGACTAACTCGGCTACCTCTCTGAAATGTGTCTGCTAGTTACTCCATGGAGCCTGTGATTGGCCAGTGAGGCAGGGATGAGTGACAAATGCTTGTGGAGGCCATAACAAAGTTGTGGGGCAATCTCATTCCAAAGATGATTGAAAACTTCCTTGGACCAAAATGTTTTCCTAAGTCGTACAAAGTTATTCTGCGTAAACATTTTCTAGTCAATGGGTTATTCTGTGTGGACTCTGCCCCACCTCATAAAGCTGAGAATAGGGATGAGTAAAATAGTGCTAGAATATTATTTTTTGGAAATAAGGCACTTCTGAGGGTAATTTCTTAGCAAGGTTTCATAAAATGTTAACAACTCTAACAAGAAATTCCAAAATCACAGTAGGGAGCCGTTCGCCTGAAGTATTGCAGTCACCACAGTGTACAATGTGTTTATATACTGTGAGTATTTCATAAAAGATTGATAATACTACAGATTTGACATAGCACAGTGACTTTTTAAAAATACAAGTCCTGTGAAGCCTGGCATTTGCCCATTTATTTTAGTCACAGCTCCTTACAAAGCTTCTTTTTGGAAATACATGTGTGAATGTAACGGTTATCTGGGTTTGTACTGTTCCAATTTCCAAGCACTGCTAGTTGTGAATCACATCAGTTGGAGAATAAGGTTTATCTTTGTAGTTACTAATGTGCTTTTAAATAAAATATTTTTAAAGGAATCTTACTGCAGCACAACACTTTATATAGCAATGCTTGTTGGATATGCCATTTTATTTCATTAAATTCTTTAAAGAGCCTTGTTTTAAAGCTTCAGCAATCAAACAAGGGTGGCCATTGTACTTCAGAGAAATGTCCATGCTGATGGCTTCAATGACATGCTAAGATCTGGCCTCTGATAGCTGCAGCTATCAGTATGTTCCAGAGCATGTCAACAGAACGACTGTGAAGCAATACTTTTTTCACAGTGAATGTAGCCTCAAAACCTGCTGTGCTGTTCCTGACTTCTCAGATCATGGTTTGCAAATCAGAATACACACAGCTTTAGAGCCTTCTTTGGTGTTATTTCCAAGGCTTGCAGTTAGGCAGCTATTTAAAGAGCTAACTAGTAATGCAGCTGTGACTAGTTAAGGGAAAAGAAAAGAATAGTGAGGAGTTGTTTTAGGACATGTGGGTTGTTACTTGTAGAATCCAGCCTCCAAGGAATTGATCTTTGCCAAGTTAGGACCCCTGCTCCAAGCAAAATACATTATCATAAAATGTCCTTTAATGCATTTTTTTTCAGATTAGGGTAAAATGAGGAAAATAAATACCTTGGCCCTAGGTTGAGTGGCATAATCTGGCTCTGCATCACGAAAGGAGAACTCGGAAACCTTTGTCCGTTGCTAAGCTCAAGTAACTGTGAGCACTCCTCACAGTGATGGATGGGGGGTGAATTGTCCCCTTAAGAATATTTTCATACTTTTGAGCCAATGTTCCCAAGTTTCACAAATGTGGATTTCCTTATTCCATTTTTGTTAACCTACAACAACACTGTGTGCATTGGATTTTTTTTTTTTAATCCAACACTCACAGTAGAGCAGCAAGAAAAAACATACCTTTTCTTTTGCTGATTGAATGTTGGCTGCCTTCTTGAACATAGTTGATTTCCAGTATTAAATTAGAAGCTTCACTGAAATTATTTTTAAAAGCCCTTCAAAACCCAACCAACCATGCCCCTCTTCCTGGCAACCTACATACCAAAAACAAAGAAGGAATGCGTCTGTTATTGCTTTAGTGTAAAGCTGGGTGCCTAGAAAAGGAATTTTAATTTTATTTTAATTTGGCCATTGTATTGCTAGTGACTCTGACAGCCAGCCTTTCATGTAATAAAGGAGAAGCATTTTATTAGAAGTTCTATTTAAGAAAGTTGCATACGTATTTCACTTGGCTACACTGCAATGCAACAGCGTATTTGCACAAGCTTGTCACTTCTATTATTTAGGCATTTGTTTTGGTGTGTTTATAGAGCTCATCACCACAGCTCACTGCTATGAGCTTTTTGTCTGCATAATAACATATCATTCAAATATCCTGTCCCTTTTCTGAGACCTACAGGCCAGATGTGGAGATTGTGGGAAATTACAGTATTTTTATGAAAATTGTGACTCAGTTTATCCATTTGCTTTGTATGGCTACCTACTTGGTTGCAAGAAGCTAGCTTCTTTCCAAAGACACTCCTGCTGGGAGCATGAGAACAAGCATTGAATGGACTGGGTGGGAGTCGCATAGACATGTCTAGGTTGGCTTGGATAGAGCTACCTTGGAGATAAGGTCCTTGGTCTCCACTATTAACTTCTAATGATTGACAGCGAAGGGAACTTTTTGTAATATGGATGGGTGATTACCTGTCTGACCATCAGGGTGGCTCCAGACACCAGTGAAGAAAGCATGTGCCTGGGTGGCAAGCTGTGGGAAGCGGCCTGCTGGTCGCCATGAGGGTGGCAGTCAGGCAGCCTTTGGTGGCTTGCCTGCGGGAGGTCTGTTGGTCCTGCAGCTTCGGTGGCAATTTGGCGGCTGGTACGCCAAAGGCACGGGACCAGCGGACCTCCCGCAGGCAAGCCACCGAATCCGCGTTACCAGTAGACCTCCTGCAGGCGTGCCACCGAAAGCCACCTGACTGCTGTGCTTGGGGCAGCAAAATACATAGAGCCTCTGCTGACTGTAGCCTCTCCACTATCTTGTAGTGCTGCTTGTTGGAATGTAGGAGGAAGGGGGTGCACACTGGTTAGCAGGGATGATAGTTGAAATGTTTAGTTGTTAACTGATCCAAAACAACTTCACATGTTAAATGAACCGTAAAATAAGCCATCACAGGTCAGAGAGCTGTAGCAGAGCTGTACTGCAGTAGATGCCAATACTGGTGCACTAATCGTGGATCTTCTTGCTCCAGCCAAAAACCTCTGTGTACTTGGGAACAAGGAGATCCTATGGGGTGCAACTCTGCAGTTCACAGGAGGTGAATGCCCTCTGTGCAAAGTTCCTAAATCTTGTGCCCACTTTTGCACAGCTCAGTGATGCCAGTTCCATTGCTTCACAAGCTTCTTCCTTCATGGAAGGGAGTTGGGTGTGGGAGCAGGATTTGAATTGAAACTGACAGCAAAATTTGACGCAGTCTTTGATTTAATATGTATAGATGTACAGATTTTAAAGCTCTTGTTTGCTTACATATTGTCATCTGCAATAGAAACTGAATGAGGGAGGAAAAGGAAAAATTAAGAGCCTCAGAGTTCACTCAAATATGTTTTCTGGTTCACACCATGTTACAAAGTTTCCAGGTGGATGTTTCTCCAAATTTCAGGCAATTCAGACTTAAATTATCGCACATTTGTACTTTATATTCTCATGCTTAAATAACGTTTTTTAACAAGTGGAAATAAGAATTTTCATACTTTAGCTACATATTCTTTCATAAACAGGGAACCTGTTTGTGTTTTCTATATGTGATATAATAGTGCTTAGGCCAGAGTAAAATAAATACATGGCTTAGTACCAGTAGTACAATTCCCTCATCAAGTTTGAACTATAATGATGATAACCACAGCATTTTTTTTCTTTTTTAACAACTTGACTCAAGTAATTTGTGTGGTTGCCATCCTGAGATAGTTTATTCACTTCCATGTTTGGAATATCTGAAGTGTCACAGGACTGTCCTAGAAATCACTGGCTGTTGAAGATCAAGTATATTGAATGCATGAGGTGTATTTTTTTGGGTTCATGTGCTTTAGGTCCATTACACGAAAGGAAAATGTCATAGGCAGAGCATCGATATACATGTTGATTTAATGAGAGACTTGTGGGTGACTGTCATGTTACATAATATCAGACCTGAGTCTTGGTTTGGGGAATGAGATGAAATGTGCTTATCAAAGCATGTCATGTTATTTCAAATTAGCTTGCTCATATATATTTATATAATAATTTTAGGTTATTTTCAACTGAAAGCTTTTCTCAGCAGACTGAGCATTAGAACAAAGCACCATGAAGTAAACTTACTACTGTATTTCTATGCCCAACCATACCAATACTGAAGTCTTGTCATGCAAAGAGAGAATCTTACTATGGAATGCTGAAATTAATAAAACTCAATTAAAGAAAATATATATTAGCCACTGATCTTCTATGAATCCTCCAACTGCATGAATTTGGAGGCTGCACGTGGTTTAAAAAAAATTCACCCCTAGCTTAAGAGCAAAATGGAAAATTCCAGAATAAGTGCCTTATTCTTTCTGATCTGTGTTTAATCTTCCATTTTTCAGGTTGCTGGAGGCACGAAATGCACATCTGAAGCCAGGATATGGACCTATTACAATATCAGTGCTTGGCAACCTTTACTTAGCTTTGTAACTTTATGAATTAGTGTGTCAGTGACCAAACTGTTTGTTATCATAATCTGTCTGAATATTTAATTCTCCTCCTTTCTGAAAGCTGATTGGGAGGAGTGAGCCACAGAGTTATACTTTAGTGATGCTGTTAGCTAGGCTTGTTTCTGGAGGGAAGTTTTTTTGCTTAATGTTTGCACGAAGGGAAAGGTTCATGACAGATTTGACATTCATTTCTGTTATGTCATTAAAGGCTGTTTTCAGTTTGATATGTGGGGAGTCAGGTCCACAACTCCCATTATATTAATTCATTTTAGCAAAAAGACATGACGCAACGTACATTCAGGCAATTACTGTGACTCGTGGCTAGTGGTGTGTGACTACCCCAGCAATGCACAACTTAGAATGAATGCTCTTTGGTGTCACGAAATGGTATATCTGAACAAGGAAAACTTAGACTTGTGCATTTACTGCATATTACTGACAAAGATAATGACGTTACTGGCAGCCAATCAGAATGATAGCTTGCTTTGTGGCACTCAACTGGCCTTCTGAAAAACATTGATATGATAGCTGCACCCATGTCTGACACTCCTCTTGGCCAGTGGGACCCTGCTACCAGTGCCCCCAGTTGCTTAAATACATTCCCCCAAAGTCCACCTAGCTGGAGGAGCTCTGCTTTCTAGTTAAACTGTCAAGAAAGCAAGGAGTACAGACTTAGCAAAGGAATTTCTTAACCATAGATACTTGAAAGTACTAGAGAGTTACAGATCTTTGGAAAATAAACAGTCCTTGAATCCAATCTGCCTTGTGTGATCTCACCCCTTTTCTGAGTCCTGGGGTTGATCTCTGTCCTCAGGCTAAGCAGCGCTTCCTCTCCTTAACCTTGTCTATTTGCTAGCCGCCATAACGTGCAATTTGGCTCCCACCTCAGACAAGTAGCCATCTTTTTAAAAGTCTCCCTCTCCCCTTCTGGTCCATGTGGCTGAGGCTGAGGAACTGCAGTTCCTTCCTTGTTAATTGTTCTTGCAGATAGTCTAAACTACTGGGCCATCAGATTTGATGGCTCTTTGTTTAGGCCCATGGTAGGTATCCCACCGATAGCATAAGCACAAAGAATAGACTGACCTTGTCAGGATTAGACTAGCTTTCAACACCACCTGGGTGCCATAATCCAACACGAGGTCACAATGAAGGTTATAATCATGAAATGGCTTTCACAAACCAAAATGGAATTCACAGTTTGACAGAAATGCCCCCAGCCTGTCACAGAAAGTATCTGTGTTCAGCTGACTAGTTAGTTTTGGTTAATGAAGTGCTAAACTTCACTTGCCTGTCTACATCTGATGACCTCCCATTCACTCTTACTGTACCTAGATTATCTCACCAAGACATGCAGTGCTTATTTTTTGTTTTCTTGGCCTCCTCTGCTTCTTCACTGTGCTTATCAGTTTCACTGGGAATGCTGAGTAACATTGCACAGCCAAAGAATGTTGGGGCCTTTGCATGGATATTGGGGAACCCCAGATCAGAGTGGCACTGTGACCCTTTGAGCCAGGTCACAAATGTCACTCACTCAAAACTGGCCCATCTGCACCCCGCCCCCATCATGATGGGGAGGCAGTGGGCTAAATCTGAGTGAGTGGTGCTGGGCTGTGGCCATTTTTTCTGATGTTCAGCTCCCCCTTGGCCCCCCACACCAAAATTATGGGTGGTGGGTGGGTTATGTGCACGTTCACAGAGTGCATATGAGTGAATCCAGGTCTGCTGACTGAAGGGTTTTTCCACTTTCTTTCTAATCCTATGGGATTTATATGAGAGGTAAGGTGGAGGATATAAGAATAGCCACACTGGGTCAGACCAATGGTGCACCTAGCCCAGTAACCTGTCTTCCAACAGTAGCCAGTGCCAGGTGCTTCAGAAGGAATGAACAGAACAGGAAATCATCAAATGATCCCTCCCTTGTCATCCACTCTCAGCTTCTGGCAGTCAGAGGCTAGGGACACTCAGAGCATGGGGTTGCATCCATGAGCATCTTGGCTAATACCCATTGATGCATTTCTCTCTTGGAGGCTAGTACTTTGGTGTCATGTTTTACAAAATATCTTGTTTCTTAATTCATGTAATAGCTGTATTTTATTTTTCATAGTATTTGTATCTCTGGATTTAAGATTTCCCTGTGGATTGTCTCTTAATCCCAATAAAATCACTGATTTTAAATATTTTTTTCTCCCAAATAAATCCTCCAGCAGCTCCCTCAATGAAATCTCAGTGTCTTTTAATAATGAGAGCTACTGTCAGGCTTCTGATCTCATGGCACTTTGTTAGAATATGCATATAGTGGCAATATAGAGAATGATGTGCTGGTGGACTTTCATCAATTCTTAGACCACTTCATAACTGATATCAGTTTGGTTATGGACCTCTGAGTCAGCCTTGATAATTGTAGTTCAGGTTTTTGGAGGAGGAGTGAATTTTCATGTATATTCAGACTCATAAAGCACAGACCTGAAAGTACATTGTCATGATTGAGCTGAGTGTGCGAATTATCTGTCTGTGACCTGTTATACCACATATAACACATGGTCTGTCTGTAATTAGTAGGACCAAATGATTTTTCGTTACAAATTCTTAAACAGACTCTCTATGGAGAGTTTCTTTCTGCTGAAGTTTTGTTTTTATCTGATCTCTGTATAGCCATTTTGGGTACATGGGTCAAATCTTACTTTACCGAAAGTCAGTTTGCATTGGTGATATTTGTATCTTTGTAATAATGAGAATGGAAGTTAAATCTTAGAAAGAAGTAAGAGAATTCTGCATTGTCTTGCATGCCTCTTGGCTGCAGGTAAAGAATTCAATAGCTTGTAGGAGTGCTAATTAATACTAATAATAACTTCACTGACCTGCCTTGGCACTGAAATGCCTAAAAGAAATGGCTCTGGTCCTTGGAGGACTGAGATTTTATTTCTGTGAATATATTTGTGAACGCTCATGCTCTCATGGTTCTGTATTTAGTATAAATTCAGAGTAATGATCTAAAAGTGTGTGTGTGTGTGTGTGTGTGTGTGTGAGAAAGAGAGAGAGAGAGAGAGAGAGAGATGCGGCAGAGAAGGGCAAACAGATCTGTCAAATCTATCCCACTGTAGGGTATTACTTACAGAGACTGATATTCTGAGTTAAATCACCTTGTTTAAACTGGCAATATTGGAAAGAAAACTGGAACAGGAGTTGGATCATTCATTCATAGTTAAACTTTTTCTCTCCAATACTTAGAATTCATTTGCGTAAGTATGCACAAAGGGGTCTAAGGGAAATCTAGGCTTTAATTTGGGCAAATTTCCAGAGAGCTCAGAGGTAGAGGTTTTTATTTTCTGGCAAACTACATTGTTGACTATGGAGCCAATAATCATATTAGCTCTAGTTTTTCAAGGGGAAGTGTGCCCTAGACCACCTTAATGTAAATATTATTAGCATCAGACAGAAAAGTCCCCCCCCTCCTTAAACCTTTCACAAGCAATCAGCAGAGTGACAGAATTGTCTCCTTCTGTTTTTTTTTTCCTTGCTGATAAAATGATTAGAAATCAATTCATGAAATTAGAGGAGAAAGATGCCCTATACATTCTAATGGAGCCAGGAACTGCAAATAAAATCACTACAGTTACTACTAAGAAAACAAAGGCCAAATTCTGCTCTTGTGCAGCAGTCAGTTGAAAAATAGTCACAGAAGCTGATGGAGATATTCCCAATTTTTATTATTGGGTAGCTAAGATCAGAATCTGGCCACTGCAGTCTTTAGGTTTTTATCTAATAGGGAATAAGTAGTAATAGCAGAATTTACTGGGGCTGAAAGTTGGGGCTGATTTCTACTTCTGTCAGATTTGAGGATATCTACAGAATGGAATCTTGTATACAAATGTGATTACAGAAGTGCTAAAACAGGAACCTACACTTATGCTTGAAAGTCGTGCTTAACTATGGACTTAAGTGCTGAGCACTCACCTGCTCCCACTGGAATGTGGCTAGAAAAAATAAAACAAAAATCAGGCAGACTAGACCTCATATTTCTCCAGAGCTAAATGGATCTAGAATGTCAACTCTTCTGTTCTAAATATAGAACCTGTGACTTTTCTATTGGGTTCTAAATTTGGCATCTCTCCACTTGCCCTTGAGCAGTATTAGTGGGGTGGGTTGTGAGCAGCAGGACAAAAATGTTTACACTTGATTGCTTACAGTTAAGTGCTTTAGCTAAAGCTTTTTTAGGGACCTACTTATGGATTGAGGTGCCAGACTGTAGGCATGCATGCTTGAAAATTTTCGTTTACATGGCACCCTTCATAGAAGCATCGGACTGGAAGGGACCTCGAGAGGTCATCTATTCTAGTCCCCTGCAGTCATGGCAGGACTAAGTATTAACTGTTAGATGCTCTACTGCAGCGCACAAACTACTGTGGATATTGGCATCTCTTATTGGGCCAGAGCCAGCTCCGGTTAATTCAATGGATAACCTGCCATTGACTTAAATGGAAGCTGACATGGATCCTTATTAAGAGAATTTGTTGCAGAAATAAGTACTTCACACCAACATAAAAGGATATTCCCGACACACCTTCTTTCTGGGAAGTTTTGGAGTCCTTTGGCTACTTCCTGAGTACAAACATTCATTTTTATTGTATTTAAGAAAATGAATGTAGGTAGTAAGGGAATGAATTGAGTTACTCAGGCCTTGCCTACACTAAAGGGAAAAGTTGATCTAAGCTACGCAATTTACATGAATAGCGTAACTCAAATCAATGTAGCTTAGATCTACTTACCACGGGGTCCACACTATGCGATGTCGATGGGAGGCGCTCTCCAATCGACTCTCTTTACTCTTCTTGATCAGGTGGTGAACAGAAGTCAATGGGAGAGCGATTGGTAGTTGATTTAGCGGGTCTTCACTAGATCCACTAAATCGATCATTGCAGCATTGATCTTCTGGTAAGTGTAGGCAAGCCTTAATAGTGGGTTATGGAGCATACAACATAGAAAACCTAGCTCTTACTAAAAACCTGAGACTCATTTGTTTAGGTTGCCCTGGACTCAGTCCACGATGGTTAAGAAGAGATCAGAAACAATGACCTGAGTTGGAGAGCACTGACTGCTAATCTGATGCATATGTTCTGTAGTGTGTCCTTTTGTGCATATTTAGGTATTTTAGTCTCTGAGCTGATAAGGTGTCAGTTTCTGATGTTTCAATGTTTTTTTCCTTTTTTAGACTAGAATTATTCAGCGTAACAGAAAAACAGATGAGAATTTTTAGTTTAGCCAGTTTAACCTCTAAAATGTTTGTCCTTCATAAATGGAAAGCAGCTCAGAACCTAAACATTTCAGGTTGGCTTATGAGAACTCACCTGCTCACAGATATTCAGAGAACATTTCATTTAAATAAGAAGCTGAACGTGTTTTGAGAATATACAGACGCCTCTGATATGCCAGTCTAGAGCTAGCACGTCCTTATTTTACTTAAAATATTTGATTTTACAAACAGACTGCTGGATATATAAATTGAGCTGGAAAGAGGCATATAGTATAGAATCATAAAAACAACAAGCAAAAAAGATTCAAGACCAAGTCACATGGAGTCCTGAAACTGCTGCTAGCTGTTTCATAAGGAGGGAGAAGCATGCCACAAAAACTCCATTTCCTTTCTTCTGTCTTCTCTGGCATTACTTGTATTTAGTTCCCTCCATCCCATGCATAAAAGACTGCAAAGGGAGGGGTCTATGGAGAAACTAGTTTAACTTTCTGCTACTGTACTTTTAAATGTTAGATGTCAAGAACTCAATCCTACAAATTCGAGTGCCCTCCAGAACCATTGAAGTATGAAGTGTAGTAATCAGCCTCTTCCATTTCTTCTTAGTCCAGGCTGGGATTTGGGGAAATAGTGACAATAAGCAGCACAGGCTCTACTTAGTTTGGAAGATAGAGACAACCACATTGCATGTGTCCAGCAGCTTCACTTAAGAATCTCCTTTGTAGTTGTTACAACCAAGTCACGCTTTATTTTCCTTCTGCGAAGGATACTACCATATCTATGGGTGTTGAGGTACTCCGTTCCTCACAACATTGACTCCATAGTGTGTGGGGGGTCATGTTTCTTTTTAGAAATGGTCCTGCTGCAATAAATTTAAGGAGAGGATTATGTCTCCTTTCTTGAAACGGTATATCATACCTATATGCTTCTGTGCACTAGAAGGTATTCTGAAAGCCTCTCTGTGCCCCCCTTAGCTTAGGGAGACCAGATGTCCCAATTTTGTAGGGACAGTCCTGATATTTGGGGCTTTTCCTTATATAGGCGCCTATTACCACCCTCTCTCACATCCTGATTTTTTTCACACTTGCTGTCCAATCACCCTAAAATAGCTCCACCCGTCCACCAGTGCGGAGCTATGGCTAAGTGCTAGAATTTAGCTCCCAGAGAGCAAAACTTCTTTCATTCAGTAAACTCTGTATGCTCCGGATCCTTGACTGAACTTGAAACATCCTTATCTGTGAGCATTGTACAGTGCACATGGTGTTTCATTTCTTTCTTGTTGACCTTGTCTTGCCCAAGTGAACAACAGGTACAGGTCAACTTTAGACTGTTTGGAACACTATTTTTGTAAAGATAACCCTAAGATCTAGGGCTCAAATTCTGCCTTTGAGTAGTACCTTTCTGCACAAGCAGTCCTATGAATTTCAGTTGGACTACTTTACTGCTCAGTACCAGTAAAGTAGTCCAACTGAAATGCCATCCAGTAAAGATGGCAAAACTGCACCCTTAGTAACTAAAGGAAGAACAAAAGTTCAATACCACACACAAGTGCACATCTTACATTCCATACTTTTTTAAAACCTCATCAGTCGCCTAGGATTTCCCATGCAGCACCTCTTGTTAAATCCTCAGCTGTCATGACTTTGATCTCATTTGCTAAGAAAATTCCAATCTATTATTTTCCTTACAAAAAAAACTGTTCTCCGTTAAAAGAACAAGCTTGCATAATGATGCAGATTTCAATTTCTATTCCCCAGTAAGCAGAAGGTAAGCATGATGGAGATGGAGCACAATAAATTACTGGGAGATGAGCCAGCTGGCTGTCAATGCAGTATTCCACTGCAGTTGCTCCCCAGTTGCTGGTATTGGTGCTTAAGACTTGCAAGACTGATAATCTAAGCCCTCTTTTCTACTTTAGGTCTAGATGGCCATTTTACAACCTTCCTACAATCTCATAGCTGCACCATCCCAGGAGCAGACCAGAGAATGAATTGGTTGGGTTACAATTCCTCCCTTGTGCTTGGGTGGAAGGTACTTTATCCTTTTCACAGAACAGTTTACTGTTCCTACTGCACCTGTTCATTTACTTTGGGGGTTCAGGTGGGTTGAACCAAAGTCAAATCTCATCAGTGAAGCAGCACCATCTTCCTCTCTGCAGCTGGTGTTACAATCTAAGCCGGTTAAACAGAGGAGACCTTACTCCCCTGCATGGCTGAGTAAAGGCTGTGACAATTTAGTTCTCAGTGGTGAGCCTCTGTTCTGGGTCCAGATAAGCTACTGCTAGCCAGCTCTCTTAATTGTATGCACTTGTGAAACTGGGATTCATAGCTATGGAACTCTGTTGGTTAGACATACACATTTGAATAGAAACTGGCTATTGTTATATTTCAGTTGCCTGAAAAAGGTTTGGTAACCATTTTCCCTAGTGAACTTCCAGGGGAGAGCACTTGGGTTGGAGTCTAGGACTAGACATTTTAAAATGGTGTTTAAATCGCTCCTAAGAACTTTGGTTGAATAAACATGGAAAGGCCCGTAGTTTTTTATATAATGCAATTTAGCAAAGATACATAGTTTACTAATCAAGTATCTGAGATAAGTTGGAGGTTAAGCTTCCCTCAAGATGGCTTACATACATCAGTTAGTTCATATTTGTATTTATTTCCCCATATCTGTAATAAACAATATATCATTACAGAGGTTGTAATCAGTGGTGAGAAATGCAGCACTTCAAGCATTCCCCCAAACAACAGCAACAATCCTAGACACAGTCCATTCTCAAATGGTTTAAAGATATTTCATCAGTACAATGTAAGCTCTGGAGTGGAAATATTGCTAGTATAATACAAAATATTTTATGTATTTGATATGTAGTGAATATAGAAACTCCCTGAGGGTTTGAAAGCTATTGGCCTAGGTTAAAATTCAGTTACATAAAAATTAAAACCACCAGCTGCTTCTCATCCCCAAATCAGAAAATTGCCAACTAGAGATGAGATCAAACCAAAACACCACCCACTTGACCCTCTAATACCACATCTTACCATGGTGTAAGTAAATGTAATACCATACTTTACCATGGTGTGTGTCCTGTAAAATATAAACATTAGTGTATCTATAAAGAAACATTTTTAAGTTTCCAGGCAAATAGGATTTGTTCCTGAACAATGTCTGAAGTTTAAGTAATTGCTAACATTTATTAATGTGGACATCCTGGTAAATCAGAATTCATCTGAACTGTTTTTTATAGCCAGCATTTATTGTAAGTGATTGAAGAGGACAAGTTTACATTTGACTGGGCTTCTAATTGAATGGTCTTATAAAATGAGGAGTTATGAACACAGAGTTAAACATTAATTGATGTCCTCCAACATGCCTCATGACCCCTCATTACCCAATGGTAGAGCAGTGGCACTTGAAATGGGGAATAAAATCACTCATGGCACGCTACAGAACATTTGACCCTGAAATAAGAGAACTATGGGTAAATGGTTTAATATACAGATGTATGAAAATGACCAATCTAATCTTAGCTCTGTGTTTATATGTTTGCTTAGCAAAGAACGTGTGGGATAACATGCCATGGAAGCAGAGCCTTGTGGGAGTCTGTCTACTCCAAAGCTACAATGACTGGAAATAGGGGTCTGTTTGCTGCCTTGGGGCCTTATTCTGACACCATTACTCCCATTGTATAATACCTTACTCTGTGAGTGGTCCCAGTAACTTCAGCTGCAGAGTAAGGTTGTATGCCATGGGAGTAAGAGTGAGAGAATCAAATTCTTGAATAGTAGTAAGTCATAGGACTGCTATAGTGCAAATCCAAATTGTGTGGTGCAAGGTGGCTTAATTTGTTACAGAGAGCTGTATGTATGAATAGCTTCTCCATTCATAATCAGTTTCAAATGGGTTCCTCTTTGTCACCTCCTTTTTGGTATTTACCACATGTTGCACTTGGTGTAGTTGTATGTGAATCTGGAGGCCAATTAGAAGAGTAAAATCTATTTTGTATTACTGGTAAAAGACTAATTCAAATGAACCTAATTGAAATTGCACAAGCAACTTGAACAGTGTGTGCGCGCATGAGCATGTGCTGTCAGGTTGCCCTACATCCAACTGCCAAGACCATGAAGCATGCTTTAACAGAATAAACTTTCATTGGCTGATCATAATGTGAGGTCATGAGACTGTTGCTAGCTGCTTATGAAGGAAATTATTCTTCTACAAGTTAACACTTACAGGGAAGGTACAGCACACGAATGGGTAAGTACTGGAGCAACTTTTATGAAATCAGAGTAATTAACAAGTAAGAGTTCCTAACTGTGTAAACTGCCTCTATTTTTCACAAATGCATTGTTGAGTAAACTATTTTAGAGGGAAATTCTTCAGTAAATTGTTTAGAAAGGGGAATAGTTTAAGGTTTGTTTTCCACATCTATCTGAAGAGGATCATAATTCATTTTGGCCCATTGCCAAAGTAATGAATTTTATCACCCAGTCTTGGCATGTGCAGATAGATGGCCCCTTTTGTCTCTTTTGCCAGTTATTGCTTATTCTGCTAGGAATCTTATGCATGCTGCTTGGAAGTGGCTGCTGGCCCATCCAAACACTGCCACGCTCTCTGACTACATATGAAGTCTGACTTAGTTTCGGCAAACTATTCTTAGCTGTACCTAATACGTAGGAAAAGAAGTCACTATGCTAAGGCTACTCTGTTGAGCAGTGTAAACTTGAAAACAGCATTATTAATGTAGTTAATGAAATCCCACTATTAATCCTGAAACTTCAAGTAGATTGAACGTAGCTCTCATATGACAAGATATACCACACAAGTCAGTGGTAAACAACAACAAGCATTTCAGAAAATAATTTAATAAATGTATCTATTGACATTTCCCATTAAAATGATATCACCTCTTCTATTCTGAAAGGAATGAAGCAAACCACAAACAATTAACAACATTTCTTCAGTGCTGTGTAGATGTACTTTGTTCCAGTTTTTTTAGTGTGAGATGTGATTTCTACTGTGTGAATAGTAGCAGGAAAAGGAAAGCAATGCACAAGTCAAGTGAATGCCTATTATGTTTTCTTCTTCTACTGAATGTAAGCCCCTCATTAAGATGTTCAGTCTTTGCATCAGAAGAAAACATTGAAGCTTGTTTGATGCATGGCTAGTTCTTTGTTCTAGACCCTAGTATTGGGTATTTCCATGAATAAAAGAAAAAGGTCTTTAATTAATTGGAATGAAGTTATATTTTGGATTTTGATGGGAAAGATTGTCTGGAGTTTCACTTTTGAGGTTAGCCAGATCTTGAAAATCTTCAATGAAGCCCTCAAAGGAGCAGTAACCTTTAAGTGATAGAACTCTTAATTCCAAAGGACTTTGCTACTGTATGTCTATATAGTTTCTCTAATGAAATGCAGCCACCGATGGTATATGTGTAGGGGTGGGGAATTTTGGCAAAGGACACAAGGAATGTAATGGGATCTGGATCTTCAACATCCAAGCAGAGACCAGTCAGACCAATCTTTGGACCAAAATTTTCAAATGTGGATACTTAGTTTAACTCCTAAATCCATATGTACATGTCCTAAAATTAAAGAGTTTGACTGTTCTGAGTCAACAATGACCCACAAATCCCACTGAAGTAAAAAACATCTGCTAGTGTCTTCCCATCCTAAATACCCTCACACAATAAACTAGCCGGTGCTTAATTTCCCTGCTTTGAAAGGGTGAGGGGCCAAGTATAACCTAACTACAAATTCAAATCCAGTTGAAAGGAATGTTATTCTATGTACTTCAAACCTGAAACTTAGACTACTCTACACATTTTGATTTTTTTAATCCTTAAGAATAATGGTTATTACTTGAATAATTGAGAATAACTCCATTGAGGTAAAGAGTTATAGTGGTATAAAACTGATGTGAGACAAGAATCTGACACTGGTATGCAAGGCTGCTGCAACCAGATTTTAAGCTTTGTAACTAAGCTCTGCAGACCATTCTAGCCCTGTTCTGTGCAGATAAGAACAGAGCAGATTTTCTTAAAAAAATATTTCTTAGCTTTACCTATTCTTGTTTCTTAAATCAACAGTATCTTGTCTAAAAAAAACACTAATGTGGATGTGCCTGCTAACGCTAAGGGGACACATGCTTACTGTGCTTCCTGGAAGCCTAGGTAGGTTCTAAGCTAGGGAAGCAAAGAGCAAACAAGTGGAGTCCATTGACATAATTGTGCCTAGATTACAAAAAGGAATGTTATAAAAGGTGCCAGAGATGGTAAGGGAGGGAGAGTAGGCACTGGCATCAAGTGAGCCTTCTGACCTTAGAGGAACTGGGGTACAGTGACCTACTGTCATGTTTTTGATGAATGACCTGAACTTTTAACACACAAGGTTTGGAATGGAGATGGGTAAACTTACATTACAAACCTCAGACTACAAACAAATCTCCATCTGAGTTGTACTAAAAATTTGAAACTCAGTGTAGGCCTGTCAATGTTTTGCTAAGAGTTGTCAGCCTTTCAAGTACCTGTGGGCCCAGCTGTGTGGGAACCTGGAACAGATTCTAGTTTTGAGTGAAACTGGTTCTGACTGAGGTTTTTCTTCAAGTTTTTGTTGTCAGACCTGAAACACAAAGTGAAACTTGGGGTGCAGAACTCCCCTGCCCCCAAATTGAAATCACTGTGCAAGTGATATGTATAGTATCCTCTGATGGGAAATAGTTAATAGAATTGTTATCATAAAACCTTACACAGCTACCAGCAAAGGACATACTTCTACTGCAGATGTACAACTCTACATCTCACCTCAGTCCAAGGCTGAAACTATATTATCCCCTCCAGATTTAAAGTATTGGAAATAACCTTAGATAAGAAGGAAAACTGCTACTTAGTATGTATGGTTTACAAGGTTGAATATGAAATTAACTTTGTCACAGTAGAGAGGTTTAGTACTACAGTTTTGTGGTTGTCATATTTCAATAATCAAAGGGACACTGACATAAAGTGGCATAACCCCATGGAAAATGCAGGTGCAACAACTTAATGATTGTACACACAACTCCTCCAGCACAAGATTTCAAACATATACCCCTTTCACTCCAACGATACTCCACCAATAAATAAATTAATGAAGCAATTTGTAAAATTTCTGGAGACCTTTTCCTCTGTTTTAGAAAATATTCTTTCACAGAGCAGATTGCACTATTGGTTCAAGAGAGTTTTCAAACAAATACATTTTTTAACTAAACTGTCAACAAACATGTTAGAGGTCAGATTACCTTACGGCTGCATTCTTTGAGAATGGTTTCCTCATTTAAAAACAGCTACATTTTCTTATAAATGTCATTTTAATAGCCATGCACGTAATGTTGAAAAAAAGCATACTGAATCCCAAGGATTCAGTATCTCAATCTTTATAGCACAAACTTTGAAACAAAAATCATGATTGCTAGTTACATTATCCAGTATATTACCTTTTTTCTTCCCTCCATGTGTATTTGCTTGAGTAAAGATGAAGAAAAGCAACAAAAGTGAGAGAAATCGGAAACTTCTCATTTCTTCTCTTTCCACACGAACGCTGAGGCTTTCACTACTAATTTTCTGCTGCCAAAGAGACATAGAAGATTATCAATACTTTGGAAGAAATGGTTACCCATTAATCGTTAACCTTTAACCTTTAAGTGTTCTGTTCACTGTTCCAATATTTTCTTTCTGTGCCTCACTCTGTGAACTGAATTTACTTTCATCCAAATACATTTTCATTTTATGTTGATTTTGGCAGAAATTAAATTTAGAGCTGGATCTCTACCTTATTCAGCAATGCTCAGTTTTGAACAGATCACAATGAGGGTGAATATTCTGTTCTGAAATGCAGCTGAAGGTCGTGGGTAGTTAGCTCAAAGTTGGTTGGCTCAGTCTGAACATATTGCAAAATGACTAAAGGAAAAGAAGACTAATCTAAATAGTTCACAAATCTAGAGACATCCAAGTTGGGGTTTGTGTGTGTAGAGGGGAGCCAGTGGGGGGGGGGAGGGGAATCAAATGTGATAGACTGAAATGCCTCACTTAAACAGTTTTGCTAACCTCAGCTATAATAGATGACTGCTTTTGTACAAGAAAAAAATGTTTTTTAGTTTAACATAAGCAGGCAGATTTTTATCTTGTGTGAGAAATTCATTAACAAAGCACAATTAACTGACATTTCCCTCCACTAATAACAATAACTGCAGTAAGCGTAGGGGTGACTTCAAAGAAAAGTCATTGCATAGTATATTGTCCACTGGAAATCAGAGCAGGGGTTAATAACTGCGATGTGTACAAATGTCACTATAAAGGTGTGTAATCTATTTGTGCTGTGGCGGGTGAACAGGCCTTGTTGTCAAGTAGGCAGGGAGCACTGCTTGTTTCTGCTCTGGTCATGTGTGAGGTGTAGTGCTGAGGGCCCAGTCAGGCACTTGAAAGAAACATAGCAAACTATTTTTTTTTTATTAAAGACTGCTTTGAGGTGATAGAGTTCCTCCTAGGGATGGATTCTGACACCCTTTCTCTAGTAGAGCAGGGCCTTATATTAAATGCAGTCCCACAAAATTGACTGGAACTACTTTTGGGATAAGGTGCTACTTTGTTGTAACAAACTCACTCCAGAATTCAAAGATTACTACCTCAAGGAGGGGTAGCCGTGTTAGTCTGTATCAGCAAAAACAATGAGTCCTTGTGGCACCTTGGAGACTAACAACTTTATTTGGGCATAAGCTTTCATGGTCTAAAACCCACTTCATCAGATGCATGGCCTGAATAAAGACTGGGAGTGGTTGAGTCATTACAAAACCTAAACCTAATTTCCCCAATACTAATTTCTCCCTACTGTTATTCACACCTTCTTGTCAACTTTCTAAAATGGGCCACTGTCATTACAACTTCAAAAGTTATCTTTCCTCCCTTGGTATGCTGCTGTCAGTTGAATTGTCTCATTAGACTGACCTCAAAGGCAAATCACATCTTTTCATGTATTTATACCTGCTCCTGTATTTTCCACTCCATGCATCTGATGAAGTGGGTTCTAGCCCACGAAAGCTTATGTCTAAATAATTTTGTTAGCCTCTTAGGTGCCACAAGGACTTATCATTGTTTTTATCTCAAGGAAGAAACCTTGCTGAATATGGGAGTGTTTTAACCAGCTGATCCAGTGCACCACTTTACATATAGCTTGACTTCATGGTTCCTATCATCCTGATTTAACTGTAATTTAGAGCATTTCTATTATAAACTTGAAAAGGTCACTGATGATCACTCCACTTTTCTGAAATATTATATTCTACAAAAAAAATTTTTAAAAAGTGTTTAAGCTAGGTTCCTACAGTATTAGGGAAGTGGCGGGCTTAGCTGTCTCCATGGCACTGCCTTCCCATAGACTTCTTAGAAATTGAGCAGCCAAGGACAAAGGATTGCCTAGCCCCAAGGAGGTTCCCTGGAGACATGAATACAGCTCCCAACTGTCCTGGATTTCCTGGAGACCTTCCTGGGTGTCCCAAGAGCAGCCACAGCTAGGGGAATCCCTATTAGTCCCCCTTCAATAGAGTTGAGGAGAGGAAGAGGCACAGGACCTCAGTGGATCTTAGGGGAACCACCAGATTTGGAGGCAGGCACTCTGCTTGGGTCAAGGCAATTAAATAGTGTTGGGTTGCTCTCTGAGTGGAGCCTGATGTGGCTTTCCTAAAAAATTCCCTCCCTTATGGAATAGGAGATGATCTGGGTGTTGCAGGTTAGCCTGCCTAATGCCATTGGATTAATCTTTACCCAGCTGTGTAGATACCTATGTTTCATTCCTCATCTTGGTATCTCACCACCTATGCTGGCAGGTGTTGAGAATGGAGTTTTGTGGACCAAATTCTCCCTTTACAGAACTTCAAATGAAATTTTTTCACTTGGCACTTCATGGGAGTTCGTAGTCCCTTGAGGCTTATTTTTGAGTTTCCCATTCAAACAAAACAAAGCACAAATGACTGTATAAATTCAGTTTTTTCCACCCAAAATCACAGTTCAGTCAGATGTGTTCAAATCTCTCTCCAAGTTTACTAACAGCTGAGGGAGCTGTGGTAACCATTATGTGAAAGCCATCCTGAGTTCCACAGGCACACTGAAATCCCAGACTGACTACTTTTAATCAGTTCTTTCCTTTTGTTATAAAAGCTTCACACAGCGCTAGTTAGGAGGACTACTTATGTGGTCAGGACATTGACTAACTGATGTCACCTAGAGATTACAGCTGCACAAAAGTATGGATCTTCAAAAAACCAAGAGAACTTCAGAAGTTCCTCCCACTGGAGGGAAAAAAAAATGTAATGCACATTTGCTCCTGAATCTCAACTGGAAAAATGTTTCTACAGTTCTATAAACTTTTCAGCCTTCAAATCCTGCATTTTACCCACATCTCATGTGTTCCTTTACAAATCAGAACTGAGACATCCTCTTAAAGTTAGGAAAAGTGGAGCTAATAGCAAAGGCATATGATTCAAGTGGAGGTTCCCCATTCCCCCACAACCTGGAGGACCTAATTAATGAGAATGTAAGGGTCACAGGAACAATATTGTCGGAATGGTTAAGTAGACTTGGTGTGCTCTAAGGAGTATTTTGTAAACTCTCTGCTATACTGTATTTGCAAGGATTTGCTGTTTAGAAATAGCAAATAGAGAGAAAATGTTTTAATAAGAACTCCAGAACTATCTGCATGGGATAGAATAGCTGAAACCAGAAGCTGAAAGATTAGAAAAATAGTTAGGATGACCCATAATGGTGTTTTTTTCCACTGTATTGTCTCAACCTCTTAATTTGCATGATTGCTCCTATCATTCTCACTCACCTAAACTGTCTCTGAGCACATAGTGATCATCTTGGGATTGCAACATTTAGTAGTTTGTTATGCTGGCAAACCAGCTAACTCCTGTGTATGACCCATAATTTAACAGGCATTGCAATTGTAATCAGTACAATTCACATGTGTGTGAATATCAAAGAGATGTAAGTAGACCAGCAATCACTAACCCATTCATTAGTTGTAGGAATCAAGGGAGATAATAAATGTTTGCCTATGTATCTTGTGACAAAGTTCCTCCTCTACCTTGGTGGGTCCTGCGCTTCTTGGCAGATTTGCTCACCTCAGTGATCTTCCCCACAGTCTGGGTCAACTCCTCCTGTGTCTGATCAGGAGTTGGGAGGTTTGGGGGGAACCCGGGCCCGCCCTCTACTCCGGGTTCCAGCCCAGGGCCCTGTGGATTGCAGCTGTCTATAGTACCTCCTGTAACAGCTGCATGACAGCTACAACTCCCTGGGCTACTTCCCCATGGCCTCCTCCAAACACCTTCTTTATCCTCACCACAGGATCTTCCTCCTGATGTCTGATAATGCTTGTCTCCTAAATCCTCCAGCAGTACACTCTCTCACTCTCAGCTCCTTGCCTTCTTGCTCCCAGCTCCTCACTCGCACTCCTTCTCCTCTGGCTCCTCCCTGCCTGACTGGGGTGAGCTCCTTTTTAAACCCAGGTGCCCTGATTAGCCTGCCCTGATTGGCTGCAGGTGTTCTAATTAAAGTAGCTATCTCCAGTGCCTTCTAGAAAGGTCTTAATTGGCTCCAGGTGCCTTGATTAACCTGGAGCAACTGCCATTTGGTTACCATGGTCCTAGGGATTTGTTTAGCCTGGGGCTAACATACCTGTTTCTCAGTACTTTACTGTAGCCATCTGGCCTTGCCCCATCACAATCTATATCGTGTTAGTTTACCAATGTAAATAAACTAGTGTATAGATGCTAAATCCCTTTCATGTCTTAATTGCCTTTATATTACGCATGCAACTGTGTTCAGTTAACCTGAAGATCAAAGATGTGAGTCACTGTAGGAAACTGGTAATATCTATGTTTTCTTCAGTTTATCTAGCTCTGTTCCTAATGAATAACCAGCAATTCCCTTATGTAAATCAGTGTAATTAGATTACCTGTGTATGCATAGGAAATGGAATGTTAACTTCCATGAATGGGTCAGTATGCGCTCAACAAAGAAGGAGCTGCAGTCACATGCAGTGCTCAAAACACTTGACAATCTCTTTCAGCTATAAAAGAGAAACCTTGGGCCTGATTTTGCATCTCAAGTCTGCTGAACTTTGAACAAGGAAAGGGGAACTTTTGAACAGGGACTGAGATCTTCCAAGTAGTTACTTGGAATACCCTGGAAAATGAGTGGGAAGACTTGAACTGACTCTACATGTAAACTGCCTTTGGATTCTGGCCTATTGGAATGATTCCAGAGAGACTTTTGTGCAAACTAGCAAATTTAACATCAGTGCTACAGTTCGGATCTGAGGATTTGCCAATCACTAGTCTATGATTCTTTAACAATTTAACTCTTTTTTCTTTTATTATTAATAAATCTTTAGTTTACTAAGAATTGGCTGACAGCATGATATTTGGCTAAGATACTAAATATATATATATTGACCTGGGGATAAGTATCTCATCCTTTGGGATTGGTAGAATCTCATGTACAGTGAATTGGGTTTTCAATAACCTCTCACTATATTAGACTAATTTGTCTGGATCTGGAACCAGGATCTAGAATGCCTAAAGGGGTCTTCAGTCTGTCTTTTTGTTAACCAATGTGGTGCTACAGAACTTCATGTTGTTACTGGTTTGGTGACTCTGATGGTAGAATAAAGCACTAGTTCTTGAGGTGTCTCAGCCCTGAGTGTGGCATTCTCTGGGGTGATCCATTCTAGGCAATGGTCACAGTTTATTTCATTGTTCAATTGGTTTTACCAATAAAAGCTATTTTCTAATGTCTACTCTTAACTCTTCCTCCTTCAGCAAACTGTTACTTGTTATAGAACCTTCTTTCATTTGGTAGCTCAGAAGCCCAGATGGGTTTGAATCCTACATTAGTACTATAAACTGATTTGTTAGGCTTTATAAACAAAAACCTGGAACGAATTCCACTGTCTTTATTTGTATTACCTTAGTGCCTAGGAGCCCTTATCATGGACAACCTCCCTCCCAACTCTTCGCGCCCCCTGCCCCCATTGTGCTAGGCACTGTGCAAACACCGACCAAAAAGACAGGCCCTGCCTCAGAGGGCTTGTGGCTGTTTATGGGGAGCTCCTCAGAAGCCTGAGGGGAGCTCAAGAGAAAGCGTGAAGGTGTTTTCAGCTCTGTCATACCCCAAAAACTCGCACAAAGTCAGTGGCTGCATGTGTTCATGATACCGCAGATATGTCACAGGTAAAAGGATCAAGGGAAAACAATGGGTAGAGAGGAAATGAACCCAAGTAAGATGTTTACACCATTGTGACATTACCCAGGGTACAGTCTGGACTGTCGAATAACTGTCTCTTCAGTTCTCCAATGGTGAACATAATAGTATAGACTGTCACAACAAGCTGATAGGAAAAAATACTACCAGAACATTAGAAAACAAGCACAATAAAACAGGCGATAGACAAAAACAAGCAGACCTCTGCTTTGTCTGGAAGTGGCTCTGGTCCTCGGTATGAGGAACCTAATCATGAGTCATGTCCTACGTAAGGGAGATCTGAGTTCTCTTCTGGTGTTTTGTCACACTTAGTTTTGTGACCTTGTTCAAGTAACTTAAATTCTCTAGGCCTCCATTCCTCATTTGAAAAATTAGGATGATGACACAATTTACCTCAAAGGATGCTGAGCCTTAATTCAGATGAGGTTTAAAAGTCATTTGGATATTATTAGACTGAAGGGGTTATGGAATTAAAACAATTTAATATCTTTAACAAATTGTGCTTGTGTGTGTTCCTTCATGGCAATATCTGTCTTGGTCTAAAAGTTCTAACTGGGGTATCACTTCTAACTAGTATTCACAATTAACACTTTCTCATGGGTGTGGTATCACCCTCTTCCCCTCCCCTCCATCAAATTCCACATTGAAGTCAATGGTCATGTTATTGCAACACTCCTATTCCAGGTAATACTTCTGCTATATAACGGTAATTCATATTTTGCTAGCAGCATTAGTAATTTTCCTTCAGCATTGACAGTAATACAAGCAATAATGGCTAGAAAACCAAGCAGAGCTCTGGGAATACTTCTACAGTATTAGAATGAGAAATCCCACAGCATGCATTTAAGATAAGTTGATGTAGCATAAAATTGCATGTTATGGCACATCAGTCAATAGAAAACAGATGCCATTGTTTTCTAAGGAAAGTCACTGATCACAATGGCCCCTTCCAAGGCTATCCCATTCACACTACATATGATCAGGGTCTTTTTCTTTTTCCTAGGTCTAGTCTCCATTTGATGTACATGAGTAATTCCAATTAACTTTAATACACACTCATCAAGAGAAGACTGGATCTCCTTCAATATAATGTACTTTAGAGGTAAAGGTTTCCTGATTAGATGAACAGAAAAAGTGCTTCTTACCTAAATTGTAACTTAGCCAATCCTACCACATGTTTGACAGGTCACTCAATAAATGAGTTGCCAGCTTTGTGTGAGCTGCTCTGTCTCATTTGGGTAGCAGACTGGCTCTCATTACTAAATTGTAGTCAGTAACACACAGAGATCACACACAAGCTTTCAGGAAAGGCAGAGAAAGGCTGGTTATGCTTCAGCAATTACTGGCTTGTTAACCCTTTGGCACTGACCATGCGAACAGATGATCATTTTCGTGAATGGTATTCCTTTGTTTCAATTCACAGGCTATATCCCCTGGTTGAAGGAAGACTCATATTATCAAAGGAAGTTAGCTTCCAATAGGTTTGTTAGTAGATAGTGACTGCAGCAGATTTAAGGCATACCATAGATGTCTGTTTCCATATAGAGAATTATTGAAGCTAGAATTTTCCAAGTTCAGGATGCCTGCTGGATCTTTCTGTACCACCTGTGCCCATTGTGATCTGGCTGTGTGGTGACATTAAAAGGCATGCTTTTCACACACAACTCAACTATATGTAAATGTGAAGTTATGTCAACATTTACATCTTGGTAATGTACATCTCTTATGAGGTGATAAGAAGTTTCTATTTGGTTTAGATAAAATAGCCATTCAAAATTGCATAGCTTATATTTATGATAACTGTTTTATGGAACCCGCATTAGGGTGTGTGTGGAATACAGTGTTTATCCCACTGCTTAGAGGGGGGCTGCTGTGCTCTGTTGGGGACTTATGTTGGGAAGAGGACAGCTGGTGGTATGAAGGGGGGTGGGGAGGAGGGGCTGCCAAAAGAAGGTGGCTTTAAAGTCTGTCTGGAACTCCATAGTAGTCCCATGGGTGGACACTGCTGGGGAATGTGTCCTTTGGGCAAGCTGGCTGCTCTTGGGATCCATGCATTGACTGCAGACCCGCAAGTGAAACAAGAATTGTAGCAGCAGCAGTTCCCCTGGGTAGGATTTCCACGGTAGAGGGCCCTGCACCATTGGCTGAATAAAGTCCGAAGTTACAAAGCTAAGGAAACACAGGACTTGGGAACTGGAGAATTCTAAACACAACTATATTGACACTGGAAAAGCAGCAAAGATCCAGACTAACACGGCTACCCCTCTGATACTTGACACTGGAAAGGCAACCTGGGAAAGCACTTGAGAAGCTGGCTCCTGGGACACATGGACCGTGCTGTGTCCCGATCTGGCTTCAGAGAATTAATCATTACAGTGTACTCCTGATTATCTGAATAGCAGAGAAGAGGGACATAGATTTGATTCAGGTTATTGGGAGTTGGGATAGCTAAGAGGGCAGGAGTCATTCAGCACCGGGAGCTCAAGGCTGCTTCTCTTCACAGTCCTGGCTGGGGACAGGTCTTAGCTCTGCCCCACTCACTCACTCTCATGACAGTGGGGCTGCAGAGGGTTTCCTGTGCTGTTGCTGGGCCAGTGATACCCAATCACTGCAGGTTCAAGGTGCAGGGCAGAACAGAGACCCATCCCCCCAGCTGGAACTCTGCTCTGCCCTGCCAGGATTATGGTTGCCAGGCAGTAGTGCTGGAAGGCCCTGAGAAGTGTGTGTGTGGGGGGGTGGCAATGAACCTGGACTGTAGCCTCCCTTGCTCTGGTCCTCCCCCCAAAGCCCCACCTGCACTCCACTCCCCCTGTGGCTCTGCCTCTGCTCCACCCTGAGGTCCTGCCTAAACTTGGCCTCTTGCCTCAAGGTCCTGACCTCAGTCTGTCTCTTCCCATCCCCGCTCCACCTTTCCTCAAGGCCTCACCCACTCCTTGCTCCTCTCTGCTTCTTCCCCACCCTGCCCCCCACCCCCAGGCAGGAAAAAAGTGGGAGGAGATAGCGTTTTAAAAGTGATGGGGCTGTGGCCCCCTGCTCCTGCTGTTCCACTGCCCCTGTTGCCAGGTGTCTGGTTTTTGACCAGAAAGTCCGGTTGGAAAGTGCTCCTGGCACTGCTGACCGGACACTAAAAGTCCAGTTACAGGAGAAACTGCAGTCAGCCTCCCCACCAGGAGGGTGGGAAGAGCAGCTGCAGCTCAGAGAGAGAGAGAAACTGGCTGGGAAGGACCTGGCTCTGGAAGAGAGAGGTAGGTACCGGTTCCGTGCCACCCCAGAGGGATCCTGTCTGCCTGCCCTGCCCTGCTGTGCTTGCCCATGGCCTGACCTTGCTCCTTACCCCATGGGGGTCCACAGATATGTTTGGCACCAATCCCACAAAAAAATAATTTGGCCCTGGCTCCTTGCACTGCCCCAGGAGCCATTCAGCCACATGGCAGCCACCACTGCAGCCAGGGGCTCATCCTCCTCACAATCCAGGGCGAGGGGTGAGGCGGTCTACTCTGTTATCTGAAGTTGAACCTCTGCATTATGTGAATCCCTTCCATGTATTGCATGCTGGGGGACAAGGCAGGGATTTGGATTATGGGATGGTTTAGATAATAAGGTTTTGGCTAAATGGGAGTACACTGTAGTCCTTTCTTGAGGTACAGGGTTGAGGTTGCTGGTACTAGGTGTCTGTCAGACTGGGGAGTTTGGTATTTGCCAAAGTTTTGGTGCATTCCAAGGCAAAATATTGGAATTTGGAGCTCTGTAACTTAGTAGTTTTACTTCCATTTTTTTTAAAGCTCAGTAATGATGTGCAATATTCCTTATGTTCTCCAGGGGTTTTTTCAATCACCTACAGACAAAGAGCATCATAGTACAAAGTTGTCTTTCAGCTTGAGAAGAAACATTATGGGCCAGATCGTCAGCTGGCATAACTCCCTTAAGCTACCCAAGGCTTGAGGTGAAAAGCAGTAGGTCCTATGCACTTTGTAGTAATGTTTTCCAGTGTCTTAAGGGGCCAATAAGTTTCATCTTCTGAGTAAAATAACTTAGTGTGCATGGACCTGACCCTGTGAAATGAGTGTCTTCTGTGAGATGCAGTCTGTTTTGTTGCTTATGATGCATGTGACATCTCTTCTGGACTGGTCACTCAGAGTCAAGCTGACGTCACCTATATTTGCCCTAAATCTGTATGTTGGGCTCAGAATTGCATTCCTGTAGCTTAAAAAATGCAGTTTACCACATTCTATATGGCTGTGTTCATTGATAACTATGAAAAACCTCAACCAGCACCACTGAGAAACTTGTATTTGAAATGGTTTTTTTTTTAGAGAACTTAAAATCAAACAATAGCCAGACATAAATAAAACTGAATAGTAATAGTAGGTTCTTCTGTGTAATTTCAGTAAATAAAATATTTACATTTTCAGTCTATTTCCTTCAGTGCCCTTTATTTAGGAACAATGTGTAATGTGTTTAGTTGTCTTGAAAGAATGGGATTGAACTCTAGGTGACTTGGCCTGAGGCCCGAGCCACAGAAGCGTGGGGGCCAGAGGCAGGCAGCTGACAGGAGATCTTGGTAGAGCCAAAGATCATGGCAACACCCCTTACCAATGCAAAGGGGAGATGCGAGAATGAGTGAGCTCCACCACAACTATCTTCTTATGGATTCTAGGTTTTGATTTTATGAACAGTTTGTGTATTTAAGAAACCCTGTTTTTCTATCAGTACCTGGTCAGTGATGATGTAGGGGGTCAAGATAGGGGGAGGGGGAAGCCTACCATAACTCTACATGGCAAAGCTTACATGTTAAGGAACTTATTTCCCCTACAAGCATGATAGATATTTCATGGAACCCCTAGTAAGAACCAGGCATGACTGCCAGGTGTACTAGTAGCCTTCTGTTGTGTGTGACAAAGTGCATTAAATCTGTGCTTACTCATGTGCTTGTGTTTGGTCAGGCAAAAGGTATTTTCCCTTCATTGTACTACATGTCAGATAAACTACTCAAACATACATAAAGTATTTCATTAAAAGACTGCAACCCAACCCAGCCTCATGCATGGCATTTTTGTGTTTTTGTTGTTTTCTTCTCCTTTTGGGAACAGAGCTTCAAGGTTTTAAGGAAAGATAAGTGCAATTTCTGTTTTAAAGCAGCCTTGCTCGTTCACCTCCCTCACTTCAAATAAAAGTACATCTCAAAGAGATGGCTGCATGGTAAAAACAACAATGCTTACTCACCTCCCTTTCCTTGGATGCACTTGGGAGGAGGCAAAATGTTTCTGATACTAGATAGAGAGCAGGCTTGTTTCAGAAATTGATTTATAGTTCCTGTGAATAAAGAAGACAGCAGAACAAGACAACCAGGGATCATTTAGGCAACATATTTGAAGAGGGATACACTTGGAAGCTCTTATAATAAAAGGCCTAGAACTGTGGCAAAACAAAGGATATTGAAAGACATTAAACATTCAAGTGCTGATTGATGGTGACTCTTAGGACTTAACCCGCTTATGAGAGCAAAACCTGAATCCCTCTGTAGAGGCAATGTATCTGAAACTGTCTTTAATAAAATAACGAAAAGACTAAGCAGACAAAAATCAAAGAAGAAATGGGTAAAATACACATCAAATCTGAAAATATTTCTGAACAATGAAAATGGGAATCTATGAAAGGGTAAGGAAACAGCCATGATAAACAAAACGCAAAGTGCAGAATAATATATTTTGAAGCATGAGGGTTTATAAGATGAACTCAAACTCTTCCTGAATCCCATTAGTTAGAAACTTTCTCTATGGGCAGGTTGTCCTATCATTGTTTATTTCAGGGCTTTTTGCACCTTTCTCTAGAGCAGCTGATAGTAGCCACTGTTGGAGGTAGGATACCGGACTAGATACTCCACCAGTCTGATGGAGTATGGCAATTCCTGTGTTCATAGAAGATTATATGGTAGGAAGTAAGTTTATTTTAGAGATGGAAGATCTTGAAAGTTCAGAGGTTCAATTGGATTAAGCTCACAGAAGTTTGTTCAGAAAGTTTAGAGAAGCACTATCTGAATCTGCAATGTTGGATACAAATATTTTCAGCAGTTTCTGTTGGAGCTAGGCAGAGGCATACATCAGATATCTTTAAAATAATTTTTTAAAAATGTTTCATCGTTTTTGAACCTCAATTTCAGTTTGAGTTCAGATCATGATTTTCTTAAAGATTCTGGTCAGTGCACCCAATCTTGATTTATGAGGAACAATGTGATGGTTTTTAATGGGATTTGTACCAGCAGATATTGCAGTCATCTGTCTGCATTTTTCTCCCTTAATATTTTTGGAGAAGTAACAAGAGTGTTTCAAAGTTCAGTCTGTTTACTGCAGATGTTATTCTGGATGATGTGGTCTTTAAGGGATGTATTTCATAAGGATTGTTGCTAGTTGTCTGGGTTTTTCAATGCTGCTTTATTTGCAAATACTACAAATTAAGGGTCCAAAATGTGTTGTAACTTGGATTGAAGAGCTGTGTAAAGTTTGCTTTGCCTGTACAAAGTGAGCAGGATTGGGTCTCATAAAGGCAGGCAATAAGAATTTCCATTTCTTATACTAAGATAACAGGCTCTGCAAATTTCTGTTGTCTGTCCTATGATGAACGGACAAAGCCATAAGAATTGCAAACTTTTAAATAAGGGCTTTCAGCCATTTATACAGACGTCTTCTACACTTAGCACAGTCACTAGTGCTGCTGAGTCAAATGATAGCTGAATGTGTGTTGTAGTTATTTTCAGGGCAGTGTTTAGGCATGCTGATTGGAGGTGGGGAGGAAATCTGTGCCACACACATTCTGAGGATCTCTTTCTCTGAGGTTTCACTGTTGCATCTTTTTTGTGAGCACCAAATTCATTTGAAATGGGGGGGAAGATGGAGTTATGTTCTGGGGGGCAATCCCAGATGAAAAGCTGTTACCTCTTACCCCATAATCCTTAAGTGCCTAAAGCTTTTCTACTGTAGTTCTCTGCCTGGGATGCTCACAGTCAGCAACCAGCATGCCCTCTGTCTATGTATGGGGCAGCCCTGGTCCAATGCCTTTGATCCATGAACCTGTCTGCAGACTCCAGGCTTCCACCGGCCTTGGTTAACATCTGGTAGTGACTCTACACTTCCTTAGCCCTGAATTTCCCCCCAGAAACACTTGTTTTGGAACAATCAGCGAAAAGTTAATTTGCTGCTCCTTTAGGGTCAATATCCAACAGTTCGTTACTTCAGCTGGAGTTACCCCTACATAAAGTTCACTCAAACTGTGAGGAAGGAAACATGGAATCTACTGGTGAAGGAAGTTTCCTGCTGAGTGTGACGTTGCCTAGCAGGCTGCCAGCTAAAACCTAGGCAGCAGACTAATTCACTCGCATGCTAAAAGAAACCAAAGAAATGGTAAAAGATCATAGTGTGTTCAAACCAATGCACTTGTTAGAACAGAACAAAAAGGGATGTTCATATACATGGCATATTCCCGATAATTACATTTGCCCTAAATTCTTGAAATCTAGAGGAATGCTAATAGTGTTGTCTTCACTCATCTAAAACTTGTTGATTTACATTGACCTAGGGCTAACTAAGTACAAATTTATATTAGTATTTAGATGTGAGTTCACTTATTATGTAAAACTTCATGAAAACTAATGAAAGATTGTTTCTGGCTATCACACTGTGTTTACATTATGTTTGCGCCTTGGAAATGTAAATGAAAAAGCAAGGGCCATTAAACGACAAAGGATTTACAGTCCCAGTCTGCATTTCCTAATCTTCGTCATCAAAGAAAGCACATAAATGGGGCAAGACGCTGGTCAGCATGCCTTCTGTGAGTGGGGCCTATAAATACTGATTCAAGGGAATGATCTTGTATCTCTGATCTATTTGGATGCTGTCGAGGGTGTTCCAGATGCAAGACCGAGGTTGCTAAAGCCATTTTGGGCAACCCCGGAGAGACTTATGGAGAACTAGCAGATTAGACCACAAACTTAGACTCACTTGTAATGTATTTTACCTGCTTTAACTTCTCAATAATTTTCATTTCTTTTTCTTAGCTAATAAATCTTTAGTTTACTAGAGAAATTGGCTATAGTGTTGTCTTTGAGATCAAGAGTATCCATTGACCTGGGATAAGTGATTTGTCCCTTGGGGTTGAGAGTAACCTAATGTGTGGTGAATTTTTGATTTTAATAACCTTCCATCATAAACTCCAGTTTGTCTGAGAGGCTGGAGAGCTTAAGGGAACTGTCCATGGCAAGACTAACATAGTAGTCCAGGAGTGTACATTTGTTACTGGTTTGATGAAATCTAATTATAGGATATACCACCAGTTTGGGGTGTCTGCCCTATTTCTGACAGTCTGACCTGAGATTGGCACTCTCAGCTATAAACCATACCAGACACAGGGACACTTGCATTGTCTGCTACAATGCAAATTATTAGGTCCTGCCCCTTCTGCTGTAATTACATGAACATTAAATCTGTGGATGTCAATCTCCTCCCCCCATGAGAGTGTGGGATTTGCCTCCATCCCTTGTTAGCTTGATGAGCCTGTTTAGGCAATATGTAAATACATTCTCATTGGGTTTTTTTAAAGTACTCTGGCAGTAATTTCCAGGTGGAAAAAACACATTCCTTTGTCTAAGGTGGGGTAACTCCTGCTCAGCTGGCAAACACATTTTAGGAAATATAATTTCAGTTTCTTCACAACTCTGCATCAGTTGCTTGCACTTGCATTATGCCATATGAATAACCACTGAGTCATGAGATTTTCATTGGTACTCTGCATGATACTTATCAGATACATTCCATGACATTAAAGAATTGGGGTACACTGAACTGGTTAAGCAAGCTGCAATTCATTGCCAGGTATCTTGGAGCCCTTTGCCCTCTGACCTTGGGCTGGTCTTAAAGCCACAGATAACTTCCAGTTTAAATACAAGTAGGAAAATTAGAGTGAAAAGAAATGGCCACATTGACCATCTACATGAAGACTGTGTTTACATTTCAACTGTGCTGGGTATAATAGCACACTTGGTCTGGACACTTCATTGAATAATTCATAAAGAGGTCTAGTTAAAGCCAAGGCAGCAAGTGCTATTATCTGTGACATAACAGACCCAGGGGAGAAACTGCCAGGTGGCATCATCCCACACAAACTACCTGCCGGGATAACTCCAAAGCAGTTTGCAAACTAACAGCTGTGAAGACAGAGCAGCCCTTATGAGGGGAGTACAGCTAGCCCCCTCCTGTGAATCCTACCAGGATTCAGGACCAGGAAGACCAGAGAGATTCTTCTCCGCCACCTTCTGGCTTTCCTCATGCGAGGGATGAGGTGAAAAGTTTCTTTCTGCACCAGACATTGAAGCTGGTAATGGAGAGTAAGGATCCAGCCAGCTTGCACCTGGCCAGTGCTCAGGGCTTCAGCAATAACTCAAGATCCCAGTATCTCAGTTAACCTATACTGGACATGCGCTATACAGTTGGTGCAAATAACTCGATAGTCCGTGTGATGCTGGCAGACCAGGTGTTAGTTCATACTAAGGTCCCTAGACCTCACTGAACATTGACAAATGCATAGGTGGAAAATAGTCTGACTCACCTGTAATAGTATTGTTAAACTAGGTATTAGATCTATAGAGATGTGTTTGGACTTCATGAAACACTTGAGAGTTGCTTCATGCATTCATCTCACTTATTATATCTGTATCCTACGTTATAAAGTAATGTTTAAGTATTTGCTTTGTAACTATAAAAGTGTTTGCTATGAAACTGGAAACCCCGACAGTCAGGAGAGAAGCTTTACCAAGTGTGAGATACTAGTTTTCCATAGGAGGTGTTATCTCCTAGCCAACAAAAGAAAGCCAATACATACCAAATGGACTATTGTGGCACATCAGTGGACAAAATATTTTGTTGTTTGCTCCCCACACCCCATGAATAGGGGATATGCAAAAATCCTCCTCTCATCATGGTTTGAACTCTGGGAGAAGGGAATAAAAATCCCTGACCAGAAAGATCTCTATCACTCTGCTGCTTGAAATTTGGAGAAGGCAATATTTCTAAGCATGAACAAGGATCCCCAAGCTGCTTAGTTTGGGTTAGCCCTAAAGGACAAATAGAAGCTGGTTTAATGTGCAAGATCTATTACTTTTTGAAACCTAACTCGTGTGTGTTTACCAGCTTAAACCTTGAAAGTAACTTATTTCTTTTCTGTAATTATTAAACTAAATGTTTATTATAGAACTGGTTACGAGTGCTGTCTTTGAGAGATCTAAGGTACAATTGACATGGTGTAAGTGATTGGGAGTAACCGGAATATTGTGATTTTTTGATGTGAGGGGCCATTTATCACAAAGACAGGCTTGCCTGGGTGGCAAGATAGACCGGAGAGCTCAAGGGGGCTGTCTGTGACTCCATGTTAATACTGGCATAGTGCTTGAGCAGTTAACACTTGATACTTGCTTGGTGAAATCTCATTATAGAACGCAACCATTTTCAGGTTTGTGTGCTGGTTTGTAACAGCTTGCCCTAAGGTTGGCATCCACGTTCATGAACCGCTCTAGGCAGCTTGACAGTCCAATACTCCTCCTCAGAAACACCTCCTGTGCAGTCTGTTGAAGGTGAAAAACGTACACCGATAACAGCCAGGCTGTGATTGGGAAAGATCCTTCTTATCTCCTTAAAAAGGGGGCTGGCCAAAAACCAGGACAAACTGGGAAATTGAGCAGCAGACACAATAAAACAAGTACCCATGGGAAGGGCAAGTGGAGAAAGAAAACAGTTTTAATGGCAGCCCATGTCCAGGAGAAGCAATATAAGCTGCTCCCTGCCTCATGGGGGGAACCATGAATGCCCACTGGGACTGTGCAGTCAGGCCAAGAGGGCAGGAGCCAAGGGTGATTCCCCAACCATACTCTGCTCAAGCCCAGTCTATGCATGAGACGTCACCACCACTTCCTTCCATCCCAGTCAGGACCCCAGCAGTGTGTTTTCCATTGTCATTCCAGCTAGATCTCACCCATAGGAAATGAGAAGGCCTCATGCATGGAACATGTGCATCATTCTTCCCTTTTTGCTTGGGCTGGAAGTGATAGGAATGGCTATTTGGAGACGTGGACAGTATTTTAGTGTGTGCAAATTGGAAGTGTGCCTTCTTTAACATATGTGAATGTTTGTAGTGTTCAGTGACTCATTATTTTTTTTCATCTTGACAATTGTATCTAGGAAATTAATTTGTATTGGAAAGTAATAGCAATGGTGAGGAGGAATTTAGTGACAGCACTGCAAAATGCTTTAGAAATTGTCAGCTTCTGTTGGCATAAATAAAAATACCAGCAGTCCACTGGCAATTTGTGAAACACTTATTTGTTACTTGCAGTCTTTGATTAACTGCAAGAAAATTGATGAACTGTGGTGCCATCCGGGTGTCCATAGCTATGGCAGTGACTTGTAGGAACATGGCATTGTTAAAACTAAGTGATTAAATTCATGCTCACAATCTGTTTTGTGCTAGTGTCCTATGAATATTGATGTTCTACGGTTGAAATGAGGAATTAGGAAAACTATTAAACACGGAATTTAGCACAGATGTTTCTATTGTAACAGATTAGTAAAATTTCAGTATTCAATGGCCCTGAAACACCCATTTTCATCTTTGGAACCCAGTCTTAGCATTCTGGAGTCTGCTAGGAGAGAGGGAATTTTTTATAGAAAACATCGGAATCTTCTCTTACTTTCTACTTTGCTTCATTTTGGGTGTATTTAATTTAATATGTGGAAATATTTTACCAGGGGAAAAATAGCTAGCACAAAGCTAGCTCTCCATCGGTGAGTAGCAACTATTGCAGCCAAAGGCACTGCAAACAAGTCACAAGGCATATGCTATATGCACAAGTGAAAATGTGGTAACTGAGAGAGCATGATGGTGATGGTTGTGTAGCCATGATATACTCAGCCAAAGGACCAGTTTGTGCTTTGTTGCTTTTTTAAGCAGATTTCGTTCAGCCAGTAGCTTTAAGCAAATGAACATACTTGCCTAAAAGAGGAAAGTTAGCAAAGGGCTAATCAGATGACAAGACTGATCAGGTGTGTTCTGTGGGAGGGGAAACAGGTGAGTGTTACATGAATGGGGTCATATACACAATAAAACAGCTTAGCAACTCTTCTCTTTAGGCAGGTTTTTCTGTATATTCCCCGTCCCCTTCTGCTAGATGTATGGCCTTGAAAATTTAGGGATTTCAAGATTACTTTTACTCTTTGTCCTACTGTCTCTTACTCTCAGCGTGAACTGACATCAGAAAAACATGGCAGACTTACAAAAGTCCATAAGAAACCTTACTAACAACAGTCAGTGTCCCATATAACAACTGGAGAATGTTTAGAAAAAAAAGCTATAAGAATATTTGAGGTCTAGGAGATGCGCCTTGGAACTAAAGAGTTTGGTCTATGTTTATTGAGGAGAATCTCAACAGGTGACTTGATTAGTCTATGGGTAGCTACACAGGAAGAAGATTTCTAATATTACAGGACTCCTTTGTCTTAGTCAAACAGTGTTACAAGATTCAGTGGCTGGAGGATTAAGTTAGAAACCTTCAAAATGGAAATAAAATGACCATTTGTACAGTGAGGGCAATTGAGCACTGGAACAGTTTACCAAGAGGGATGGGAAATTCTCCATAACTTGAAGTCTCTCTAAATGATATACTCTAATTTAATCACAAGTTATTGGGTTTGATGCGAGTATTATTGGTGAAATACTATGATTCTCATTACGTAGGAGGTCCAGATAAGCTGATCAGAATGGTCCCTTTTCGCTTTAAAATCTATGAATCCACAACGCACATCACAGATAAATCAGAGTTATTATCTACAAAATACCATGAAAGCTCAAATTCATTGATCCATCCTGTGATGTTCCCCTCGGGTGTTGTCTGGACCAGTGATCTGCTAGGCCACTCCAATCCTTGACTTTGGGAGCCAGCCTTACACAGCTCTGCTGTGAGAACCCCCATTCCTGGGCTGTTCACACACAGCCTCTGGCATGTAAACTGCTCCCAGCTACTTGCAAGTGAATGACACTACCCAGTATCTCTGGTCCCAGACACAACCCTAGAAACCTCCATCTTGCAGTGTCCAGTTATGCCTGCTGGTCACTGCAAGCTTATATAAGTTAGTCAATTTAACAAAGAAATTGATATGTATCAGGCTTGTTATCCCAAGGGGAGTCTCTGACACTGTTCAAACCAAACGCATTGCTTCAGGTAGAATAAACGAACAAATTTATTAACTATAAAGATAGATTTTAAGTGATTATAAGTTAGAGCATAACAAGTCAGATTTGGTCAAATGAAATAAAAGCAAAACACATTCTAAGCTGATCTTATATCTAAGCTGATCAATATCTTTAAAACTTAGATGCTTCTCACCACAGGCTGGCTGGTTATTTTTCAATCGGGCTCTCCCCTTTGATCAGCGTTTCAGTTGCTGCATGGTGGTGGTGTCTGTAGATGTAGGTGGAAGAGAGAGAGCATGGCAAAATGTTTCTCCCTTTTATCATGTCCTTTCTTTCCTCTTGGATTTGCCCCCCCCACTTCAGAGTCAGGTGAGCATTACCTCATTGCAGTCCCAAACTGCCCAAAGGAAGGGGGTGACTCCCTCAAGGGTCTAACAGATTCTCTTGTTGCTGCCTAAGGCAGTGTCCATTGTTCCTGTGATGCTGGGCTGGCTTTGTCCCATCCATGCCCTGATGAGGTGTGAACTGCCTCTATTCTTGGAGAGTTTTTGCATGGGCTTGCTTTGAGCCATGAGGCTACATTTTCTGCCTCATAACTATATACATGAAATTATAACCTATAACCTTCCTGTAACTTTACTGTAACAATTACTGGAACATCACTATAACAACTATGCTCAGTGCATTATGAGCCTTCCACAGACACCCATGACAAACTTTGTATTGGATATCACACAGTCATTTTATAAAGATGAACATGGGGGTGTAGGGTGTTCCCCCGAGGTACAGAGCATGTCACAGCCCACTCTTTCATATGCTACACACAGCATAAATGCAAACTATTTTTTGCGCTTGGAAGCTGAGTTAATTTAAAGTATTGGAACATTATTTAGTGTGTCACTTATATATGACCTGGGAGGAAAAGACCCTTCTGTTTTTTAAAACAAAACACATAGTGGTGGCAGAGGTTGTTTTATTATTAATAGAAAAAATATTAATCAACTATATTGCTGCTAACATTACTAATGTGTTCTCTTTCTGTCTTCTCTTTAGCTTCCCCTTATTCCTATATTCTGCTAGTGTGAGATCTCTGTCTCTCCCTTGCCTCATCTTTATCCATTGTCAATTATTTCTCCTTTCCTATACTTTCTCCATGATACTGGTGTTCCATGAAACCAGCGAGTTCTCCTGAGTAGCAGCTTGTCAAAGCATCTACAGATCTGCCTCCTTCTGACTAACAGTCTCGTTTAAAAGTTGAAAGAAGTATCACTTTGAAAAAATGATGTGCAGGTGCCTGTGCAGCTTCACAGAAAGCTGTGATACAAGGCACACAGTGCAGGTGTGCTTAGATACACTACCAATTTAGTTTGGAAGTTGAAGGGAGAAAACCCCACACAACAGGAAAAGTAGCCTTTTGGTTTCTGAAACTTGCTGAACAGAACAGTTTTCCTCCCCTGAAAAGCCATTTTTAAAAAATGACAAAATTCTGCTCATTAAAGACTGGTGTGGGAGTGTGGTCTAGTTGTTAAAGCACAGAATTGGAAATTAAGTGACTTGTGTTCTGTTTCTGCTCTGCCACTGACTTCCTGTGTGACCTTGGGTAAGTCACTTGACCTCCCTGTGGCACTGATGTCCCATCTGTACACAGAGTTTAATAATGTCTACCTCTTGAGCGTGTCATGAGGTTGAGTGAATTGTCCATAAAGTGTTTTATAAGCACCTTTCCTCCAAATACCACAAGTCAAAAAGTTAGCTCTGGCCCAGACTGAGTGCTTGAGGATGTATTCAGACTAGCTGGTGGTGGTAGAGCTTAAGAACAGTGTTGACTGTTTTTTCCTTTATAAATTTCTGGTATTTTTATACAATAGAACTCACTTAAAGGAATGCCCGGTAAAGGAATAGGAGATAAGGTGGATGAGATCTTTTTTATTGGGCCAACTTCTGTTGGTGAGAGAGACAAGCTCTTGAATGCCTGTCTTTCACCAGCAGAAGCTAGTCCAATAAAAGATATCACCTCACCCACCTTGGCTCTCTAATACCCTGGGACCTGACACAGATATAACAACACTGCATACAACAATATTAAAGGAATAGACATTTTAAAGGAATACATTTCTACCTACACATAACTGTACATTCCCATACCAAAAACTTCTGATTTAGTGTTTTAGATTACAGATTGCAGTTATGCAAAACATAAAAGCAAAGGATTACAACCGTTTTGCAGGTCCCTCTTCCTGCCTGTGGTGGTGGGAGGGAACCAATGCCGTCTGCCACTTTCTGGGTAGAATTTTGTTATCTTAGCTCAGTCAGGGTTCAATTTCTGACTCATTTTTTCCCATCGTAGGTTTGTTTTTAGAACAAAACAAAAACAATTCTTTATGAATTTTGTTTGGCATTTCAAACCTCTACTGCCTGGAATGGTGGATCCAAAACCCTAAGCCCAGCCTGTCTTGTAATGGACTAATTCCCTTCACAGGTAGCCATAGCTGCTGACTGTTTTGCCTTGTGAAAGCCATGTGCCTAATCACGGCTTGGTCTGCCCCTATATATGGACACCTCTCTAAACTGTGTCATTTTGAGCAATCCATGAAATGCACCTCCATTCCTTCAAATTGGACGCTAAGCTCCAGAATGGGCTGTCCACGAAGACCCAGTTTCAGTATCCCTGATACCCATGATCAGTATTGGAAAGAGACCAGTCCAGTGCTTGCAGACCAAGAGTCATGTCTGCCAAAACCCAGGTCTGCTCCCATGGCACCTGTGGCACTATAGGTTGGTACTGCCTCTCATCTCAGAGGAGGGAAAGAACAGCTCATTGCACTAAGCACAGCTCCCAAGACAAGAGAAGCTAAGGCTACTAGCCTTCCCTGTAGGGTGACCAGATGTCCCAATTTTATAGGGACAGTCCTGATTTTGGGGTCTTTTTCTTATATAGGCTCCTATTACCCCCCACCCCCATCCCGATTTTTCACACTTGCTGTCTGGTCACCCTGCTTCCCTCTCTTCCCAGAAGCATAACACACAACCCTCTCAAGTGTCACTGTTTCAACTTCTGGTTCAATACTGATGGGCTTTGGGACAACTACAGTACCTATGTCATTATTTTTATCAGGCGTGACTGGAATAATCACCAGCCGATGTGTACTAGAGGCTATCTCCAGAGTGTACTCCACCAGTTCCAATCCCCGTCCATTTCCCACTGCCTTATCTGCCCTTTGCAGTGATGCTTTTCCCTGAGGAATAACTGAAAGAGGAGGTGGCCTCCCAGACTCTGCTTTTGGATATCGCACTTCCACAATTTAATTAATTAAAATACAAAGGAGCACTAGCCTTCTCCTAACTGCAATGGGAAGCATCACAAACCCAGGAGGGGGTCATTTTTGGAGTCAACATAAAAATCTGATTTTCCTGACTGTCCAAACTACACAAAAAATTTTTAATTCTAAGATGATACTAGTAACAATGTAGAACATTTTTTTTTCTTATTCTGTTTAGCTAGAGTATGTCTGACATTTTCTACTGTTTGATTTTCTAGTTGCTAAAATATGAAATTAGCTATAAAATTAAACTTTGTTAATTTACTGATTGCATAAGCCAACATTTGGGTAGATCAGTTTCAAATAATACCAGGTTCATAGGTATTTGATAATGCAATGTGCAAAGGCGTTTACCCTTCCCATCTGCTGCCTTTGTTTTTTTTAATGCTCTTTGCAAGGTCTGTGGAGGTTTTAAGCTTTAATCCTGGTTACAAGCTTTTTCAAGCTGTTATTCACCTTTTTAGACGAAAAGCACTACAGGCTTATGGTTGGAAATATGAGAGTCTTTGCTCCACATTGAATTCAGATTCAGCTCAAGCCACTTCTGCTGTAAGCTGCCTTGTTATGTTGAAGGAGAAACTACAGATAGACAAAAATTTTCAGAACACATTAACATCTTACAATCAGTTTTGTTGTTGCCATGTTGGTCTCTTTAATCTGTTTTTTGTCAGTTAATGGAGATATTCTTAGTCATGGTTTCAGAACAATTGTAAAATAATGGAGCAGTGATGCGTTGGCAGAATGATTGCGTTAAATCACTCATTTTGAATTCCATTAGAAATCTTAGATACATTTGGACAGATACATTTTATGCATTTTATATAAAGTATAGTGCAGTGTGTTAGCCTATAGGTGGAGTGATGGCAGCTTATTAAACAGCTGGATTTAAGCAATTCCTACTACTGGATTGGAAGCTCGTGTTAAAATAGGTATTTTTCCTAGAGACAAATATACTAGCAATGAACCAGCTAAAGTGTCCTTATACCACTGCCCTCCATTAGATGCAATCAAAACTAATCTACTCATTCCCATAATTATAGGAGAATTCCCATTAATGTAATTGTTAGAAGCCTATACTTTTGGAGCAGGGGGACCAGAGTTCTATTCCCGATTTTGCTGTGAAGGTCCATTTGGCAATGGTGTTGAAGACAACCATGAAATCTTACGTAGCTAGCGATTTGTTACAATCTGCCTTATACACTGCTTCATTTTGAAGTAAATAATGCAATGTATTGCTTTATCATACTATTCTGTACTTTTGGATAGATGAAAGCAAATGTGCTGTTAATAAATTTTGCTTGCATCATGTCAACCACATTTTTTTAAACATTATGCCTGTGAGCATGGGCTGTGATCTATTGCTGGATGGTGCAAAATGATTTTGAGTAATTTATTTTAGACAATAGGATTTGATAAAATAGAAGAGTTCAGTGCATATCTACATCTTCAGGTTAGAAAATTTGCTTGGGTTATTATAAATCAAACATTGAACGTGTTACTGTAGAATTGCACTTTATTGAAATGTGAAAGTAGTGCAAGAATTGCACGTTCATTCCAAAGGCTTTCACAAATTATGCCCAACTTCATCTGAGCTGTGCCAATATCTGAAAGGCCCCCATACAATGAACAGGTTGTTACTCTAGATACATAACTGAAGAATGAGGCACTAAGTCATGCTGGCTATGATTTGAACATGTCACTCCAGAGTTTTATACTTCTTTCTGAGACCACTAATCTAATCTCTACAAAGCAATCTTATTCTGTAATCAGCCTGATACATCTTGGGGTGTTCATCTCTCTGCGTGGTAATACTAATCTACTTCCTCCTGGTATCATATGAGGAGAGTAATAACCATCTCCCTTGCCTCTGAAGACTTGCTTCCCCCCAGGGACGGTGCAACCCATTAGGCAACGTAGGTGGTCATGTAGAGTGCTAGCATTTGGGGGGCGGCACTTCGGGTCCTTCAGCGGCGACTGCCGCGGCCAGATCTTCAGCCACCTCAGTTGTTGTTGGCATTTAGGCGGAGGGACCTGGGGCAGGGGGGTGCGGGGAGGGCTGCCTGCAGCAAGTAAGGGGGGGCACGGCACGCAGGGGAACCGCTCCCCGCTCCAGCTCACCTCTGCCCTGCCTCCTGCCCTGAGCACGCTGCCCTGCTCCGCTTCTCTCCCTCCCAGGCTTGCAGCGCCAAACAGCTGATTGGTGCCACAAGCCTGGGAGGTGGGAGAAGTGGAGCGGTGATGGCGTGCTCGGAGAGAAGGCGGAGCAGAGGTGAGCTGGGCAGAGAGCTGCTGTGGGGTGGGTGCCTCAGGGCAGGGGGGTAGGGAGCTGCTGTGGGGGGGGGTGCCTTAGGGCAGGGGNGGGAGGCGGGAGAAGTGGAGTGGCGACAGCGTGCTTGGGGAGGAGGCAGAGCAGAGGTGAACTGGGTGAGGAGCTGCTGTGGGGGGGGGTGCCTTAGGGCAGGGGGGGTGGGAAGCTGCCACAGGGCTCGGGGTGGGGTGCAAGGTGGAAGTTTTGCCTAGGGCAAGAACATCTTTGCACCCGTCCTGCTTCCCCCTCTTTTAAGGGCTGAAGTTAGCATCCTTTCTTCTGGAGTATCCAAGAGTGCTTGTCCCTAGTGTAACCGTCTGTACATCTAACACGAGTTATGTTGAATGAAATCAGCCTTTATTTGGGATCTCTTTATGTTGATAGAAAATAAGGAGAATGTCCAAATGAATGTTATAAATAAATGAGGGCTTTGGAGTCGAGCCCAGAGCTGAAGTACAGAGCAGCTCCGGAGCAGTGGAGCTGCAGGTTTTTGCGTGGAGCTGGAGCGGAGCCGGAGCACAGCTCTAAAGCCCTGAAATAAACACATCTGTTCTGATAAAAATACTGCTACATGTATAAAAAGCTTATGTTAAAGTATGGAAACATTACCTACAACATAAATGATGTAAATTTCTCTCTCTCTCTTTACAGTTTGTTGGGGCTTATCCTAACTTCTAGGAAACTGACAAAACTCTGTGTTCACTATCCCAGTAGGAAAGAAGTGTGTGCTTTGTTCAAATGTTTGCAAGAATATTAACTCTGTTTATTGAAAAGTTTCTTGCACAATCCAATTGACTAAATATGACCATGAGAGGAAGAGGAGGCATCTCATTAAAGCTTATTAGTATCCTGTTTTTCCTTCACAATATGCGGGAAGATAAGGAATTTGTTTTAACTCTTCATACGTACAATTCAAACTTTGTTAATCTGCCATATTGCAAATGACAATGCTGCGTACTGTACTCCATAGATCAACGAAGATTTTGCGAAACAATCCAGCTGCTTCTCTGACATTTCTGCTGTATTGTGTTCAGTTAGAACAGGAGCCTTCTTCATGTTTTTAGTACAACTGCATCTAGTGGTGCCAGGAAGCTTTCTGTTTCCCTCAAAAAGAAAAACAAAGATGCAGGAAAGACACCGCCTTAGTTGTGCACAATTATTCAGTTCCTGTTCTGTGATCATTAAAACAATTCCCTTCTGTTTCTATATAAACACACTTTTTTTTCCTGGAGGGAGCTTGCCTAGCTTTGAGAGTTCGAAGTAAATAAATATAATTTGAAATTAGACATTTACTTTATCCCATGCTTAGTCACAATGGCCTATAATAATTAGTTACCCATTGATCATTTTTTGAGACTACTAAATAATTCAAATGAATTTAAACACATAGAATGGAAACTGTAAGACCAGAAACATAAAAACATCCTGAAGCCAGACACTGAGTGCTCTTTTAAAACATTTATTGAGAGAAAAAGTGATGCACTTAAACTGCATTGGATTTCTTAGATTTCACTTTAACAAATGCTTGCTCAATGGCGCCTGCCCTACCTGTTTTCCCATTTGGATGAACTTTATGATTATCTTGGCCTTTCCAGAGTATGAAAGCTTTTGTCTGGAGTTCTCTAAAGTGACTCTGGAACTGAAGTAAAGATTGGAAAGACCTGAACACTGAGCTGCTTTCAGACCCATTATATGTTTAACTCTTACAGGACAGCTCTTTATGTGGAGAAAATGCATAATGGTTGGGTGTTGTACAAATGTTTCATTGGTATAAGCTTGGGATGAGTGTATTAGCCCCAACTGTTTATACAGAGAGAATGCAGAATAACTATTCATGATTAAAGCTGATCAGATGTGTTTAAACAGCCTCGCTAATTCTGTTGAGGGTTTAAGTTTGAGGCTCAGAACCTGACCATTGCTCTGTTAGCTTTAGCTAGGTAAAAGGGCTGGAGCAGTGTACAGGGGCTCACAGGATATGTTAACACTGCAGTTAAAAAACCCACAGCACCAAGTCTGAGCCAAGGTCAGCTGACTCAGATTCTCAGGACTCAGGCTGTGGGACTATGAAATAATAGTACAGATGTTCAGGCTCAGGCTGGAGTCAGGGCTCTGAGACCCAGCCCATTCCCCAAGTCAGCTGACCTGGATCAGCTGCAGCTGATCTTTTATGGCAGCACAGACATACCCTAAATGTCCTGGTTGTATCCTTGGGAGGATTCCCTTGATGCAGATAGTATGGAAGGCTGCCCTTTGAGGACCCCATCTCAAGCCCTGGTTTAGGAGATGTACTGGGGTTTGCACTTGCAGGGTAGAAGAAGCATGTCTGGGGCCAGGCCACATTGTTGAGCACTATGATATTCTGTGTAGTTCTGAGATGCAAAGGGCAGCCCAGGGAGCCTTCTATGATTGGGCAGCAAGCCTTAAAGGCACCTTAGCCTATCTCCCTTTGAGCTGTGAGTTCTGTGTTGTGCCTTTTAGGCCTGGTCTACACTATGAGGTTAAGTATCAAAGTGGTAGCCATGTTAGTCTGGATCTGTAAAAGCAGCAGAGATATACCTGCCCCTGGAAATTTCCACTACATGCATCTGACGAAGTGGGTATGCACGCATGAAAGCTCATGCTCCAAAACGTCTGTTAGTCTATAAGGTGCCACAGGATTCTCTGCTGCTTTTACTATGAGGTTAGATTGAATTTAGCCATGTTAGGCTGATTTTATAAGCCATGTGACTACACAACCAACCCCATTCCGTTGACCTAAAGGGCTCTTAAAATTGACTGCTGTACTTCTCTCTGGTGGGGGGAGTAGTGCTAAAATCTTGGTTCGAATTTGGGATAGTGTACAGGCTGTGTTGTGCAATTCAAAAGTATTGGGCTCCGGGAGCTATCCCAGAGTGCTCCAATGTGACCACTCTGGACAGCACTTTCAGCTCAGATGCACTAGCCGGGTACATAGGAAAAGCCCTGGGAACTTTTGAATTTCATTTCCTGTTTGGTCAGCGTGGCGAGCTCAGCAGCACAGGTGACCATGCATTCCCAGAATTGCAAATAAGCTCCTGCATGGAGCGAATGGGAGACACTGGATCTGATTGCTATATGGGGAGAAGAATCTGTGCAGGCAGAACTCCGATCAGAAAGAAGAAATATTAATTATATATATGCCAAAATCTCACAGGGCATGGTGAAGAGAGGCTACACCAGGGATACACAGCAGTGCCGCATGAAAGTTAAGGAGCTCAGGCAAGCCTACTACAAGACATAGGAGGCAAATAGTCACTCTGGGTCAGAGCCCCATATATGCTGCTGCATGGCATTCTAGGGCGGGACTTTACCAGTACCCCACCACTGTCCGTGGACACCTGCAAGGGGGGGGAGTCTCACGCAACACAGAGGAGGATTTTGTGGATGAGGAGGAGGAGGAGAAAGAGGACCAGGGGAATGCGCAACAGGCAAGTGGAGAATCCGTTCTCCCCAGCAATCAGGACCTTTTTGATCACCCTGGAGCCAATACCTTCCCAAGGCGGGTTTCCAGACCCAGAAGGCAGAGAAGGCACCTCTGGTGAGTGCACATTTGTAATTACAGTACAGGGTTTAAAAGCACCAGTGTTTAATGTTTGATTTGCCCTGAAGAATTGGGATGCATTCATGGCCAGTACAGCTACTGGAAAAGTCTGTTAACATATCTGGGGATGAAGCAGGAATCCTCCAGGGACATCTCCATGAAGCTCTCCTGGAGGCATAGGCACCAACTTTCTCCGGCGCCTGTGGGTGCCCATGCCCCACCCCTTTCCCCGCTCTTTTCCCCACCTCTGGCCCCGCCCCCATTCCAACCCCATCCCCAAAGTCCTGACCCTAACTCTGCCCCCTCCCTGCCCGTACTGGATCCCTTCCCCAAATCCCCTCCCCGGCCCCACCTCTTCCCACAGTGCACCACGTTCCCCCTTCTCCCCCCCCCCGCCCCACGAATCAGCTGCTTCACGGCACAAGCACTGGGAGGGAGTGGGGAGAAGCAGGACTCAGTGGCGCGCTCACAGAAGAGGCGGAGGCAGAGGTGAGGTGGAGCAGGGGGCTGGGCAGGGCCACGGGGAGCTAGCGGTGGGTGCTCAGCACCCACCGATTTTTTTCCATGGGTGCTCGAGCCCTGGAGCATCCACGGAGTCAGCGCCTATGCCTGGAGGTACTCTGAAAGCCTTTGCAGAAGGTTTCTGGGGAGGGTTGCCTTATTTCGTCCTCCATGGTAGGACACTTTACCATGCCAAGCCAGTAGCAAGTAGTCTGGAATCATTACAGCACAAAGCATGGCGGCGAATGTTCCTAGGTTTTGGTTGCATTTATGCAACATTCGGTCTTTATCTTTCTGTGTCAGCCTCAGGAGAGTGATATCATCCATGGTCAACTGGTTGAAATAGGAGAATTTTTGTAAGGGAACAGTAAAAGGACCCTGTTCACGCTGGGCTGTTTGTGCTTGGCTAAAAGGGATCACCCGTGAGAATAGCCATGCGGTGGGGGGAGGGGTGTGCTGCACATCCAACCCAAAACCGTAGCCCCCTCCTTTTAAACAGCAAACCCAACCGGCATTTCTTGCAATGGGAAGGGAGGGCGCTGGAGTTTGAAACCATTCCTACATGTTATGAATGTGGAAGAAGCCAGCCCTGCATACCTTTTGGCTTACCATGGCTGCCTGGAAGCTAAATTCTGTTGCCCAGCCACGTGTGATGTGTCACCATACCGAAGGGCACTCAGTATAAAAGGCAAAATGCAACCTTGTACCTAAAGCGCATATGCTGTCTGCGGTGAATTGCTTGATTCACTGTGAAAGAGTCTCCCTTTTGTTCTCAGAAGTGTATCTTCTTAAATTTTACTCTCCCTTTTTATCCTCCCGCAGGTGCAAATGTTTCTATGCTCCCCATATTATCTCCCTGAGGTTATTGCAGATTAGAAGGTGAGAAAACCTCACTCGTGATGACATGTTTTCCGAGCTCATGCAGTCCTCCCCCACTGATAGGGCACAGCTGAATGCACGGAGGCATTCAGTGGCAGAGGCCAGGAAAGCATTCAGTGAGTGTGATCAGAACGTGCAGGAGGAGATGTTGAGGCTAATGGGGGAGCAAACAAACATGATCAGGCATCTGGTGGAGCTGCAGGAAAGGCAACAAGAGCACAAACTGCTTCTGCATCCATTGTATAACCGCCTGCCCTCCTCCCAAGTTCCATATCCTCCTCATGCAGACGCCCAAGAACGCAGGGAGGGGAGGAGGCTCTGGGAACCCAGCCACTCCACTGCAGAGGATGGCCCAAGCAACAGAAGGCTGTCATTCAAACAGCTTTGATTTGTAGTGTGGCTACAATAAGCAGTGTGGCCTTGTCCTTCCCTCCTCCGCCACCCCACCTGGGCTACCTTGTTAGTGATCTCACTTTTTTTTAAATAGATAAAAAATGCATGGATTCAAAACAATAGGGACTTTATTTTCTTTGTCAGCTGTGGTCGAAGGGGGGAAGGGGATTGGCTTACAGGGAAGTAAATTCAACAAAGGAGGCGGTTTTGCATCAAGAAGAAACACACACAACTGTCACACCGTAGCCTGGCTGGTCATGAAACTGGTTTTCAAAGCCTCTCTGATGTGCAGTGCATCTAGATGTGCTCTTCTAATCACCCTGGTGTCTGGCTGTTCAAAATTGGCCACCTGACGATTTGCCTCAAGCTCCCACCCCACCATAAACATCTCCCCCTTACTCTCACAGATATTACGGAGCACATAGCAAGCAGCAATAACAATGGGAATATTGGTTGTGCTGAGGTCTAACCTAGTCAGCAAACAGTGCCAGTGAGCTTTTAAATATCCAAAGGCACATTTTACCACCATTCTGCCCTTGCTTAGCTTATAGCTGCACTGCTCCTTACTACTGTCCAGGCTGCCTGTGTATGGCTTCATGAGCCATGGGAGAAAGGGGTAGGCTGGGTCTCCAAGGATAACTATTGGCATTTCAACATCCCCAATGGTAATTTTCTGGTCTGGGAAGTAAGTCACTTCTTGCAGCTGTTCGAACAGCTGAACAGTTCCTAAAGATGCGAGCGTCATGCACCTTTTCCGGCCATCCCACGCTGATGTCGATGAAATGTCTCTTATGATCCAACAGTGCTTGCAGCATCATTGAGAAATACCCTTGGCAGTTTAAGTACTGGTTGGCAAGGTGGTCCGGTGCCAAGATAGGGATATGCGTTCCTTCTATCGCCCCACCACAGTTAGGGAAACCCATTGCAGCAAAGCCATCCACTATGACCTGCACATTTCCCAGAGTCACTACCCTTGCTAGCAGAATGTTACTGATTGCCTTGGCTACTTGGATCACAGCAGCCCCCATGCTAGATTTGCCCATTCCTAATTGATTCCTGACTGACCGGTAGCAGTAAGGCGTTCCAAGATTCCACAGGGCTATTGCCACTCGCTTCTCAACTGTCAGGGCAGATCTCATCTTTGTATTCCTACACTTCAGGGTTGGGGAAAATAACTCACACAGCTCCAAGAAAGTGGCCTTATGCATGCAAAAGTTTCACAGCAACTGGGAATCATCCCAGACCTGCAACACTATGTGGTCCCACTAGTCTCTGCTTGTTTGCCAGGCCCAGAATTGGAGTTTCGCTGTATCAACCTGCCCCATTGCTGGCATGATGTCCTAATTACCACATCCCATGCTTTCAGAAATATCTGTGTCCATGTCCTCCTCACGATCATCCTCATGCTGGCATCTCCTAGCCAGGTTCTGCACATACTGCAGGATAATGCGCGAGGTGTTTACAATGCTCACAACAGTAGCGGTGAGCTGAGAGGGCTCCATGCTTGCTGTGCTATGGTGTCTGCATGGGTAGCCCAGGAAAAAAAGTGTGAAACGATTGTTTGCCGTTGCTTTCAAGGAGGGAGGGGGGGAGAGGAGGCTGACAACATGTACCCAAAACCACTCGCAACAATGTTTTTGCCCCATCAGGCATTGGGAGCTTAACCCAGAATTCCAATGGGCAGTGGGGACTGTGGGATAGCTACCCACAGTGCACCACTCTGCTAGTTGATGCTAGCCACAGTATTGAGGACGCACTCCGCCAATCTAATACGCTTAGTGGGGACACGCACGATCGACTGTATAAAATCGCTTCTAAAGATTGACTTCTACAAAATTGACCCAATTGCATAGTGTAGACATACCCTCAGATGCAGCATGGAATTTCACCCTGCATGATTAGTTTCACTGCAAGATCTTTGGGGCAGGAGCTGTCTTTTGTAATGTGCTTAGCGTGATGGAGCCAGGATTTCTGGTCACCATCACAACACAAATTATTAGTAATATTACAAATTAACTTTTTGACTTGCAGGGATCTGGCTTGATAAACTAGTAGGAATTCGCCTTTTTTTCCTCCAGCATATTCATCCACTGTTTACAGTTGGAATCCTTTTTCCATCCCACTCAAAGGATCCAGTGCTATCATCTTTAGAAATATGAACAGGAGTAACTTGCAAATAGGCTGTTTGAGAAGAGCAGTAAAAAATCCAGTTGCAACGAATACTATCAATTATAGAGGTAAGTCAGAAATCTTTGGTTTGCTGCAATATCCTAACCAAAATACTTAAAAAATCTTAATGCTTTGTATATTCTAGCTGGCAATCACAAGTTCAATGGGCCGGATTCTACACTGTGTTCATTTAAACCTCCCACTGACTTCAGTGGAAGTTTTCCCCAAATCAGAAGGCATTGTATGTTTCAGTGGTGTTTAATGTGTATAGCCTGTGACAAGCTTTGGAAGATCCCTTGGGATAAAAGGTGCTATATAAATGCAAAATATTATTCTGCTTTTGAGCTGTGAGTGTGCTATGCAAATGAACGTTCTGTTAATAATTCCAGTTGTTTTGTTGTTACAGAGAGAGCCTGTGAAATATACAGCATAATTCAGTAGTAGAAATCTTATCTGAAAAAGAAGTTTAAAACTCTGTTCTTAAATAAAGACTTGGGAATTTATTTTTTAAGGGTGCTAGAAGACTACTTTGATCCTCTTATTTTCAGTAGTAAAACAGAATGTTGTGTTTCTGACAGGCACATGGACTACTGATTTTTAGAAAAAATTATTGTCCTCCAGACTTTGTTCCAAATCAGTGAAATAACTTTTGAAGGATTACACATGGTAATCAGTATTTGTTAATGGGAGAAGTTATAAACTGACTTCCCTTAGCTCTGAAATGACAGACTCCAAACAATGACTAATAAATCCTCAGACACGTCTATATTTTAATCTATCCACTGTATAATATTTCTGAAGAGCTAAGAATAGAATCAAGTGTCATTTCCTGTATTTATTAAAACTCTGACTTTAAGATTGCACATAGTTCAGGACCTATGTCAAAATTGATAGAGCACTAAGAAATGGAGCGGAGTACAGGTTGTATTTGTTTTTGATCTAACCATAATTTTTTGATATCTCTACCCTTCATTTCATTTTTTAGTTGTTTTTCTTTTCTTCCCTGCCCTGCATAGGAAGCCCTTACTTGGGATAGGATAGGGACCTTACCATTTTGGATCCCATAACAAATATATTAAGGCTTTAGCAGATCACTGCAATTGTAGAGAATTTAGCAAAACCATCAACACTGAATGGAGCATATCACTTACAGTCAGGCATGTACTTACTGGCTTCACCGGGAGTTTTGGCTGTATAAAGATTGCAAGCGTGGATATTTCATCTTTTCCTTCCATTTGTATTCTTTGTGGAGCACTCCACCCCCTTTTTGCTGACACTACTTATTTTGATTTTTGTAGTTGGAGCCATTATTATTTAGTTTCAAGGGAAGTAATTTAATTTAAAAAACAAAGAAATTAAATAAAAAAAAAGCTAGCACTGCTGCTTTCCTATCTTTAAATGGACGAGCCAATTATAGGAAGAAAAACTACCTCATGTGTTAAATTACACACTCTTCAAAATGAATACAGAAGAAACCAAAAGACAAAGGATTTTAGAGATTCAAAATAAGGATTTGGAAAACATACTCCGACTCCTTCAGTGGAATGAATCACATTAGCTTTGCTAACTGAAGGTCACATGCAACCATAAATCCTTAGAAAAAGGGCTTGCTCATAAACTATTTCTTTTACACTTGGCTTCCTACTAATAGCTACTAGAAATGAATTATGTGGCCCAATTATTATGTACATGGTAATAGCTGACATTGTATAACGTTTTCAATTTTCCTTTATACCAAATAAGCAAAAATTCAAATGTAAAATGCCAATACGTACAGCCATTTTCCCATATAAAGTGCTTCCTTTTCAAGGCTCTTTATTTTTTTCTGATGCTTATGAGTGGGAGTCTCCTTTTCTGTTCAGTCTAAGCACTCATGATTCAGCTGGTGGTTTTTCAGTATGCAAAATGGATGCACTCAATCTGTTTGCAGGTACACTCAAGGAGGCCCATTGAAAATCTGACCCATCTGAGCAGGCCTTGTGAATGGCCCTAGTGGCCTTGTTGCATTTTGCACTGTAGTGTGCAGCAGCTCCAGGTTTAGGAATGCCTGTAGCTTGCTCCTCCTGAGCAGGTGGAACTTTGGAGTTTCATAAAAGGGAGACTATTGGGTTCATGGCAGGATGGCCACAGCTCCATGGCTCTTGAACTGAACAGCAACATTATAGAAAGTGCTAATCAGCAACTTTCCTAGCAAAAGGAAAATGCTGTGCCTATCCCTGTCAAAGTGAGAAGGTTCATGAGGAGAATAGTTCTCAACCCTAGAAAAAAATAGACAGAGATCCTTAAAAGCTTCAGTTGCAGGGAGAGGGAAATCAGTGCAAAATATTTAAATTGTAAATATGTTACAAATGTACTAACTAAAGCATGAGAGTGCCTTCTGGGACATAGGCTTCATTTTTATATTTCTCTAAACTTAGGTTCGTTGTACTGGTTTGAGTGGCAGAAACTCAGATACATAGAAAATGGAAAAACTTCAAAAATGATCGTTATAGTTTCTGTCTAGGTGTGCTAATAACCTGAGGGAATAAAAATCACCTTTGTGCGTTTTGTGATGTCAAATTTGACAGTCTTTTAAAGTGGCTAAAAGGATTTTTTTTTAACATAAGTATTAGGGTTGGTTTTTTGGCTAGTTATCTGAATTATTAAAATATAACATTGTTAAACACATTCAGTATGAACTTCAAACTTTCGACTTCAGCTGCTAACATTAAACCAAAAATAAAACGCATCCTTTGACTACAGTTGTTGGACTTGGATCAGTCAACCTTTGAAGAAGGAGGATGTGTGTTCTGTATAAATCTGGGCTAGACTTAAACATGTGGGGTGACTTGCATGCTGAATTTGAAGTTAAGATTAGGCACACGCACAAAAATAGAAGAAACTACAGTGAGGTTTAAAAAAATTCAGTACAAAGTTAAAATTTATTGCCAGTACTGTTCTTGCAGATCAAAGCTATGCTAATCTGGTCTACAGTTAATTTAATATTGCTCCCTTGGTGCATGTTTTAGGCATTAATATTACTCATTCACTTTTACAATAAAATACTTTTGGAAAAAAGTACTCTGCTTTGTTGTGGCCTCCTGAGGTGGAAGTCACAGAGATGTTAAGTCTCACACTGCTTGCTCCAACTTCGTTATGTAGGAAGGAAGAACTGTCTTAGTCCTATCATAAAATACAGTGCTCCCTCAATAAACTGCCTGCTCTGAGGAAGGCCATTTTACCTAGAGGTTGAAACAGTGTCCCAGATGTTCTCCTGGCCTTCTCTATATGGTACATATAGGAAGCTTGATACATATTAATATACATTACGCAGTATGGTGGGGAGCCTTGAAGAGGGATTTTCACTTGAGGGATTCATCTGTAGAATCTGAAGGTCTTTCTGGAAAATGTGCTTTACAGACCCATCTTGATGCAGGGGACTCAAAGTTGTTCTGTGAGTGAGTTGATTTATATTTGATCTATATTTAATTATAAGCCAGTAAGTAAGTTTAAGAGAGTATTCCTCTCACCCACAACAGAATTACCTGTGGGAGGTTGATACAAGGCTCAAGGATAGGTTATAGCCTTTGGGCAGGTCTATACTGGGATCGTTTTGCCAGTATAGCTACACCAGTATGCTATAGCTGCATCCACACTTGGAAAGCTTTGCTGGTATAACAGCAAAACTGTGTTTTTACCACTATAGCTTAGTCCAGGTAATATTCCCAACTGCTCCACCAAAATAATAATTTAAAAAGCTATATCGGTAGAAGAGCAGCTATACAAGGGGCTTTTTCCAGCACAATTATCAGTCACAAATCACACCTCTTCACACTCTTGACTGACAAGGCTACGTCAGCAAAAGTTTGTAGCGTAGTCCTGGCTTTTATGCAGTAACTGAACTATTGGGGCTTTACATAAGAACATAAGAATGGCTGTACTGGGTCAGACCAAAGGTCCATCTAGCCCAATATCCTGTCTACTGACAGTGGCCAATGCCAGGTGCCCCAGAGGGAGTGAACCTAACAGGTAATGATCAAGTGATCTCTCTCTTGCTGTCCATCACCACCCTCTGACAAACAGAGGCTTGGGACACCATTCCTTCCCCATCCTGGCTAATAGCCATTAATGGACTTAACCTCCATGAATTTATCCAGTTCTCTTTTAAACCCTGTTATAGTCCTAGCCTTTGCCTGATGCCCTGAGTACAGGGTTATGTGAATATATGCCATCCGGGAAGAGCCCATCTCCTCTTGCTCCTGTAGATAGGAAGTGGGGAAGGGATAAGTAATTTGCTACTGACAACTTCCAGGTGTGGCTTGCTCCCATCCCCTGGTATTGATTAAGGCTATGTTTACACTTAAAACGCTATAGCAGCACAGCTTTTGTGCTTCCCTAGACCAGTGGTCACCAAAGTGGGGTGCGTGGCAGGATGAGCAGTTCCTTTCTTTTTTTTTTTTTGCTACGGCTGTTTGGGCAGGAGTCCGAGCGGCTTTTTTTTTGGTTTTGGCAAAAATGGTAGAGCTGGTGCGGCAGTGGGTGCTCAAAATTTTTTACTGATGGAGTGTGTGTGATCAAAAAAGTTTGGAGACCACTGCCCTAGACACTCGTTACAGACACAGGAGGGTTCTCCATTGCTGCAGTTAATCTACCTCCCTGACAGGCGGTAGCTAGGTTGATGGAAGAGTTCTTCCGTCTACCCTGGCTTTGCTACATCTCTTTCAGTGTGGATTTTTCACACCCCCTGAAAGAGGTAGCTATGCCTATGCAAGTTTTCAGTGTAGGCCAGCCCTTAGTTCTGCTGGCCAGCTGGCTGCAGGCTGTACATCTTTCCACCACCTTTCTTTATCCCAAGAGTTTGGGTAATGGAATACAGCATGCTGCCCCTGTTCTCTTGCCTACCTCTGGATCCAAGGTGCAGGGAACTGCAAAGGGCCATCGTGGGTGGTCTTACTCTCCTGGGTAGCTGCAACCAGGCCCTGACAGTTTCTGCTCTAAAAAGCTTACAGGCTAAAAGATTCAGCCTCACACTTCCCTCTCTCCCACCCCTTCTCCCATTCCATCTGCTAAAATGATCAACTACTAAATAATTGGTTAAATAGCTCACATTTGAAGTGTCACCATTAGGCTTAGAGTTCACATCTTGATGAGATGAATCTGAGGCAGAAAATTTCACACCTCCAAACTGATGTTTATGGCTGTCTGCAGAGTCAAGACAACACAGTTTCATATTTGGAAAACTTTCTTTGCAGTCACGAGGCTTGAAACTTTTTTTTAAATGAAAACTCAAATTCTGAAAAATTGAAATGTATTTATGTGGTTCCACATGAAACATCAGGTGGTCCAGTACTGCTCCAGGAGCTCTGTTTGCCACACCTGACATAAAGGGAATCTTAGAACTTGGTGAATCTGAGAGAAATTGTGCACCTGTGTCAGTGGTCATCATATTGTATTTGCTCTCTTTTCTGGCCTCATTGGGTATGTCTATGCTGCAGTTAGACACCCGCAGCTGGCCTATGCCACCTGACTCAGGCTTGCTGGGTTCAGGCTAAAGAGCTGTCTAACTGTGGTGTAGACATTTGGACTCAGGCTGGACCTAGGTTCTGGGACCTTCCCATCTCACAAGGTCCTGAAGCCTGGAGTCCAGACTGTGCCCCAACATCTACACTGCAATTAAACAGACCCTTAGCCCAAATCCTGGGATCCTGAGTCAGGTGGCACGGGCCAGCCGTGGGTGTCTAATTGCAGTGCACACATACTTTTCCAGTCATTCACAGCTCTCTAAATTCAGGGTGTGGTTTATTTTGTATTGAACTAATGCAAATCAAGTCATAGAATTACTGTAGAGTAGAAATAATTAAATGGCTATTTCCCACATTTCAAGGTATTTTCACTGGGAAGTGACACTGTTTAGTTTTTGTCAGGAGGGAGAACAGAAAAGGACACTAACCCTTCTTTTTTGACCTTTGCTCAAGGGAGGTGGCAGAGCTCAGAGAACATTTTTTTTAAAAGTTGCTAATAGAAGCCTAGTTTGTGCCCAGACTATTAGTTAGAAGCTTTTGGTTTTTTTTCTGCCTGCTCAGACCAGACAATTAGTTCAAAACAAACGAAAGTTTTTTCAACACACATGGTAAATTTATAAGCATTCCCAGTCCTCTCTTTAAAACCATGCTGTCATGCTGAAACAGGGGGACTGCATTGTACTGAGTGTAAAATCTTTGTTTGATAGAGAGTGGGAGGTAGAAGGTATTGATTTAAAAGCTCTGAGGCAAACCAGTTAGAGGTTCGTTGACAACACAGTGACCATTCATCTTCCAGATTAAATGTAAAAATAAGGTCCTGACCACTTGTGGTCATTTAAAACTCCCAAAGCATCTTTCGAGACTGTTGTCCTGGTCAAATTCCAACTTACCGTAATTACATTCTGCCTACCCCTACCCTAAATCCCAACAGCAGGTTCAAATGGAACAAATTTATTCACCATTTGCTGACCTAACTGCTATTAAGCAGTTGCTGCCTTTCAGCTTATGAGTTGCTTCGTTTCAGTGGTGTATGAAGTGATTCGTGGGCATAGTTTGTACTGTGCTTCGAGATCTAAGGTACTGTATGAGTGTTATCATTTTAGCCCCAGAATGTCTGAGAACTGTGTGGAGGGTGTTTTAGAGGCACAGTATAGATAAAACTAGTTGCTCTTAAATGGTGAATAGGTAAAAGGCAGGAGATGTTGTTGGACAGATAAAAGTAATACTATATAGGGAAATGAAGTGCTTATGGTTTCAGGTACTGGTTGGCACTGAATATGATTCAAAGGATCGGTTCACTGTGCAGCAAAGCATAATGAGAGAATACTGGGAAGCAAAAGAAGGATATAGATTTATTGTAATAGTCTCTAAGGTGCCACAAGTACTCCTGTTCTTTTTGCGGATGCAGACTAACATGGCTGCTACTCTGAAACCTGTAATAGGAGACTCAGTCATATGCTTTGTGGGTATCGATAACTGTAAAAAGGGGTTAGCTAACAGGATTGTTGTTAATCTTCCAGAAGTAAAGATGAAGGAGGTTGCAGAGAGACCTGATAAACTATTCAAGAGGTTTGGTGTTCAGCCTCTTGTAGCACTACATGTCGAACTAAATGATGTCAGAGATACTTAAAAGGAGATTCAGACTCTGCCTGGAAACTGAGAGCACGGAAGCATGAGACAGCATAAGATATGACAGCCTTTTAAAAGTTTTATCTACCTCCTAAACTGCTCAATCACAGCAGCACGCTCAGTTTCCTGTCTCTTTGTCCAGACACCTCATAGCACCTGAACTTTTAACCTTTCATGTTCTTAGGTGTAGATGCTCAGCTGCTAGACTATTTCTAAAACAAACAGCTTAAAAAAGAAAGCAGCTAAATAAATAACTGATCTGTGCAATCCTGTTTGCCCAGGGAATAGCCACATGCCAGAATAACACTTTGTTCAAACTGCAAAATGGATACAATGGATGTAGGGAACCACTTTTCTACTAGAGGCTGCCAGTTCCATTAACCTTTGCCCCCATGCTGTGAATGGAAGCAAAACCGTGCCTGCCTGATTTATCCAGCAGCCTGAAAGCAGAGATTATGTCCCAGAACATGAAGGTTTTCTCTCCACAGACAACTTGAGTTTAGTAGGTACAGCACAGCTACCCTTGCGTACTCACATTCTGCTAAGTGCAAACAGTGCCTTTCTCCTTCATTATTTAGCAAAGAAAGTCAGGAAAAATCAGCCATTTATTCCCATCATTAAAAAAAAAAAATTGTTTGCCCAAAAGAGGACTTGGTGCTTAACAGAAACAAGAAATGGTCCTCCCCCCAAGGAGCTTCCAGTCCAAGGCCCTAGCCCTGCCATGAAATCCACTAGCGCAGAATTGGTGTCCATGTAGCATCCTACAGGCTTTGGTGTGGGGCACAGCACAGTGTAGGGGTCTTTGCTCGGAGTCCCATTGACTTGATTGGGACACTAGGAACACTGTTTGGGCACCAAGGCCTGTGCGAGAGAGAAACTGATTTCGGTAGGATACTGTATGCGTGCAAGTGTTTGATGTAGGAGGAGGGAAGCAGTGTTAAAGTGGCTTGGATTGCTGGGCTTCCTTATGATTCTGGGGATGGATCTGCACCCCAAAAACACAGGGCTGGGTGAGAACCAGACGTTTTAAAGTGCAGGAGGGACATACAATGTGAACCCGTTAAGGAATTGAATAATTAGTTATTGTGGAATTGCGTAAATATTTAAAAAAACCCAAACGCTTCATTTATGAATGGCTGTGAATAAAATATCTAAGTGCAATTTGCTGTAAAATGTCTGCAGATCCCAGAAGTTTGTTTCACGTTATTGAAACATTCATCTCAGAAGTGGGTTATTCATTATTTAGCATTTATAATCATTATTCTTGCTGTACGTAGCTTGTATCTGTATTACTATTGTGCTCTCTTGTTCCTTTTAATGTAAAATAGAGGTAATTGTGTTTGAAAGTGTAGGGTTGCTCCTTGTATATGGGAAAACAGAAGTTATTCTCTAGACTTAAAAATCTATCATCCAGTCAGGGAACAGAAAATCTATACCAGGCGACTATAATACAAATGGTGATTAATCAAAGTGAACAGTTTATGAACAACCCCCATAGACTGAATACTAATGAATTATGCATGCATTTGAGGAAACTATGATCAGCTCCTGAACAATCCACTAACAAGAAAAGGGTTATTTTTCAGAAGATATCATTTTAAATAAATAATGTAACTAGCTCTTTTTAATTGGCAGGCACAATATTAGCCAATCATAGCATGTTTTCAGCAAGTTCTGAATCATGATAGAACCCTTTTGCACTGTTGAGTGTTTACCAGTTTTCTTGCCTTAACATCTGCTTTAGTCTGTGATGCCAAGTACCCATCTATTGGTGTTAGAACACAGTGTTAAATATTGAAATTACAAAATCTTAGCGCAATATTTTAGTGGCATTTAACCCTGATTCTTTTGTGCTTTGTATTTCTTCAATCTTCTTCAGTTATAGCCTCAGTGGTAGGAACAATACAAGAAAATATGAAGATGTACTAATATAAAAGAAAATATAACTTATGGTAAAATTTTCAGATGTGCCTAAGTGACCTAAATCCATATAATTGTTTAGTTAACTGAGGGTAAATAGTGGAATTGTATTGAAGTAATTATGAAATCTACATGAATGTCAGAATTTCAATGTGATACCCAGTGGGGATAAAAGCCTGCTGCTTCTTGCTTTTAAATCAAGGAGTCTCTGCTGTTTAAGCTAAAGAACTAGGCCTGTTATCTGGGAACAGTAGGAGACTCATAAACATCTTAGGTGAGCCAGCTAGGGGAAGGACATCCACTTAATTCTCACTCCAAAGTAGCATAGAAGTTTCTGATTCCAGCTTTTTGGAGCTGATCTCTCAAGTTTTGTATCAGTGCAGCTCCACAGACTTGAGTGACGTTACTCCAGAAGTACCTCTGTTATACCAGAATCTGGCCCTCCTTATCTTATAGTATATAACAAAATCAGAACACTCCCTTTCACCTGACTTTGAAACAGATTACAGTTTGACATGGTTTTCACTGTAAAGTGAAGCTTTCAAACAGTGATGAAAATTCACTTTTTAGAGACAGTGAATAGTTTCACCAGCTAGTGTCACTATTTTGTGGGTTCTACAATAGAAGCCACAGCGCTATCACCCTTTTAAAGAGACTGCAGAATTAACATGTTCTTCAAATATATTCCCAAACAAGGTCACTTGAATAATAATCCATATGACCATAGACACAATTACTGTATAAATCTCACACACAAACAGGAATTCAGGAGAGCAACTTAGATTTTTTTTAAATTGTGAAACCACAGGCCTCTCCCACATGAACTAAAGGTTATCCTTTCTGTGAGACAGCTACATCGCTCATCTGCATGTATTTGGTCCACTCATTATAGTGGCAAGCACAGATTGAAAGTAAGCAGTGTTTTCCCCAGGAACTGAAATTAGGGGAGGCGTTGGCAGGTGAGGGCCAATGAGGGTCGAGACCGTGAGGGCAAAGGTTTGCTGTATGGCTCCATAGTAAAAACTGAAAAATGTTTCACAACCATTTTATTAGCTTTAACTCATGTTTTAAAATCGTCACAAAAATAAAAGTTGGCCACTCAAGCCTACTACAAAGCATTACATCTACATCCGTCTTGGTTTCTTGTTGTAATTTTGCACTCTTTGGTATCTTCTTGTGTGTCCGTTACTTCCAGTCATTCATGATATGCTCATGATCAGGCAGAAGGCGACTTCTTTCAGAATACAAAATTTTATTCAATGAGGAAAAAGTATGCTCAGCTGTAACTTTTGTGACTTGGAGTAGCAAGAGATGAATTCCTACTTCTTTCATCCCAGGAAACATAGCACAAAGATTGGGTCGAACCACTAGTGTTGATAAAGAAGTTGAAGTTAAATCTTCATTCATTCATCGTATGATATTCCACTCTCTGTTCTAAATTCTCTATTCTGTCCTGATCACATAGCAGCCCTATTGTGCACCTGCTGCAGTGGCGTTCGAACTCAGATCTGCTCAGTCTGCAGCTGTATCAAAGACTTCAGCATTCTCTTTTCTGGCCTGCCTTTTGACTTCCCAGCACTCATTCCGTTCCCTGATTTGTGTCTCATTGTGCTGTATAACCTCACGGAGCATGTCTTCTTTGCTGCACCTAGGTTTTTTTCTTATCTGCCGCAACCGGTTCATGGTGGTGCATGGTATGTTCTTCAAGGTCTGTGCTGAACCGAAGTGGGATTGTTACATTCCAGCAAATGATTGAAACATTTTAGTAAAAAGGGCATTTTGCTAGTAGAAATCACTTTCTCTCTGAGACTAGGCAGGTACACAGCTCTGCGAGCACCCCAATCATGGTGAGTTTCAGGAGTGGGGGAAGGTGGTTGTGCATACAGACAAAAAGGTCACAGCTTGCAGGGCACCTTAGCAGGGATCTCATTCTAAAATTATCCCACAATTTTTCACAGGCGGCCAACCTGCTGGCTGACATCTCGCTACTGAGGGTGACCAGAGAAACCAGGGCTCAGCTGCTGAAATGCTTACAGCTTTCACCTCAGTCTATATGCATCTCAGCTATATGCTGCTTTGGTCCCAGCTTCAGTGATTGCTAAATGGCATGGAACAGTTACCTACAATGGGGGAACTAACAAGGCTGCAATCCCTTGGAATCTGTGGCAGAGTACCTCTTGGAAACTTTCCAGAGCCTCTCTCTGGAGGATTCCCTGCAGGTCTCGATGTCCATCGACACCCTGGTTGGCCATGCAGATTAGTTACACAGGGCAGTGTCCAGCTAACAGAAAACACTACCTGCCTCCCACTTTTCGATTCCCTACACAAGCCACAGCAACTTACCTGACATCTCATCTGCTTCCTGCTCCCTTTTGAGCACTTCTGGAGTGGAGAAAAGTTCCTGGCTGGCTGCTCCACCAGGCAACCCCCTGGGAGCACTGCATCCTCTTCTAGCTCGACTTCTTCATCCACAATTTCAGCCTCCAGGTTACTCCCTCTTTCAGCTGCATGCAAAGTATCCACGGGGCAATTGGCGATGGAGGTGAGGTCATGCCTCCCACGCCTTATGGTACTTCTGCCTCAGCTCCTTTATCTTCACTCTGCACTGTTGCGTGTCCCGATCATAGCCCTTTTCGCACAAGCCCTGAGAAATTTTCCCATATATGTCCTGATTCCTATGGGTCACTCGCAGCTGTGACTGAACAGATGCCTCTCCCCATATACTGATCAGATCCAACAACTCTGCAGTGGTCCAAGCGGGAGAGCGTTTGGTGTGATAGCCAGCCAGCTCACCTGGGAAGCTCCTCTGAGAAGCTGGCTAACAGGAAATGAGATTTAAAAATTCTGAGGCTTGCAAAGGGGAGGGTGGGTTGGCTGCAAGGCATTGGAGTTCAAACTGCTGACCAGAGCGGCAGCATGGGAATTGCGGGATACTTTCTGGAGGCCAATAAAATAATTAAAAAAAAACTCTGTAGTATCTACACTGGCTGTTTGTTGACAATAAAGGGAGGGGAAAAGACAAAAGTCTCTCGCTGGGGTGGAAGTTTTTTTACGCCAAATCTAAATGTTTTTTTCAAAAAAAGTGACCTTGCAATGTGTACGCTATTTCTGTTTTGTCGCCAAAAAGCAGTTTTTGGCAATAAAACTTGCCAGCGTAGACAAGCCCTCAGTCAGGCTAAGTACAGTTCTGCTGCTCTTTACTCATACAATAAGGATAATGACATTTCATAACCTCCACATTTAATACTTAAGTGATTTGTAACCAACACCAGCCAAAACTGATCACAGTTCTGTCTGTTGGATACCTAAGCAGAGAAGGTGTGTTCATGTAAATATAGTCTAGTTCTGAAGCCTTTCCAACCATCCCTGGTTCATCACTAGCTGTCAGGGGAAAGATCATTCAGACCTTGCTTATAAATAATAATTTGAAATGATTAGGTGTGCCAAGACAGCTGAAATAAATGTGCCAACATTGTCATAAGTAACAGCTGTATGAGGAAGCTAGTCTTTGTTCATACTTTTCAAACCCATTATGGGAGGGAGGGAAAGCTCAGTGGTTTGAGCATTAGCCTGCTAAATCAGTCCTTGAGGGGGCCATTTACGGAACTGGGGTTAAAAAAAAAAATCTGGGAATTTGCCCTGCTTTGAGCAGGGGGTTGGACTAGATGATCTCCTGAGGTTCTTTCCAACCGTGATATTCTATGCTTTCTCAGGTACAAGTATTTTCTCATATACTGTATATGCTTTTAAAGTATGTATTAATGTTTTAATTTCAGTTCAAATTTCCAACCAACAACTAAATTGGCAACATTGCATGTAACTGGGGTGTTGGGGAAATTCAGGGGGAGTCTAGGGAAATCCCATAAGGATGTAGAAGACTTAAGGCCAAATTCTGCTCCTACTGAAGCTTATGGATGCCCTGTCACTTACTTCATTGCCCTTAAAGAACAATTAGTTTTCAGCTGGCTTTAAAATGGAATGAAAGGATAAAGAACTGTATATGGCAGAGATCAGATTTCCTGTTGGGACACAGGAAGTGTTAGCTAGTGTGTAGATAAGAGTGGAAATAGTTGTTTAAACACTGGAATTCTTAGGCCTGATCTACACTGGGGGGGGGGGAGATCGATCTAAGATACGCAACTTCAGCTACGAGAATAGCATAGCTGAAGTTGATGTATCTTAGATCGACTTAGAATCACTAACTGCGTGTCCTCTTGACGCAGGATCGATGGCTGCCAGTCCCCCGTTGACTTTGCTTCTGCCTCTCGCCGAGCTGGAGTTCAGCAGTTGACGGGAGAGCGATCGGGGATCGCTTTATTGTGTCTACACTAAATCGATCCCCGATAGATCGATTGCTCCCCACCGATCTGGTAGGTAGTGTAGATGTACCCTAAGAGTGAATGCAGGTCCAAATAATACATACCCATGAATTTTAAGGAAAATAGGAGTAGAAATTAAATCCCAATGTGCTATTTAAATGATCAGATTCTGCGGTAAACATAATTCAAAGTAAAGGTTAGGAAAGATTGGCAAGCAGTTAGAGTAGCGTAGTTACCTCAAGAACAGTTGTGGCTGAGAATATCAGCAGTCTGTTTTGCAGAAGTTTGTGAAGGAACACCTTGAAAAACTTAATTTTATAAGATCCAATCAAGCTAGATTTAGGAGAGGGAGGTCTTGGTTCATTATCTTCTCGCATTTCTTCAAAGATACAGTATCACTGCTGTGATTGGCACAGCTAATACAGGAGATATAATACAGAATAAATTTACATTTAAAAAAAAATTTAAGGTACCATGGTGATGGTATAGTAAAGACTCTCTATGTGAGAAGGGAAAATAGTTTAATGGATAGAGATCAGTCTCAGAAACAAGTAACTGAGTGACTGTTAGAAAATGGTGCATTTCCTTTGGGGTCAGTTATGAGATATCCTTTTGTTGATTGCTGTATCTAATTATGATGGATAGCAATATCAATTGTAAGATAACTATTTGCTGAGGATACTGAAATTGAAGATAAATAAATTGAAGAATATTCAGGAAGATTTATCTCTAAGATGATAGCGTAGGTAGACTGAAAATAAAGTGAATACAGACAAACTTAAATTAATACTGTGAGATATACAGATGAAATGGAGCATTGATATAGCATACCTAGCAGCCCTGGGATTTGGGAGTTAGTGCATGAAATCCTTGTACTCATCAGCTCAGGGTATGACTCCAGTAAAAATGAGCAAATGGATTGTAAGATCTTTGCTACCTATTCCAAATATCTCCTCAAGATCCACTGCTGGCTTGGTGCATATATGAAATGAGTTGATTGAGGGTAAGATAAGGATAGTTGGATTTACTGTTTATAATCATCAGAAAAAAAAGTGATCATACAGTAAAATAGACAAATTTTACATATTCCTTTCCCCCTCCTTTTGTATATCAAATGTCATCTTAGATTGTAAATTCTTCAGGGCCAGAGCACATGTCCTTATGTGGCTTTCAGTGTAAAGGAGCCCCATTCTGACTGAGGGATTTAGGTGTGGCCATAATATAAATAATCTCACCAAAGCCAGTGCAGCATGTTTATTTAGCTGAGGCAAGCTTGTCACTACTCTTGCGTGTGCAGTGGGAGTTTTCTTTGCTTTATTTGAGGGAGCTGTGGCCTTTTGGCAACAAGATTCAAACCTCCATTCTAGGATAAACAGCAGCTGAAACACAAGTCCAGCCACGAAGATTGCATTCAACCACACTGTAGGCCCAGCTGCTGGGGTCTCTAGTTCCTGTATCATTGCCCCCAGCCAGTGAGCACTGCTGGAAGCACTTCAGAAATCAGGATTTTAGTCATTTTCATTCTGCTGTTGCTCACGTACGCAGGGTACAGCAGAGAGAGAGAGCAGAGTAGAAGGAAATAAAAAGGGAGGAGTGAGAACAGAGACAACACAGAAGAAAAGAGAGGCTTTCATTTTTGCACAGCTCTTTCACCTTTAGATCAATGGATGAATGCAGCCCAAGTTAATGGTAGAAGATAGGCCAAGAACAAAACATCAGACTGCATGAAGTGTAGGGGGATTAGGTTCACATCTGAATTCATGTTTCTGGATCTCTCACACCCCCACCCTCCAATTCTGGTTCCAGGTGATAACTAGAACAGTAGAAGAACCTATGGTCAGGTTTGGATCTGGATGAGACTAAAATCTCATGTTTGGCTCAAGATGGTGGCAATCTCACAAACTAATGATTTCTTGAGATTTTTCACTGCAACTATTATTTTGTGCTGAAATCTCACCAGAATGTGCTACTAACTAATAACAAACCTTACCCTGGTCTTGGCCTTGACCTTGAGCCCCAAATGTTCTCCTAAATGAGATCCAAACACCATCTCCTTGGCTTTTCTGTAGGTGATGATGACCAAAAGTTGTTGACATCTAACGATTGTAGGATGGCTTGTGTGAAATGAGTTGGTGGTTCCAGTCCAGTTCAGAGTGGGCAGGTGTTTACAGTACCAGAAACACTGTCGTATTGCAACTGACATTAATTAACAAGTTCATACTTTTGTAGTGCAGTGTGGAGAGCTAAAAACCTGTGTGGGCATGAACACTGTGTACTTCTCTCCCCCAGACCTTTGTCTGAAGCCCAAAGGTCAAGTTAGAAACCCAACAGCCACTGCCAGTGCTGTACCTCTTGTCTTGGTAGACAGAGGAACTCAAGCCTCTATGCTTCAAGTGAATGGAAGGCTGTGAAAGGATCTGAAACACTCAAGAAAGAGTTCAAGTCTGACTGCACTCAGGAGCCAACCATTTATTTTAGCATTTCTTGCCACTCACTGTGGAGTGGGTTGTCTTTCCCTGGCAACACCTCTGAACAAAATCTGATAAGAGCCAATTGTGGCTGGCTGTAGCTGTGTGTGGTCGTGATAGACTGTTTTCTTCCCTTAAAAAAGATAAGAATATCTGAATCACCTCTTCCTGTTGCCTCAGGCTTTTTACTGAGTTCCACCAGCTCTTGAAGTGATAGTACGTCATAGACTCATAGAATATCAGGGTTGGAAGGGACCTCAGGAGGTCATCTAGTCCAACCCCCTGCTCAAAGCAGGACCAACCCCAACTAAATCAACCCAACTCCCTGCGTAACGCATTCCAGTGCTTCACTACCCTCCTAGAGAAAAAGATTTTCCTCATATCCAACCTAAACCTCCCCCACTGCAACTTGAGACCATTACTCCTTGTTCTGTCATCTGGTACCACTGAGAACAGTCTAGATCCATCCTCCTCTTAAATATTTCCAGAAATGGAGATTCCACAACCTACCTAGGCAATTTATTCCAGTGCTTCACTACCCTCCTAGAGAAAAAGATTTTCCTCATATCCAACCTAAACCTCCCCCACTGCAACTTGAGACCATTACTCCTTGTTCTGTCATCTGGTACCACTGAGAACAGTCTAGATCCATCCTCTTTGGAACCCCCCTTCTGGACTTAGTACTCCAGATGAGACCTTACCAGTGCCAAATCGATGGGGAATGATCATGTCTCTTCAATCTGGCTGGCCAATGCGCCTACATATACAAGCCCAGAATGCCATTAGCCTTCTTTGCAACCAGGGCGCAACAAGGGCACACTGTTGACTCATATCCAGCTTCTCGTCCACTGTAACCCCTAGATCCTTTTCTGCAGAACTGCTGCTTAGCCATTCGGTCCCTAGTCTGTAGCAGTGCATGGGATTCTTCCGTCCTAAATGCAGGACTCTGCATTTGTCCTTGTTGAACCTTATCAGATTTCTTTTGGCCCAATCCTCTAATTTGTCTAGGTCCCTCTGTATCCTAACCCTACCCTCCAGCATATCTACCACTCCTCCCAGTTTAGTGTCGTCTGGAAACTTGCTGAGGGTGCAATCCACACCATCCTCCAGATCGTTAATGAAGATATTGAACAAAATCGACCCTTGGGGCACTCCACTTGATACTGGTTGCCAACTAGACATGAAGCCATTGATCACTACCCTTTGAGCCCGACGATCTAGCCAGCTTTCTATCCACCTTATAATCCATTCATCCTGCCCATACTTCTTTAACTTGCTGGCAAGAATACTTGCCCAGTATCATGGGCTAAAGTCAGCTGTGGTGTAATCAGCCCTACTAAAGCCAATGTATTGCCTCTGCTTACACCACACTGAATTTGGCCCTGTCTCTTATTATTTCTGCATTGACAGTCTTAATGCACAGTGCTATATTCTACATAACATCCCCACTTCATGGCATCAGAATCCTTACTGGATGAGCAGTCCCCCAAGAAGTAATGTTTGTCTCCATACAGTCAGTGCAATAGCAAAAAGCCAGAAAGCACAGGGAGAAGGAAGCTTATGCATTGTTGCTCTTGCATTTTTGTAAAGGAAAATAAATGGCCACAGACTGTGACATTGATGCTAATAAATCAGAATATTTTGGATCAAATATTTCATTTTCACATAGGTCAGCCCTTTCAATGCTTGCCTTTATGTGCTGTTACAATCGAATCTTTATTATCCAAACACCCATTAATCGAACCTCCCATTTTAATGAATCACCATTGTTGTTGTGACTTTGGATCATTCCACCCAGACTTCCAATAATGTGAGCATATTAGGTGTCACCAGGAAGTCATAGCATTGGTATTAGTTACAATTACAAGCTGTGTGGTCCAGCCTGTAGCCATGTAAACTGAGAGAAAGGAGAGCTGGATTCTATTCCCACCTCAGCGACTGATTTGCTTTGTGATCTTCCTTTCTTCGTCTCACTTTCCCCATGTGTAAAATGGGAATACTGACCCCTGTGCTCCTTTGTAAACTGTTTTGAAATCTCGAGGTGAAAAGTACTATAGAAGAGTTAATTATTCTTAATACAGATTTTTATGACCTCTTCATGCATGTGGCCATGTTTATAATTGAAGTGTTGTGTGTCCCTCTGGAGAGAGAATATAACTATTGGCTCTTGCATAGCGAGGACTGCACAGACCTGTGGGATAGGAAAATTCAGAGATATTCCCCCATCAAGAAATCCCCAAAGGGGAGAGCAGGTCTAGACAACATGGGGGTGAAAAAGCCAGTGGCCGGTCTGCGCTAGCTCGTCTTCCATTTTCTGTTATCTCTGGTGGAGCTAGAGCTGCCCTAATGGTAGTTCGCTGGTGAGAATTGAAGAAAAGGAGGTAAAGATGGAGGAAAGGAAACTTAAATGGGATAAGCTTGTTGGTCATGTGACACTTTCCTGTCTCCTTTTGTACTTGGTGTATGATCCATTCCAGTTTTGAGATGATATATTTTTTTCAAACACAAAGAGTAGTCATATACTTTTAGTCTGAAGACTTTTATTTTAGATAAAGGAAAACCTGAAAGAGCAAATATAACTTCTCCATGGAAGAGCAGTGTGTGTGTGTGTCATCTGTAGCAACTTTAAGAACAAAATGACTACTGGCTCTATGTTAACTTTTTTTTTTTTAAAGTTCTTACAACTTTACATGAGAAACAAAGGCATTATGATTTTGTGGCTACACACACCACAGATCCTGAGTATATATTTCAAAAAAGACAAAAAGGTATTGGTAGAAATATTTCAAAGAAATATCATCAGAAATGACTAACCGAATGTGAAAAATAATTAATCCCTTTAAGCTCTGAGTCATGATTTCTCACTGTGTATGCATTACTATTACTGGCATAGAATAAAGCACATTCCAATGTACCATGGCTACCAGCACTGAGACTAATTAATCACTGAAGAGTCATTTTTAACAGTCAGAAAAATGAAGATACAACTTTCTGAAGAAACTGTGATAAGGAATGGTTTGTGGAAGGAATGTTGAATTTCAGCAGCTCTGCTCAGGAAGAATTCCAACCTGGAAAGAACATTGGGATTTGCAAATAGACTTGGAAGTGCAACTCAGTGCTGTCAGAAATGACTGCATCCTGGCAATGTGAAGGATGTAAATCCAGAGATTTTCTAGCTCTTCTGCTATTCAAAGCAGTGTTCTCTAATATGAAAGCTCCGGTTCCTACTCACCATAGAAAGTGCTTTCTCAAATCCCTTATTGCCTGCTCCTTACATTCAGATTGCTATAGAGTGGTTGTGAGGTACTAGACCCCAGCTGTTTTCAAGCACATACAGAGGACACTAGAAGAAAACTAGGAATTAAGAGAGATATAGGGAGAGATGGTAAAAGAATACCTGCCTTACGCCAGCCAAAGAAGACTGTTCTTCAGCAGACAAAGGAAACCCCGCAGGGTTAAGTTGACCAATAAATAAAAAGCTACAAGGAGTCTGGTGGCACCTTAAAGACTAACAGATTTATTTGGGCATAAGCTTTTGTGGGTAAAAAACTCATTTCTTCAGATGCATGACTGTCATTCCAGAACAGTACAGCTTACTTGTCACTTGTAGGCAATAATCTGCTGACCAGGAGGATGAAGCTGCTGCTGGTGGTTTTGGCATTACCTAGGATTGTGTCTGTGGACATGCTTTTTGTTTTGTATTGCAGCTCCTTAGCTGTTTCATTTTTGTGATCTTTGTTCTTTATGGATTTATTCCCCTCTCTCCACTCCCCCCACCCCCTGCCTTTTACCCCCTGGGCCCTTATGCAGGACATTGATTGGGTTCAAATGAAGGAATGGTCAAGTTACCTAGCTACTCAGTCTAAATTGTAGAGCACTTTTTTCAGATTTATATTAGATTCCAATGGAACTTCTCTGCTTAATTGTACTGATGAAGAGGCTGTCACAATAGCTCCTAAATGCCCTGATTTGTGCAATAACAGTTATAAAACTTTTGTTTAAAACAACAACAAAACTCTGTTTAAGACTGTGCCAGTAAGGTCAGCATTCTCCATTATCTATAGTGCCAGTCTCTATTGGACTGTATTTGTGGTTTGTTCATGGAACTTCTATTGGCATTCTCTGGAGTTGATACAGAATGGAAGAGGAGAAGAGCAAAGAAATTCTTTGTATTTTTAAGAACAGTCAGTTAAATGTGTGTTGGGAGGGCAAATGGAAAAGAGTATGGTCTAAACCAGGGATTGGCAACCTTTGGCACGCTGTCTGTCAGGGAAATCCACTGGCAGGCCAGGACTGTTTGTTTACCTGGAGCATCTGCAGGTTCGGCCGATCACAGCTCCCACTGGCTGCATTTCACCGTTCCAGGCAGGCCAATGGGGGCTGTGAGAAGGGTGGCCAGCACATCCCTCGATCTGCACTGTTTCCTGCAGCCCCCATTGGCCTGAAATGGCAAACCACAGCCAGTGGGAGCTGTGATTGGCTGAACCTGTGGATGCGGCAGGTAAACAAACCAGCCTGGCTTGCCAGGGGCTTTCCCTGGGGCACCGCAAGCCAAAGGTTGCCGATTCCTGGTCTAAACCTATCATTTCAAGCTATGTTTTCCATACTGCCTTGAATTTGGATCATGCCTTACTTTAAAGCATTTCTAAGGGAATCTCTCCTCCAGTTCTAAACTAATGACTGGGTGAAGGGTCGGTTCTGGTTACACAAGCAGGAACCTTCTCTGATATTCTGTACTAGTCCCAGAACAGACTAGGGCAGCCTAGGGACTGACCTAGCTTTCACCAGCTGATTGACTATGGTCCCTTTTCTGTCCCCAAAACATCCCGTACCTCAGTGGATGCATTGTGAGAGGTGTAAGAGCTGGCCATGTATGCTGGGAATTTGCCAGTAATTTCTGTTCCCCTTTGCCTGTTCACAGGACAGAAAATCTGTCACAAAATTCTCTTTCACCTTGAAACATGGGGCCAAATTCAGCTTTGTTACACTGGTGTAGATCTGGAGTAACTCAGTTTCAGAATAAATTAGTGTAACCCAACTGAATTCAATGGGATTAATCAGAATTCTGATCAGGATGACAGAAGAATTGGGCTCATCACTCCTAGAACTGCAATACTAGAACAGTCTCTTTGGCTGCAAACAGCAATATGTAACATCTACAATTCAAATATGTTGGGAGCTGCTCTGACTACTGTTAATATTTCATTCTTTTAAAACTAGACTTGATTTCCTTTTGTACTGAATTACTGACAGCATATGTGTTGCTATATAAAATAGTGAAGACAGTCGTTACTGCTCTTTAATATTCTCTGTGTGTTTTGTGACAGAGCAGGCAATTTGGCAAATCAGTGAGCTTCTGAAAACCAGTCAGGACTGGAAGAATATCCCCAGAAATAAGGGTCCACAACCAGGGAGGGAGGGCAGGTAAATAAGACTTCTGAGCATGGGCCTGTAGAAGGAAATGGATTAAGAAAGGAGGAGGATAGAGAAATTGGAAAGATTTGCATTAATCTGAACAGTTCCATGTATCTCCAATTAGCAGACAAAAATACATGAAAATGTATGATGAATGACGACTCTGCTTGGTCCCGTTCTCATTATACACACATCTGAGGTGGAACCAATGCCATTTATGAATAATTTAATTAAAATAACCATGTTTTATTTTTGTAGCATACAGAACTGTAAACACTAATTTAATAAGGCTGAGGATCATGAAATGCAATCTTAATTACTAGAAACTAGAATAATCAGCTGAACGGAGGCATTTCCAAGGAGTTAATTGTCTTTCTTGCATTTACAGCTCCTGGGGTGGAACTAACATACTGAGAAAGTTAGCACAGTTATTACAGTGTATACTTCAGTGTTTTGGAAGAGACCTTAAAAGTCAAAGAAGACCTTGCTGTTTTGTGTGACTATCAAATAATCTGACACACCTTCCATGACAGTAGAGGTTAGCCTGTGTTCTTGACTAAAATATCCTCTAATCCCAATGTAAAGCAGTTGTCTGCCAATCTCCTTCCCAGAGGTGGCTGAATTCTCAGTAGTTGATGCTCTAGTACCGTTTTATCCAGTAGTTTTGTAAAGTGCTTTGGGATCCTTTGGGATGGAAGAAGCTATACAAATGTTAAATGACACCATCATTGTTGCTATTATTTCAAAGAAGACTTTTTTAAATTCTATTTTATCATACAAATTATTATTCCTCCCTTCTTTTTAAATGCACTTTGCTTGGGCCTAATTGGGCTGCCATCGAAGTCAATAGCAAAATCCTATTGTCCTCAATGATTTCAGGGTAAATGTCTTTGATATTAAACCAATCTAATATCATGTTCCTAAAGATAAACATTGAATCCTACCTATATTTTAATCTAATGTTCAGTGTTGTCTTAGATTCATAATGTTTTACCATTTCTTGGTTATTACAGCCTTTGTTCTACCACAGGATTTAAAGAAAAGTCTGTGTATGTGTAATGGCCTGTGCTGCCTCCATGTTGCCAGAGTCTGCTCTTACATCTCCTGCTCTTACAATGGTGTATCTCCACTAACTTCAATGGTGTTCCTCCAGGTGCACATACACGTAAGGAAATGAAGACTCTGGCCCACATCGGTGATTCTACGTTCATGTGCCCAGAAATGGAGTCATCCTCCTGTTCTGTTTCCCTCTCTCCTCCAGGGTCAGTTTTTCTATAAAGGAAAATTGCATGAATGCAAGGTCTGTATATTTCAAACCGTGTCCTACTCTGTAAAACTGACCTATCAGAGGCTCAGACGTGAGGCATCAGAAAGCCAAGGGTTTGTACCCTAAATATAAAATAAATGGAACATTTTAAAACTATATCTGCAGTACCTGCCACCACCTTTGTTACTGTGGAATAAGGTGAGATTACATTGAATCTGTTCTGAAAGTGACATTCCTTTCAGTATATCCATCTCTCTGTTTCTTTTCATTACCAGAATACTCGTTCTCTGGCTCATCATATAGACTGGGAAAAAAAATGAATACAAATTGGTGCCTGAGTCGTCTTTTTATCCTTTCATTGTGACCACATACATAAGCATACATAATGCATATTTCTAGTGTACATCGAGGGCCAAATTCATCCCTGTTTTTTAATTCCATTGTCTGTATGTTCTGAGATTTCCGTTTTTGAAATATGGGAAATACTGTTGTTTTCAAATTAGACAAGTGATTCATCAACTCCTAGCTAGTCTTAAAATGTTCATGTTTTAAAATCAAAATGAAACCACACTACCTCTGAAGGGCTCATTTCAATAAAACAGCATGGGATTACTAAAATAACCTTAATAAAGTGACATCTAGTGGCTATGTGGAAACTTATCATTGAAACTATAAGACAAAGTTGTCTGGGAGGAAGAGAATCCATACAACTGATGTTAGTGCAGTTTGTGACATGACCCTAGATATTCAGGGGAATAATCATAACAGGACATAACAAGGGAATTGCTGTTCCTCACAGACTGACTGTTTCTGACTCAGGTTTTCAATACACGACTGATAAATCTTCTACAATAAACTCTCCTCCAAAATACTTAACAGCATGGACAACATTGTTGCTGCAACAAAACTACTGCTTCTTCAGTTGTTCCCATTTGATTTTCAAAAGTCACATAAACCATGATATCAATAACTGCTTTCCCAGGTTTGGTATCTGAGCGTGCAGGTAGCCAGTTGTAACTTTTCAGTGTCTAGTATTTGTGCATGCAATCACTGGAAACAAGCTTCTGGCAATAAAACTTATTACATACTTTTTTTTAAAAATCTGATTCAGGTTTGGATGCAGTGGTGGAATGATCAGCTACTTTGACTCCAAATTGTTGGTACTAAAATCTACTAATGTTTTGAAGAAAGGACTCTGGCTGGCTATTGCAGAGTTTGATGTCAAAGTTGTTAGTTTGGGTCAGTAAAAGTGCAGCAATGAAATCACTCCCCCCCCTTTTTTTTTTTAAGAAAAAAAATCTCTAACTTTTTCACCACCACCTGTTACCTGGTGATTCTGAGCCCATCTCATGGGAAGCAGTGTATCCTTGAGATTAGAACTCAAGACCTGGGAGTCCAGATCTGGCGTGAAATCCTAGCCCTGTCAAAGTCAACTGACTCAGGATTTCATCTCTACATTTTAATTCCAGCTTTGACACTGACTTAACTCTGTGATTTTATATAAATCAACTAACCTCTGTTTCTCCATCTGTAAAATAGGGATAATATAATAATGCTTTTAATTCTCAGTATAACTTTCCAGGAGTGCTGCAAGGTTTTGTAAACACTACTTAAATGTAGTGTTTACAAAATGCTTTGCCATTCTCAGATGTAAGGTGCTAGAGAAGGGCTAAAGTAGTAGGGTCATTCAGTAACTGATGCATGACCCATCCGCTCTTTGAATTTTAAAAACTTGTGTGTTACTGAAACTAGAATTTTGTTTTTGTTTTTAAAGGGGGGGATGATAAAAGCAGAGTTTAATGTCACCTTTCTCTCAGAAGTGGAGCATTTGACAGGGAATTGGAGAGCAGCATTATAATCTCACCATCGTCCTTTCTACATAACATTAATAACATGCGTGTTTTACTGCTTAAAAGGTGAGTGACTGCCTCATACTTGTGTCTAAAACAACAAACCAAAGAGATATCTCTTCTCCTTATGCATCTTGAGTCTCAGGATTCTTTCATTAAATACACATGCCACTGATGTTGTCAATGACCTATACAACTTGTGCCAAATTCTGCTCTCATGTGCAACCTTTACACCTCACTGACTGCCAGGGATAGAAGTGAGGGCATAGTCTCGTTGCTCAGAAGTACTGAGAATGACCCAGGTTTCAAAAATATTTGTAATGTTTATGCTGAGTTTATAGCTTCTTTGCAGTATTTTATTTCATCACATGCATATCCATTTGCCTTGGGTTTCTTAAATAACAGTTGCTTAATATTAACAAGGACAAATTTGCCAAGTGTATCAGAGTGTTGTGTGTTTAAAATAGAACATGGACTTTAGAGAGAAGTTTGGTATTTTAGGTCTCTTAAATCTGACCAACAAAAGCACTGCCGTAACTTACTATGTTTCTTGTTCAGATGTCATAGAACCATATCTGGCAACTTTGGGAGAAGATTGCTATGAAAGAGCAAAAGATTTCTTTTTAAATTATAATAAGCACAGTATTTCTAGCAAAACTGACATGATCCAGAACAGATTCTAAATTCGTTTGGCTCCTCAATTGAGACTCTAAATTTACACCATTTGTAAGTGAGGAGAGAATCAACTCCCAAGCTTCTGGATTTATTAGTAGGTTTTTTATTCTAATTATATAAAATAGAATTAGGTTGTGGAAGATAAATGGAATAGAGCTGCTGGTTTTCAACCCTAATAGGTGGAAGCATATTACAAGAATTTCAGAATTGAATGAAGAAGTTCTGATTATAAAGAATACATGAGTGATTAAAAAAAATCAATCTGTTCTGAATAGTTGAATTCAAACTTTATTCTGAAGATGAAGTTGTTTGTGTTAAATCTGAAGCAGCTTGTTCAGTTGTGAATCAATAGGGTTTTAGAGAGACAACCCTGGGAGTCAGGAAACTTAGAAAAATAACAGGAAGCCCACACTTCACAGAACGTGGGGCGGGTGAGCACCGGAAGGGCAGGCAGCGGCCAACTTTCTAATCGCACAAAAGCAAACACTCTTGTCCCACGCCTTCTCCGAGACCCCGCCCCACTGACTCCATCCCTCCTCTCCCCGCCCCATCGCTTGCTGTTCCCCACTCACACTTACTTGCTCATTTTCACCGGGCTGGGGAGGGTTCCTTTTTGACCACATGTTCTAGTTGAAAAACGGACACCTGGCAACCCTAGGCAGCGTGCTGGATGGGCTAGCCCTAGAGCACAAGGCCGGACCCCATATGCCCTCATCCCAGCCTGGGGCCCCAGCCACGGGGGGGAAGAGCCCCTTGCAGCACAGCCAGAAAGCAGGAAGGGGGCTGGAGGCAGAGTGTGAGTGGGACCATGCAAGGGTGTTTGGGGAGACACAACCTCCCACTACCCACTCTCCATCATTCCAAGTCTTACTTTCCAGCCAGAACTTTGCCTAAAAAATGTCTTGGCTTCCTCTCAAGTCCATCATAGAAAAGCTTAACTGGCTGTCTTCTCCCTTTTCTGGTCCCTTCTGCCTACTTTCTGTCTGCTTCTGATGTGCACACAGTTCCACGTAATTAATCCTCAGCCCTTGTATTTGCATTCAGTCTAGTCTAATCTAGTCTTTGAATAGTCAGTCCCCAGCTGAATGTTTCCTATTGCTCTGGTTATCACTAAACACAGGGAGAAGGTGGGTGAGATAATATCTCTTATTGGACCAACTTTTGACTAGACGAGAACTGTTGAGGGGATCCTCTGGCACATGGATGTGAGATCAGAAAGAGATAAGTTTCGGAGATCACCAGGGATCTTTTCCCCTCTGACTCAGGGCTCTGGACAAAGCTGAGAATTGCATGTGTTCCAGAGTGCTCATTCTGTTTTCCACCAGTGCTACCTCTATCGCAACACAGATGGGACAGCTGCTGCTCACCTTCTCTTTCTAGCTGAATGCCAAGTGCTACAGCACACACTGTGCTTGTTAGCAACTAGCAGGAAGGAGAAAGGGAGTCCAGCAAATCAGCAATGATTTTTAAAGTTAGCTTTTGTTTTCATGTTTTATCATGATTCTCCCTGCCCTAAACTTGCAGCTGCTGTTGTGTTTGAAAAGCTGTCTCTGCATGAAACAGGACACTGATGACTGGTTTGATACTTAACAGTGTCCCTCAGTTTCCCTAAAACCCTTTCTCTGGAGAGATCAGATGTTTCCTGTTTCAGAAAAAAAAGAAAGGGAAAAGTCAAAACAATTAGATATTTCATTGTGAGGAAAATTCAAACGTGAGCTGTAATCTTCCTTGATAAATACCCCAGGAGTGTATGCTGTCCTTTGCCCTGCTATTACACTATCTTTTCTTTGTTCATTTTAATGTTTCCTACATCACTGTAATGTACGTTCTCTGGGGTATTTAAAGCATTATATCTACTTGTATATAATTCAGCCCTTCCCGCTCCTCTGTCAGCTGTCATTTTTTTTTGTTTTGTCTCATCAAATATTTCAACAAAATTTTTTCACCTAAAACAACTTTTCATTGTTGCTTTTTTTGTGGGTAATTTACCAAAGCTAATATTTCCCTTAAAAATAACTTGCAAATGCTTCATTCCAGTGGCAGAATGTCAGCTAAACAGTGACATGCCTCTTGCTTGTGCAGAAAGCTTGAAAATAATTTGCTTTCATTATACTGGGTTCCGTCATATAGAGGGAAAAGGGAAAAATCTAAACAATTTAAGTTTCATTTGGAGGCAAATCCAAACAGGAGGCATAATCTTTGATAAATACCATAGCGGCAACAACTAGATGTCTATATTGAAAACTTTTTATTTTAAAATAAGGCTGGGTTGCTTGAGGTTGCAGGACACTATAGCCAATGGTAAAAAGAACAGGAGTACTTGTGGCACCTTAGAGACTAACAGTTTATTTGAGCATAAGCTTTCGTGAGCTAAAACTCAAATAAATTTGTTAGTCTCTAAGGTGCCACAAGGACTCTTCGTTCTTTTTGCTGATCCAGAATAACACGGCTACCCCTCTGAAACCTATAGCCAATGGAGGCTCAGATGTATATTTGCAAACATGCTTTCAATCAAGGTCCTTTCTTGCCTGTTCCTTTATGCTCTGAACCACTGATCAGACCCTGTGCTGTAGAATGAGATGTTTCAAACAAAAACACACCCACCATGAGTACCCCTCCCCCCTCTTTTAACTGCTCTTTGAACTCTTTATCTCATCTTTGCAACAAGCACAGTTACACACTTTCCCTGAAATACAGGGCATGCACTGGCCACTCAAATCAACAGCAATGCCTCCCTCAGGAGAGGCTCTGTGATCTTTGCGGCTATTACTCTGACCTACAGAATTTGAGAAAATCATTGCCAGTTTAAAAAAAAAAAAAAAAAGAGAGGCCAACCTGCTGGTTGAGATGATCAATGTTCTACATCAGAAACTACCTTTGCTAATTAACTCACAGTCTGTGAGATTCCCTGACTAGCTGTTAAGAAATGCATTTGTTACATAATAGATTACATTTTAAGAATAGCAGAATGCACTTCAGTGAGTAGAATTCTGAATAGTTGATTTAAACCTTCTGCCTTTTTTTTTTTTTAATAATGCCTCTAAGCCACCACTCCTGTAAACCACTCCTAAGCCCACCACTCCTGTTCATCACCCACTCAACTGACGGATACTTTGTCGGAGGAAGGATTGCATTTAGGAAGGGTCAGCTGAAGACTCAATTCTCTAGCTGCTAGGTGTGTGGAACTCCTACTGGAGTGAATGGGAACTTGTCATAAAGTGCAGGCTCTGAGAAAACAGCTTACATGATTTCCTAATGCTGACAAAAAAGTCTCTATCTTCTGTGTGCATTACTAAGCAAACAGTGCAAACAAAAAGTACCTTTGACTTTCCAAACAGAGTCAGAGCTTGTTTGTAATAAGAGATGGCCTGATCTGAGTCACCTAGGCAGAAACTAGTAGCACCCAATCCTTCACAGACTTGTTGCTGGCCATATAAATAACCTGTAAGAGATCATATCATTGCTATTCAAAGTTTTTTTTATTCTGTCTATATAAATTCAACTTTAAAAGACAGAATGGACAAGTCAGCGTGTAAAGGGTTGAAATTTGTTGTATGCACGGTATTCCTGAGCTAAATGGATGATGGTTTGATCCTATAACTTCCAATAAATAGTGTGGAGGTGGGGTAGGGTTATTGTTTGGTTGCTTTATTTTGCTTTGACAATCAGGACATTGGAACTTCTATTTCAGGAAAGATAAGATATTTCAGGAACAATTGCTATTGATTTGAAGCGACATGGAATGCAATGATTTCAGGCTCACCTATCTTAACTAGAATATTTTTTCTCCCTCTAATAATTTTAGCAGTAGCTAAACTACTGCTAATTTAGGGCCTAATCCAATGCACATTGCCAGACATATGTTGCCAGACATTAAATGAATAACTGCATACATGATAAATTCTGTGTTTTCAGATGTAATGAGAAGTCTGAGTTTAATGAAGAAATTAAAATTTGGATGGCAGTTCCAATATACAATTGCATTCTGTGTTTCTAACTTGAGGGAAAACATTTCTTGCTGAAACATGGCAGGCTTATTCACATTAAAATATAGTTTGTTGATTTTAAATATTTTTTGTTTTTACATTCATAACTCAAATGCTTAGTCGATCTCAGCTACAAAATAACTATTAAAAAACGAATTCAGCAAGAAATTATGGCTCCATGTAGGCAAAAAAGTGAAGACATATACTTAAGTCCATCCAAAGCACTTAAGCATGAGTTTAAATATAATGTGCTTAAGTATTTTGCTTAATCAGGGCCTAGAACAGTCTTCAATGAAGACAAGAAGAAAGACTCATTGGCTTCAGTGAGCTTCAGATCAGGTCCCTATTAGGTTCATACGCCACCATTTGGATATATAGTATAGTAGGTAGATGTGCAAATGACCAGACAACTCCATAATGACTACACAGCACTAAATGTTAGAAAACAGGTTATTCCAGAGGAAATGGGCACTAGCTTGTCCCTTTTCAGGATTTCTGAAGATGCAGTATGGCTGTGTGGTGGTTTGTATTGAATTACACCCACTATTCACACCATATTCCCTTTGAGTGTTCATCTTACCAAAATGTGAAAGACTTGAGGAAGGGAGGGGCCCAGCAGCAGGTGCTAAATTAAGTGGAGGACACTGATGACCTCTTAAATTCTGAAAGCCACATGTTGGAAGTCAACACTGCAGACCTGATAGTATTACATTGCTCCCAAAGTTTGGGTTAACTGATAAACCTGTATCTGAAATTTCCTTGCCTTTATCTACTCATCATTAAATTAGGTGCCAAGGTAATGCAGGGATCTCAAATTGGTCTCAGTACAGTGGGAGATATTATTTACTGTGCCACAGCTAGTTTAAGTACACACGTCATGGTGATTGGAACAGAATGAGAGACTTAATGTTAAATTATTTTACCTGTTAATTGTAATTTAACAGAAATTATTTTAGTTCAAGTGTATTGATGTTGGAAGAGATTATTTCTCTCTGGTGCTCATTTAATACCAAAAAGAAGAACATTCTTTTCCCATTGTAATGGCTCACTTGGCGAGGGGCAGCGGGGGGAGAGCACAAATTAAGAAAATCTTCTATTGATATTGTAAACAATTGTGCCAACCTTGATAAGCAAGAAACTCATGAAGCACTTCCATCTAAGTAGAGAAATCTTCCATTGATATTGGTAACTTTAAAAGCTCTGTTCCAGACCTGATCTTTTATGCCAGTGAAACAATTATTGGTTCCTTTCAATGAAGTACAATGTCAATGGACTTCTTCTAGTTTAGACATTTGTGTCAGACACTTTGATGTTGTATAGACTTTTTGGATACCAAACAATATCAATACAAAGGTATGGGACACTTCCTCTGTACTGAGAGCTGGTTAATTGTGGGTTCTCCAGGCATGATATGAAGTGGATTCAGCCTGCTGCAAATTAATACTACTGATTTATTAAGAGCAGAAAATAGGGGTTTATTACAAATCTGAAATTATAGTGGCTGGAGGCAGCTCTCTCACCCACATCCACAAATGCATTAAGTGCCTCTTGATAGTAATACTCTGCCATGTCATAGTTTTTCAGCTGGCTGTAAGCATATGCTAAATTGCAGAGACTTTGTCCTTGGGCGTTTCTCTCTCTCAGTGCACCTAAAGCAAAGATTAATGTAAGTGATTCATGAGTTATAGTTACATAAACAGATTTTTACATCCTCCCATATTCTGCATGAACAATTGGGTCCATGAATGTAGTGTTTAAAATTATCTATGCAATTAATTGTTTAAGTATCACTATTTTACTTGTATTACATTTTAACTTACACACCTATAAGACATGATGTGCCCTGAAGCAAAGCAATAAACCTATATCATTATGGTGGAGATTGAAAGAAATAATTTGTTTGCAGTTGCTATAGAATCATTGCAAGTATCTGGGGAAAATTCCTTTGTTATAACTTGTCTTGGTGTCTATTTTAATACAAATTTGTTCAGGGATGGCTCTAGACCGGGGCAGGCAAACTCTTTGGTCTGAGGGCCACATCCAGTTTCCAAAATTATATGGAGGGCCGGTTAGAGGAGGCTGTGCCTCCTCAAACGGTCAGCCGTGGCCCGTCCCCCCAACCCCATCCGACCCGCCCCTGCTTCTTGCCCCCTGACGCCCCCCCGGGACTCCTGCCCCATCCAACCCCCCCGTTCACTGTCCCCTGACAGCCCCTGGACCCTCCGTCACCCCTTCCAACCACCCCTTTTCCCTGTCCCCTGGCCGCCCCCGGAACCCCTGCCCCTGACTGCTCCCTACTGCCCCATCCAACCCGCTCTCTCCTTCCTGACTGCCCCCCCAAGATCCCTGCCCCCATTCAACCCCCTTGTTCCCCACTCTTTGACCACCCCAACCCCTATCCACACCCCGCCCCCTGACCACCACCCCGAACTCCCCTGCGCTCTATCCAACCTCCCCTCACCCCGCTCCCTGCCCCCTTACCGCACTGCCTGGACCACTGGTGGCGGCTGGTGGCACTACAGCCGCGTCGCCCAGAGCAGCAGGACAGACAGCTGCACCACCCAGCTGGAGCCAGCCACACCGCCACACAGCACAGAGCACTTAGGCTGTGACTCTGCAGCTGTGCTGCCCCAGGAGCTCGCAGCCCCACCGCCCAGAGCATTGCGGGATGAGCTGAGGCTGTCTGGGAGGGGGCGAGCCTCCCAGGGCAGGAGCTCAGGGGCAGGGCAGGAGGGTCCCACGGGCTGTAGTTTGCCCACCTCTGCTCTAGACATAGGCTAAGTAGTTAGTTTGAATTCGAGGCCTAAACATGTGACCCTTTAAACCAGGTTTGGTATAAGCAATATCTTTCAGCCAGCTAGCTGAGAGGGACAAGACTTTGAAAGACACTGATTAGCCAAATGTATTTAATTAGCCAGGGAATGAAACAGTGCATCAATGGTAGGAGAAAGCTTACCAAAGCCTGGTGCAAACCACATTTAAAACAGAACAAGTCAAGGACAGAAGTTGATAGAGACAAGGTAGGTGAGATAATATCTTTCATTGGACCAACATCTGTTTTGTGTGGAAGGTACAATCTTTCAAGCTACACAGACCTCCTCTTTGCATATTACCTCATCTAGTTTATGTGTCTCATATGCTTGACCAACACTGCTGCAACAGGACAGAAATTGTAAGGATCACATAGAAGGATTTCTGAGCAATTATTATTTTTACTGTAAAAACTGGAACAATGAAAAGAATTGTAGTGTGGGCTTATGTCTGCACAGCCTGAAAGAAGAGCAGAGAAAATATCAAAGTGGAATAAAGTACAAAGAGAGCAAACAGTACTAAAAATGTGCTTGAACTGGGTGCATAGTATATGTGCTACCCACACTCCTCCTTCCACCACTTCTTCAGATGGTACTAGTGAGAGAGGTTTTGCTCATTTCCATCCCTGCCTAAAAATGTCATTTACCTTAGTGTGTAGGCTCTGAAAACTTCTGTATCTGTTTGCAGTATTAGCTGTAGCAATATTGGTCCCAGGGTATTAGAGACACCAAGTGGGTGAGGTGACATCTTTTATTGGACCAACTTCTCTTGGCGAAAGGGACAATCTTTTGAGCTACACAGAGCTCTTCTTTAAAAGGAGAGCTTGTCTCTTTTGCCAACAGAAGTTGGTCCAATACAGGGTAACTAGACGTCCCGATAAAATCGGGACTGTCCCGATTTTTAGGTGTTTGTCTCACATCCCGATCAATGTTTGGCCGGGACGCAATTTGTCCCAATATTTCGCACTCTTGTTTTTTGTTTTGTTTTGTTTTGTTTTTGTTCCTTCGGCAGGACTCTAATTTTTTTTTTCCCTCTTCCTGCGGGATTCCAGGACTCCATTATTTGTTTTTTTTACTTCTCTGCCGGCGGGACTCCGGGACTCCGCGCTTATTTTTTTGCTCCGCTGGCAGGACTCTACCCCCCACCCCAATGTGCCCTGATATTTTCTTCATCCCATCTGGTCACCCTAGTCCAATAAAAGATATTACCTCACCACATTGTAAGAGTTAGGTAATGCAGTGTGTCTTTTGTGGCAGATACGTGACCTGGATGCATAGAAAATGTAACAAAAGACCAGTGTGTTGTGTTGGTGCAGGGGAGACAAAGAAGATTTTATTAATTTTTAAATTTTAGAAGCTGTATTGTTTTAAGAATCACTGATGTAAGGCTGCAGCTACCTTAGTTACTGATACTTTAATAAACAGTGTGTCTAGAAACAAGCCTTGCCTAAGTACTATGTAATGTATTTTTTTACCCTGTAAGGTTTTTTTAATTATTCCTGGGATGTTTGCAGAACATAGGCTAGAAGATGGCACAAAATAGTTTTGCCGATTCTGTCCCAAATTCTGTAGCCAATTTCAGCAAAATACTTAAGCATGTGTTTAAGTCCCATTGAGATAAAGTTAAGTACGATATGTGCTTGAATGCTTTGTTGAACGGGGGCCTGCAATGAGGTCTACAAACCCCCTAATTGTCAGAGACAGAAGTGGGAGGAGAACCTCTCTTGTCTACAGGCAAGCAGCTTGACCACACCCCCATGCACTGCCACAGCGGCCGGTCAAGGAGGCAGGCACCCACAGCTGCAGCCAATGGAGGCAACAAGGCCAGCTATAAAAGAGAGAATACAGAGAAGGAAGGGGAGGTAGAAAGTAGTCCACAAACACAGTCAAGAGACTGAAGCAGACTGCTCAATTCAGTTAGAGAGGAGGGTCCAAGAACTGCCTTGACCAGGGCCAAACTAAGAAGGTCTAGTCAGGAGTGGCAGGGACTTGCTCAGAAGACCACACCAGGAGCTGGTGCCAGGGCCTTGCTGGATTTTTTGACAGGTTTGTAAAGTCAAGATGACCATCTGATCCTTCAGGCTTGGGGGAGAGGTGAACCTCTCCGCCCTGCTGAATGAATCACAGGTTTGACACCTCATCATACAGATGTGCTGCCTCGCTGTGATACCTCAATGAATTTTCATATTGGCATAAGCATTGTAGATCGCGCCCAGGTTTTGTAGTAATACAGCTTTCTTCCGTATAGAAAAGTTTGCCCGACTGCAGATTTGCATGGCTTTCATAAAGTATTTCCCAGCTTAGTGGAAGCACATCATTTCAGCATAGTGCAATCCAATGTGGTTGTAGAGTTTGCACAGCAACATTAACATTAGATATCTGGGGTTAGGCAAAAAGAGAGGGTTTAGTACAATTTAGGACTAATAACTTAGCTATACTTTTCCAACCATAATATTTCTAATTGGCTGAATATATGATTAGCTGCTTTCAGATGGTGATGTTTACAAGACTATTTTAGGTAAATGATCTCCAGATCAATGTACAAGATGCTGTAGCACAGGCTCAGCCTGCTCACATAATGTGTAATATGTTGTACAATTGGCTGACTCCTTCCTGTTGCATCTGGAAGTGTGAATGTGAAACTATCGCAACTGTGACCCAAAGTCAATGCTTATGTACAAGGGGCTCTTTTTAAATAATGGTGGCAAGTAAAAAGAGCAAGTTATAAATTAGCCATTTGTAGGAATTACAGTGATACTTTGCTGCTGTTGGTTTTCACTGATGGAGATACCTGTACCACACTTGGAGAGAGGGATTGTAATTTTGCGATATGGGTTTTGAAATAGATGTGCAACTGAAATCCTCTCGCTCTCTATGGACTATGATACTTGCTATCTATTAGCTAAGGTACAAGACTAAATAAAATGATTAAAATTTGGCCTCAGTTTAGATGCACGAATCAGGAACTGGAAGCAGCAGCAACAGGCTAAAACTTGCTTGCATGCCAGATAAAGGCTTTGTGACACTGTTCACTACATGCAAACATCTTTGAGAAAAGAAAGCAGAGAGATTTCTGTCTGGTATTTAGACACCTCTGAAGGTTCCGATGCTTTATATATAGTACTTGGCTTGATGCACATTTTTGTCTATTTAAATTCTGTAAGAAAACGACTTACACAGTTCTCTTTATCTTTATTGAAACAAAATTGGCAGCTAAAGTTACTGACTTACCTAACAAATCCTGGTTAGTGATTCCAGAACACAGCTGTGCACATTCAGCTAAAGTCTCAAGCACTTCTGCCTTTGAGAACTTTTGACTCCGCATCATATAGCTGGCTGCCTCCCTCATGGCCATGGCAGCATCTTCAGTTTTCTCTGCCTTTTGGTAGGAGAGGCTGGCAAGCCTAAAAGAACATGCAGCCGAGGGAAGGGCTCCCACATTCACTGAACAATAGCCAAGTTTGATCAGAGCATCTGAGATGCTTTGTGTTTCACTAGGTATGTATTCACTAATAGCTCTCTGGTAAAACTTCACCGCTTTAGAGTACTCCTTCATTTCATCATAAGCAGCTGCAATGTTAAAGTAGAAATCACCATCTTTCTCCACAGATCCCTTTGATTTACACTTCAGCAGGCACTTCTGTCCTTTCTTTGGTTTGCCCATAGCAATATAGGCAGCCCCTAGATTGAAGAGACACATCTTCTGACTTTGCGTTTCAGGAACCCCATCAGGCAGAATGTATGCTTTCTTGAACATGCTCAGAGCCTGGGCTGCTTCATTGTTTTTTAAAGATGTAGTCCCAGCTTTAGACAGCTTTTGTATTTCATCCTGGATGGATGGATGGAGGCTAATGGTCTGCAGTTCAGAGGAGCTGGAGACCAGAGTAGAGGCCATTTCTTTGTATTGAATGCAAACTGTGAAAGGAAGTAAATATTTATACTAATATTTCAAAATTGAATTGAAATTGACTGGATTTATGCTTTCTAAGATTGTGATTGTTTTGCATTCATTAAGAACTGAAAAATATGTTCTTTATGATCTTTAGAAAATTGATTCCATATGGGCATGCTGGGTATTTCTAAGGGATTTTGTGGGAGGTCAGCCAGGGTTTACAGCAGGGGAAACTGAACTGGGACTCTCTGCAACATAATTCACTGAGGACAAATATATTCTATCCTCAGCTCCATGAGGGTTAACATTTCGTAAAGAAAACATAAATTGCTCTCAAAATAAATGCTATGTGCCAAGTTTTTTAGCTGCAAAGAATTTTTACTCCTGAATTTATAAACATCTGAAAATAAGGGATTGTAATGGAAATTCAGCCAAACCCTTAAAATAGCATACAAATCCAAACACTACTACTATCGGAAAACTCTGCTAACAGGCAAAGCTGTATGTGCTGTTCACAGTATGGAATCTAGCATTGGCTACAGTCCTACAATATTGCCTGGCTCATCCTGCCTACAAGACAGGGAGCAAATGTAATTCAAATTCAAGAAATAACTGAAACACTTTAGATTGCTATTACAAATAACTTGTAGATCAGCTGGATGATTTATTTTAAAGGGCTGAGAACTCAGTTTGAAGGGGAAGAACCACAGAAAGTGGGCAGGCTTCTATGGAAGGCCTTGAGTAAAGGTCTGCAGATGACTTTAAGGGGACTCCAAGGAAACAGCCCTGACTCCCAGGCTCTGTCCCAGAGTCACTGAGAGTATGTCTACACAGCAATATTAGACCCTAGTAGGTGGCTTGGGCTAATGAACTGTTTAATTGTGATGTAAACATTCAGGCTTTGGTTGTTGCAAGGTGGGAGGGTCCCAGAGCTTTAGCTGCAGCTGGAGCCTGAGGGTACGTCCAGACTACCCACCGTATCCGTGGGTAGCGATTGATTTTTCAGGGATCTATGTATCGCGTCTCATCTAGATGCAATATATCGATCCCTGAATGCACTCCCGTTGACTCTGGAACTCCACTGGAGCGAGCGGCGGTAGCGGAGTTGACACGGGGAGCCGCAGACGTCGATCCCGCGCCATAAGGACCTGAGGTAAATCGATCTAAGATACTTTGACTTCAGCTATGCTATTCACGTAGCTGAAGTTGTGTATCTTAGATTGATACCACCCCCCACCAACGTAGACCAGCCCTGAGTCAACTGGCAGGAGCCAGCTGCTTGTGTCTATTGCTGTGTAGACATGCCCAGAGAAACGAAAGAATAGCCCAGAGGGGCTGACTGTGTGAGAGGGACTTAGAGCGATGAATTCCAAGCCGCTTCCTATCTTGGAATGGAGAGACTTAGAGCCAGAAGGAGGGGAGCCCAAGCAAGCAGAAAAGAACCTTTTCTGTTTTTGAGACTTTTTGTCTGGACACTTGTTTCCCTAGAAGGGGATTGAATACAGTGAACCAGCAGAAGGCTCAACCACATGTGTGCCTCTCCCCTCTCTCATCCCCAGAGACAGGAAACTGGGGCAGGAATACCTGCAGTGCACACTTGGCCACCAGGAAGTGCTGCAGGACAGTCAAGATGCGTGATTAGCCCTAAAAATTATAATCTCATGTGTAGATTTTGGCATATACTCAACATACTTTGGTGTGATTCAAATTGTAGAGGATTTTGGAGTACGTTTTCAGACTTGTGTGTCCTTCAGACCATGGAATAGTTCTTTTTTAAATGACCTTTATTAAAAGTGAGACGTAAAGTGCTTATGATCTGATTCTGAGTTTCAAAGAAATTCTGGAACAAAAATATGTAGACTACATACAGTTTCTGCTATCCTGGGAGCTCATTAGTTTCTCAGATGTTTGGCATAAACATACATTTTATTTCAAGTAATTTTGTAATGAACTTGATAATCTAGTTTCCTGTATCAAGTGTGCAATTTTACATAAGTAAAAATTACTTTACAAACAGGACTTTGATTGATTAAGATCATTATTAAAAATAATAAAAGTGACCGCCAATTTTTGGTCCCATATGACCAGAGGTAATCTTGTAGCAGCATAAGACAATATACTAAGCCAATACATTTTATGTAGCTTAGTGTTATTCCATCACTTCTTTCCTATACCTTCTAATATTATAACATTCTCTAGGCAATACTTTGCTCTTGGTAGTGTCTGTGCTGCAGTTTAACCCAGGGCTCTCTACTAGGGCTTGATTTTTTTTAACCCTTGACCTTCACTCGTGTGCACGTGAACCTGCACATCAATACTGCAGATACAAACACCTTTAAGCACAGCTGGTTGAAAAATCGAAAAACAATTTCACAAAAATAAATCAAAATTCATTTGTTTCATAGGGTTTGGAATGGGATAATTTCTTTTCAAAAATTTGATTTTTTTTTTTAAATTCCAATTTTCAAAATTTGTTGTCCCTTTTCTCCCCCTCGCACTGATTGTAATAAACTGAATAGTGGCAGGATTTTTCCCCCTGATTTTTTCCTACTCTAAATTTTCAAAACTACTTCAGCTTTAGAAAAGTTAGAGTTGGCAGACTTACAGCATTTCATTTTTCCTTTTGCCACTTCTTAATGTTTGGAAAGTTGGGGAGATTTTGAAAAAAATTAGAGTGGAAAAAGGAAGCATTTTCAACCTCCCTCCCCCTTTAATTTGGAGATTTCAGAAAACAAAAACAAATGTCCTTTTTACAAGCAGAATGAAAATGAAAATTTTGGTTTGTTTTGAAGTTTCCTGTTGAAAATTCAAAGTCACTGAAATACTTTCTCCCTCAATTTTATTTTTATGCAAATCTATTTATTTTTTTCAGCTGAAAAACTTCAACCACTGTGCTCTTTAAAAAGACTTACAGACGGACACAAATTTTGGAATTTTCAGTAGATGTTTGCACCCACAAATGTTAACAAGTTTATTTGTGCACTGTTTTAAAGGTGGGTGCACACATGCGAATATTGGATAGAGGCCCAGATGAAAATCTACCCCTCAAAGAGAGAAATGCTAGTCGCCAGAACAAATCTTAAGTAAAAGAGCTTCGTGTTTAGCTACTACATGGTTGCTGAGTTGATGGAACTCTCTCCTAACCTGGAGGAAGGGTACAGAGAACCTTGGCAATTTGGCCATTGCCACTACCACACCCCACTGGGACCCTAGTTTTTCCTTGTATCCCTAGGTGGAGTTACAGTTGAAAGACTCAGAAACCACATTCCTGTCACTTAGCTGTCTCACAACTCACTCTCTCTCCATCCCTCTGTAGAGTGCTTGTCACTGCAGTACTTAGAAGTCATTTTGTAGGGCCTCTCTGCTTTAGATCCTGGTGTGCTGGGGCAGCACAGCATTTCTGCTGAATTTTTGGCCTTCCACCACCATGCTGTAGGCACAGGACTTAACCCTTAGAGAAATATGAGGTGTTGATAAATGAGTAAATTGTTATGGCCAAGTCCCTCCTGACATAAGACACTCCAATAATCTATTTCATAATAAGCACTTCCTTTACTTTAAAGATTTTATTAAGGTTCCCAATAGGACAATAAGGGCCAATCAGCCTCACTACAAGCTCTCTAGAATGGCTCAAGAATATGCCGCTTGTATTACCATTTAAGTTTATTTTATCAAATTTTGGCTCCTGCCCCACCAATTCCATTATCTGACAGCCAACATGGTAATGGAAGATCCGTTCTTTCCCCCCAGCCCTTTCAGTCAGAGTTGAGGCACTCATTATTTATTTGTATCACAGAAGTGCCTTGGGGCCTTAATAGGGGCCAGAGAGCTATTGTGTACAATCTTAAAACAAAAAAATGGTCGCTGCCTCTCAGAGTTTACAATCTAATTTCATCCTCCTGCTCTGTGGAGAGAGGACTTTACTGTCCAGAACTAAGTCCTGGCACCCTCCTCGTATATTAAATTCATAGCATTTAAAAAGGACAGTGTTAGCCTTCATACCTAAATTTCTGCTGACTACTTGAGCTGCCCTCTGTTGGAGAATGAACAAGCTGCAGGGATCTATAAATAATTTGCTTGTAAATTAAATTTTAACAAGCAGTTACCACTTGAAAAATGTACAAATTAAGATGTTAAAATAGGCAAACTTTTTTTTTTTGACACAAAACTAAGTATGGACATGGCCTTTGTATTTCAAGGTGAAGAATTGTGCTGAATAGTTTGGAAAATAAATCTGACCTTGCTATAGTCTGCACATTTACAAAGCACATTTCCCACTCAGAATTAAAATATTGTATTTCTGTAGCATTTAGTCACCTATTTCTGACTGCAAGAAGTAATATAACAAGTAATGGTGAAGAACAGCAACATGCCTTAGAAGTTAAATTTAAAAATAATAAATAAAGCTTTGTAAGAAAATCCTGGGGACAGCATGGAATTGATAATAACTTACCAATGCAATTGGTCATATAATTGTTTGAAAAAATTCCAGAGATTTTTACATTACTAAAGAAAGCCAGACGGATTGAAGTGCTGCCTTTTCCCCAAGCTTTGCCAATGAAACATTTGTCAGAGCCCTTAGCAACTTTTATTAACCTTTCCTCTGAGTTACTGCAGAGAATTCTTTCTTGGATGCTAGCTGGTGAGTCTTGCCCACATGCTCAGGGTTTAGCTGATCGCCATATTTGGGGTCGGGAAGGAATTTTCCTCCAGGGCGGATTGGCAGAGGCCCTGGAGGTTTTTCGCCTTCCTCTGAAGCGTGGGGCATGGGTCGCTTGCTGGTGGATTCTCTGCAGCTTGAGGTCTTCAGATTATAATTTTGAGGATTTCAATAACTCAGTCATGGGTTAGGGGTTGTTATAAATGTGTATGGGTAGGGTTTTGTGGCCTGCCTTGTGCAGGAGGTCAGACTGGATGATCATATTGGTCCCTTCTGACCTATGAGTCTATGAGTGTTAAACCAAACTCACACTCAACAGAGGAATCAGGTGAGTGGGGTATCTACTCACAGTCATTTCCTGCTGTTTCACTGCTGCAGTGGAGATTGTTATATTTGCTGTAAAGAGAGTGAAATTACATCTGTCTAGTATCAGAGGGGTAGCCGTGTTAGTCTGGATCTGCAAAAGCAACAGAGAATCCTGTGGCACCTTATAGACTAACAGACGTTTTGGAGCATGAGCTTTGCATCTGACAAAGTGGGTATTCACCCACGAAAGCTCACGCTCCAAAACATCTGTTAGTCTATAAGGTGCCACAGGATTCTATGCTGCTTCTACATCTGTCTAGATTCTTATAAGGCCCCCATTACCGTAGTACTTGAGCACCTCACAATCTTTAATGTATTTACCCTCACCAGACCGCTGGTGACGTTTAGAAATACTGTCATCCAGATGAGGAACAGACACTTGCTCTGGGTCACGCAATGAATCCATGACAGAGCACAGAATTGAATCCCAGTCTCCCAAGTCCCTGGCTTGCATTCAAACCACTGGCCCATCCTTTCAGATGCCTATCCTAAAGACTTAAGGTTCAATCCAGTCGTCGTTATGGCAAAATATTCCCTTTGAGGCAAATGAACTTACTGAAACTGATGTGAGTTTTGCCTGCAGAAAGATTGCAGGATCAGGCCCTCAAGGGTACTGCTAACTACTGAAGTGCTGCAGTTCACTGGAAGCTGCAGTACATAATGTAGGGGTCTCAAACTCCCGGCCTACGGGCCATCTGCGGCCCATGAGCTTCCCCAATGTGGCCTGTGGGGCTCCAGCAGTTTTGGGGCCGCGTCTCTCCCTTGGCGCCCCACCTGCTGCCCCTGGGCACTCCCCCCTCAGGGGCCCTGGCAGCGCAGTGGAGCTGAGTGGCGTCTACCTGCTCACTTCAGTGGCTGCTGGCCCTGCCCCGCAGTCCAGGGGCTGTGCCTCCGCTGCTGCTCCCGCCCCAAGCACCCCTGCAGTCAATGGGATGCTGTGGAGGCAGTGCCTGGGGGCAGAAGCACACGTAGGCCCCCTGGCCCCCACCCTGCCTTGGAGCCCCAGGTAAGTGCCACACCTCTGACCCCCTCCCAACAAACCTCCTCCCATCCCCAAACTCCCTCCCAGAGCCTACACCCCCTCCCCACATACTCCCTCTGACCCCCAAACTCCCCCCCAGAGCCTGCACTCTCTTCTCCTTCCTGCATACCCCCTCCTACCCCCAAACGCCCTCTCAGAGCCTGCACCCCATCCCCACACACCCCCAGCCTCCAAACTCCCTCCCAGAGCCTGCATCTGGTCCTCACACTCCCTCCCACCCCCAAACTCCCTCCCAGAGCCTGCACCCCAGACCCCCTTTCCCACCCAAACTCCGTCCCAGAGCCGTAGGCAGGTGGAGGCTGGAGTTCTTTGTGGGTGGCATTTTTTTGGGGGTGGGTTCTGGGCAGCACGAGTGACATTGGCCTGCTGGGAGGATGTGAGGACTGGCACTGGCCCTAAGGTAAATTGAATTTGAGACCCCTAACATAATGTATTGCTCTCCCAGCAGTCAGATGGCAGATGCATGAAAAGAGGGGAGTGGCAGTGCAGTTTAAAGTTAGCCACTGACACTTGGAAGTGAAAAGGTCAAAGGAAAAACCATGCACATTTCATGACTAAGTAACAGAAATAAATCCATACAGAACAAATTACTAAAAACAGGAATGTAGAAAATAAAGAAGAGTTGGCTAAATGAACACACCTGAGACCTGCAAAATAGTTGGAGGGGAAATTATATTAGTGTCTTAATAAAAGCAAAAGCTTAGCATGATTGTACAGATGTTAAATGTGTTTGTGTTAGTGATTATTCGTTGGCCATTTTTAAACATCACTCTCTGAGCCACAATAACATTTTAAAAAGTATGAAGTGGACTTAGTCACTTCTATCACTTGACTTCTAAATAAGTATTTTATGTATGGGAATGGAATAAAGTTTCTAAATCTGGGAAGGTTTTTTTGTATTTGTTTTGTTTTTGTTCTTTTAATACAGTATTACTCTAAAAAGTGACTGAAAAATGACATCTTGGGGTTCTGGGTTTAGCTCGCTCTAATGTGCATATCAAATCACCTCAGACTACAGGCAAAAGGTGTTTTTTCTAACTGACAATATCACAGGCTCATCTGGGATCTGAAAGTCAAGCTGAGTTCTTACTGGCTCATGCATCATACCCATAAATAAAAATTCTTCAATCAGATAGTTAACAAACAAATAATTTTTTCCAAATGAAGGTTGATTTTGTATCAATAGAATCCCCCACCCCCTCAGATTTTGTATGTTCTAAACTTCAAATTAAATTATCATAAATCCTATTCCTAATACACCACAAATCATAACATTTGGGCCTCTTGAAAAAGCACTTGTCTTACTTACGTACCAAAAGCTCATGATTCTCATCCAAATTCCTTGAAGCAGTAATTTCTATTATGTCAGGCTCCTGTATGTACCGCATCTAATAAACAAAAAGACAAAGGAGTGTGATTGCCAGAGAAGTTGTTGGAAGCCCAGTTGATTAACTTGCTGAGATTTAGCTTGAAAATCACTTTTTTTTTTTTTTTGGCTT